>NC_089776.1:15919576-16064576 GCF_040412425.1 Macrobrachium rosenbergii
AGCATATATAGCTCTAAATCTATTAGCATATACAGGTATAGCTTCAAAAGCATTATCTTCCTTGAGTACCTCAAAAGATTCTCTTAGCAAGCACCTTTTAGATTTCCCACTCTTAAATTTTCTATCATTTCGCTGCATAATGAAAACCAAAGACCACTGGAAACAAATTTCAACCAACTTCAGTCTAGTAATCATCGGTGATTCTGTCACTCACTGCTCCCAGATTTTGGAATTCTCTCACTGATTTTGTTTTCCCAATTTAAGAGTAACATCCTTTCTACTTCACTCCATTTTTAGTTTTCTGTCAAAGAAAACTACTGAGATGGCTTTGTCTGTCCGTCTGCACTTTTTCTGCCCGCCCTCAGATCTTAAAAAGCACTGAGGTTAGAGGACTGCAAATTGATATGTTGATCATCCACCCTCCAATCATCAAACGTACCAAATTGAAGCCCTCTAGCCTCAGTAGCTTTTGCTTAATTTACGGTTAAAGTTAGCCATGATCGTGCGTCTGGCACCTATAGCACCAACAACACAGGCCACCACCGAGCCGTGGCTGAAAGTTTCATGGGCCGCCGCTGTGAGTTTCATGGACCGTAGTGGCTGAGGGTTTCATACAGCATTATACGCTGTACACAAAAATCGATTGCGCCGAAGAAACTTCGGCTCATTTTTTACTTGTTTTAGTATCTGAAGGGTTTCGATCAGACGACTGAGACGGGATTCCGTAAGGCTGATATTAGCCCAAATAAATAATCTTCCGTAATTACAAACCTGAAATCCCATTTAGTCTCATGTTACATGAATTTTCTTTATCACAAACAAAAGCAAATGTTTCCTGTAATAAGGCTTAACAGAAAAAACTTCTCATTGATTATCATCATCTAGAATCCTGCATATTCCATTTTGATAACACATTTATAAATAAAAAATATATATGTAATATATATAAATATAAATAAATAATATATATGTGTGTGTGTGTGTGTGTGTAAACCTTTCCGCAGAACATAAGAACATTTTTCAGTATCACTAAGAGAACAGTCGCCAACGATAAGTACGCATATCTTTATTCCTTTTCACAAGAAAAAATCTAGAATGAAACGGATAAACATTTTGTCTGGGAGTAAACGCAATAACAGGTCAGCCACTGTTTACAGTCCGTATTCCTCTGGAGATGCGAAAGAATCTCCGACTCAGTCACTCGCAAACTCAAGCCACACTTGACCTACTAAGGGCCAGCCAAGGAAAAGGGTGTCCTAAATTCTGCATCCTTGAAATATCTCGCTTTGCAAAAATGTGTGTATGTATGTATGCACACACATACATACATAATATATATGTATATAATTTATTTATACAAATATATGTATATATACATATTTATATATATACAATGTATGTAAATATACAAACACATATATATACATACATAATTTCAGAACAAAATATACATAAGTATATATATATATATATATATATATATATATATATATATATGTGTGTGTGTGTACACACATGTATGTGTGCCCCCAAGATGCATTAAAATACACGAAAGTACTTGGCAATCTGTATTTTCAATTTGAACTTTCCCAGTGGCTTCAGCTAATGTATGTATTAGATATATATATATATATATATATATATATATATATATATATATATATATATATATATATATATATATATATATATATATATATAATAAAACAAAACACTGGGGTGCATATTTAAAAGAACGTCACGTATGACATTCTGGCAGAAGCAGACATCCACACCGGAGAACAGTATTCTAGTAAAGGAAGGACAAATGGCCTGAAACGGGTGCGTTTATTATAGCGTTGTTATAAATATACGAGGCCTTACGTACAACACCTAATTTCCCTGTGGCATTTGCTGACACTTTCATTAGATGTTTTTCAGTAGTAAGATGTGAGTCGCAGGTTACACCAGGTATAGTCAAGTATCCACTTGAAGGGGAGGGCGTGGTGGAAAATCAGTATGAGATCTACGCATCGACAGTGTTTTCGTTGTACTGGAGTTCAGCCTCATACCCCACCGATTACACCAATCAATAATCCGCTCCATGTAACGACTGAGACTAAGGGCAGCTTCATTTCTCATACGTGGAGACTTTACTACACCCACAAGTGTTATACCATCGGCACACTGAACAATCTTGTCTTCCAGGAAAACAATCATATCACATGTATACACTAAAAATACCAGCGGACCAAGAACAATACCCTGTGGAACTCCAGACACAATGGGTCTTGGTTCGGTAAAGATCCCATCAGCTGCAACTCGCTGCTGCCTACCTGTAAGGAAGTCCTGAAGTAGTCCTAAAACTTATCCACCCACTCCAAGATTCTGAAGTTTAAGAATAAATGCCCTATGATTTACTAAATCGAAAGCAGCACTAAAACATATTTGAATTACTCTACACTCAAAACCCTTATCAAGGTTCTCTTGCGAAAGGCGTGTCAAACACAAGAGCATCGCAGGTACCTAACTTCTTCCTAAATGCCTGTTGAATGCTAGTTAGCAATCCTTTGGATTCCACATACTTCTATAGATGTTTAAATATAAGTTTTTTCTGCAACTTGGGAGAGCACTGGGAGAATAGAAACTGGCCTGTAATTACTGCAGTCTGTAGATATGCCACTCTTTGGATACAGGCACTATGTTGGTAAGATTGCGCTCATCGGCAAAGTTACTACGTCGACATCAAATTCTACAGAATCTCTTAATCTGGGGAGACAGCCCACTAGGAATCTTTTTAAAAACAAAAGTAAGACACTATCAGGATTATTACAAATAATAATGGGGGTAACGTCACACTATGGAGGAACATTGTACTCTGTATTTTTCTTTCAATGCAACTGGTCCGCTCCAAGCGTAGCAGGGCATAGAAATCACGAATCCTCTGAAAATTATATATATATATATATATATTTATATATATATATATATATATATATATATATATATATATATAATATATATATATATATATATGAGAACTATAATGCCTAAGCCTTTACGATTGATAGCAAAACATTATCACGTCGAGTGCATAATCTCAGACCAATCTCTCTCTCTCTCTCTCTCTCTCTCTCTCTCTCTCTATATATATATATATATATATATATATATATATATATATATATATATATATATATATATATATATATATATATATATATATATATATATATATATATATGTGTGTGTGTGTGTGTGTGTATCAGAACTGAACCTTTACGATTGTTAGCAAAATATTATCACGTCGAGTGCATAATCTCACACCAATCTATACATATATATATATGTGTGTGTATCAGAACTGAACATTTACGACTGATAGCAAAATATTATCACGTTGAATGCATAATCTCGCACCAATCTATATATATATATATATATATATATATATATATATATATATATATATGTGTGTGTGTGTGTGTGTGTGTGTGTGTGTGTGTATGTGTGTATCAGAACTGAACCTTTGCGACTGATAGCAAAATATTATCACGTCGAGTGCATAATCTCCGACCAATCTAAATCTGTAAAACCTTATTTATAAAGGCAAAATCACAATGCCAGAGAAGCATGGGATTCAAGGTAAACATTTTCACTAACCTTCCCCAATGTATTTCTCCTTCAAAAGGGACAAGACATTCTTTAACTTTCTCCCAGCTTCCGTCCTTTATTTATAGAGCAACAGTGGTAGCAGAAAATAAAGGAAAGAAGAAATATGAGATGAAGGAGATGCAGATGGAGGAGAATGGAAGAAGAGGAGAGCGGCAAGAAGAATAAGCACAAATATAAGTCTAACACCACGTCTGAGCAGGTTGGATCTAAGACTAAAATTCCCCAAGGCTGCACGACGAAGCATAAACACAGTCAGTTTCAACGTGGGCTTGGTAACAAACATGTCAAAAGCTGGTAATTCTATCTGTTGAGACTCAAGTACCGTTGAAAAACCCCTCATATAAACTTCTGCATACAAGAATTAAAACAAGCATATGCACATACAAAACCCTTGTGCCTGTTTATCCCTATCCAAATAGAGGAAATATAATTGCTTGTAAAGACGTTGAAACACGCGAGACCCCAACTAAATCAAGATTTGTGAGTTGCCAAGCAAGATTTTAGCGTCGTCTGCTGAGGACGTAAACAGTTCAGCCTGCTGCTTTCATTTCATTAGCGAGATTAAGATAACATTGTGTTTGTCTCATAAATATTTGATGACTTTTCTTTGTTGAGGATATTATTAGATTTGTCTGCTAAATATTTGTTCTCTTACCTATTACTTCTGTGGGTTAAGGGTGTAGGTATGTCAGTTCGGTGACGGCGTCATTAGTTTGTCGTATGTGGTCATAACTAAGACGGACACTCGTGATATTGTTAGCTCTGCCTATAAGGAAACACCTTTATTTGTGCCTTCACTTAACCAGTTTGAAGAAAAAACTGTAAATTACTGATAATGTCTGTTCAGCGAACTAAGGATTCAATTACTGTTATTGCTACCACCACAAAATTCGATTAATTATGTTTATATTTCATTATTCCACTTCCCTTTGGCTCTGTGTAAAAAAGGTAGTGGGGTAGTGTACACTTGATCAAGATAAAACTGGTTTTGTCTGTTAGTTCTGTAAGATTTATTACTGTGATTATTTTGCAAGATTTAGATTATGCCGCATCAATATCAAGCTCGACCTGTGAATGCTGAACTTTAATCAGATCTGCTGGATGAGTCTTAATAACTATTTAACTTTAACCCACTTTACTAGTGACTGAGGTGTTCCTCTAGCTTTTGCTACAGATAAACAAAAGCCCACTTCCAAATGCGTGACACTGTTCACTTTTGTTTGTTGTCTTTCTTTATCCTCCTATGAAATAAAACGGAAATATCTAATCACGATTCAGGTCATGACTACTCTCTCTCTCTCTCTCTCTCTCTCTCTCTCTCTCTCTCTCTCTCTCTCTCTAGGAGGATATGGCATTCCGACCCTTAAAAATATCGATTTCACCGAAGAAATGACCGAAAAGAAGCCCAACACATTCAGAATTTACTCAGCAGCTGGAGCCTACATTGTTACAGAAAACAGGCAAAAACGAATACAACAAAAAATCGATCTCTTGGACCGGGAATTGCACTGGGAAAACCTTTAAACAGCCGTTCACTTCTCTGTCACTAAAGTACCAGTGGCTTCACTATGGGGGGGCCAGAAGGGGCCCGGGCGCCCCCAGTCAGATGCTTGCCCCCCGCCGGAACCCCCAGTTGAAATTTGCTTTGCAGGTAAACTTTAACCCTTGCAGTATTTGATACATTTGCATTTAGTAAGAGCTGAAAATTAATTGAAAATCGAGCTCTCTAATTTCAAATACAGGTTTACTCATTACTAATACTATTATTTTCCTTCATTCACACGGATATATACCTTCGAGAATAGTATATTTTACTAATTACAGAACTGGTACACTAGTTTTGTGTAATTTTCTTTGGCCACCCAAAAAATATCTTGGCCCCACCTAGGTCCCACCACTGATGGAATGCCAGCTACGCCATAGTATAGCATGAGTGAAAACTATCTCCCGACATCACACCGGCCTGTATCACTAACACCTCACTTTATGAAGGTCTTTGAAAAAACTGAGAACATTATTGCTGTTAAATATCTAACCGATAACCATCACCTCCGGACTGACTGACATGGTTTTATCCAAGGGAGACCTGTGGGGTATGTATCCACTTCGCGTCACCTCCGAGCTGATTATTAATATATAGAAATATATAGGAATGGGTGTATATAATACTTTGATCCCCGAAGGGCTAGTACTAAACACGGCGTCCCATTGAGCTTCCACCATGCTTAGTACTAGCACCTCGGAGGTGACGCATAGGTGGATACATACCGGGTTGATACCGACCTGTGGTACTTCAAATGATTATTCAGAATGAAACGATAATCAGAATCCCAAAATCAGGGGGCGCAATTGGCACTATCTTAGCTTTGCTGAAGCTTTCAATAGAGTTCATCACTTCCCAATTTGCAGTCAGCTCAAAGAGCAGCGGATATGTGGACTCAGAGGAATCAGGGTAAACAGTTTCGTCTCAAACTGAGAGCTCCAGTTACCCAGTGAAGCATTGCTCAAACTAGCTTAAGTCATACCGAGTGTTCCACAAGGAGCAGCCCGGTCCAGTACTCTTCATTATAAATAACATACGGCTGTCAACTGCAAGGCCCATTTACCGGACATATTCGCCAACGATTCTCCCGTTTTACAAAATCACTCTCGAGATGGCTGCGAACCGGTTCAAAATGGACAGCCGATAGATAATGCAGTTGATTTTTAGTCAGAGATATCACGAAATTTCGTTTATTCTCTTGATCCAGACAAAAAAGCCTTAAGTTAACGACCTTGGAGACACCATCTCTGATGACCAAGCTTGGTCACCTCAGGCAGAATTATAAATGACTATCGTAAACGGCCGACATCGATACTGATAATATTTTCAAGAAGAGTGACATCAATACCTTAGATTACAGATTTCAGGGAAAGTGGTTGTACTCTATATTAGTGTGGAAAAAAAAAAACGTACGCACCTTTCCTCACCATGGTATACCACAATAAAATTAAGGACGTTCCACTGTAGGAACGACAGGTACAGAATATTGTTGTAGGAAGGAAAGGTATAGACTATTGTGTGTCTACAGCGTCAAGGAAGGCTTGGTTCCTAATCATTTCTCAATCCATTAAAACTAGGGACCTTTGCCTTGAAGTTCCACACCAATCCAAGAGTTGGTGGTGGAGCTCTTAACAATACTCCTGCCCACACTGTTCGTACCTTGTCATTCGCAAACTCTAACTTAACCTGTGAAACTGCCTCCCTCGTTGCATTTCAACCACCATTTATCAGTGCTTAAAATTTTTGTTGGAGAAGTTCCTGGCTATCCTGCCAAATGGATAAGGATGCCATGCCACCAGTCATTTCATCGACCACAAAAAAGCCGAAATTCTATCTTGATCTGACCTCTTGCGTTCAATACCCAAAGTCAGATTTGGTCTCATTACTTTCAACAACTATTAAGAATAGTGTCCGGAGGGGAGGGGTGGAACCATTCGACGCGAAATTCTTACACTGGGATAGACAAAAGTAGTAGGTAACTATACCGAAATCCACTCTCTCTCTCTCTCTCTCTCTCCACATCCGCAACTACATCATGATCCATACGTCTTCTTAAATCAGGTCTTCTTGCTCTCAGGAAGAAAGGAAGAACGTAAACAAAAATAAATATCAGTAACTGCATAATCCTTCAGATCTCTTAAACAAGCTCAAGTTTACGCCAATATCTCTCCCTATCTTTCTTTATTTGTCTTTCCCCAACTACATTCTATCTTAAAAGGATGCTTTTCTCTCACTATCTATCTGTCTGTCTATATATCTATCCATATTTATGCAACGCAATCTCTCTCTCTCTCTCTCTCTCTCTCTCTCTTCAGCTAGTTATTCCCGCTTACGTCAGGGGCAAAAATGTGGAGCATGACTGGCCTCAGTCTGCCCACCTGAGCTGTCTGCTCCGCCACGGCGGGCAGGGCATAGGGGCAGGATATTATGAAGTTTGCACGCCGTGCCCTAGTTTCTCCTGCACTGCTGCCACTTGTGGGGTGTCTGCCGCTTGCCTGCCTGCCTGCCTGCCTTCAGAATGAGGGGAAAAAAGTGTATTTAAACCATAAGAAGAAGGGGAAAGGAGTGTAAATGTATCTTCAGGAACGAAAGGAAAGGAGTGCATAGAATGAGAGAAAACAGACTTGCATCAATGGAATGAAAGGAAATGAAAGTACATATACTCCTTGTAAGCACATATGTGCACCAAGGCACGAAAGTAAGGAAGTGAAGGGAAAGAGGTACGGGTACATTTATGCCGTCTGGAATTTACGAGAAAAGTGGCGCATACGATATTCTCAGAAACAAGGGGAAAGAGGGAACGTGAAGAAGGAGTCGCATTTGTAGCCTAGGGAATGAAGGGAAACCAGTCCATATTACATCATTAGTAATGAGAGGAAAGGTGCGTATGTACACTAAGGAATGAGGGGAAAGAACAACATATAAATCCCAAGTGAAATGAAGAAGGGAGGACGCGTGTACCGGGAGAAATATAAGGAAACAAGTAAATATATACCATAGTTTCGTGTATAGTAGAATGATGTTAAATTAGTAAATATGTACTCTAAGGAATGAATGAAAGACTAATACATATCCTAAGGAATGAGGGGAGTGCAGCGCCATGCCCCAAGGTAGAGGAGCCAGTCCATCTCTCTCTCTCTCTCTCTCTCTCTCTCTCTCTCTCTCTCTCTCTCTCTCAAGTGCCACATAAATTCTTGATTATAACGGTTCAGCTTAAAATCCTTAATAATTTACCCTACTAAAGTGTTAAAAATTAGTGTACAATTTGGTAACAAATTAATTGTTCAGAAAAGCGAAGGGGAGGTCCGCGATTGATAGTGGAGGGGTTATAGTTAGGACGGAGGGGGAGGACGAAAATTGGCACCACTGCTTCGCCCGAATGGTAGACGGTGCATCTGGCATCACTGAACGCGTAAATACAGACGTGCCAAGATAATAACATATTCTTTTATACAGACGGACAAACGTAAACCCAGCAGACCTATTTTCATCCTAGGGGCTTACTATAGACGAGTCGGGGAGTGCACAACCATTAATAAACTGTTTCATTGAAATGTGGTTTCCCCTCTCTCTCTCTCTCTCTCTCTCTCTCTCTCTCTCTCTCTCTCTCTCTCTCTCTCTCTCTCTCTTTATTTTTCTCTGTCTATCTCTTTGCGCGCACAAATCCACACTTGAATTTTGTATGTCTCAACTATTCAATAAAATAAATAAGTACATATCTGTATGTGAGTGGGCGTGTCTGTGTGAATCCGATGCGCATACACATAAATTTTTATCTATGTCATATCTAATGACTAAAACAAAATTCAATAAAAAAAAAAAAACTAACAGAGTACAAGAAACTGCATAAAATAATATCTAATGACCTTTAAAACAAAATTCTCACCATAAACAACTTCGGAACAGAGTACAAGAAACTGCATAAAATAATATCTAATGACCTTTAAAACAAAATTCTCACCATAAACAACTTCGGAACAGAAAACTGCATCAATATCTAATGACCTTTAAAACAAAATTCTCACCATAAAAAAAAAACTTCGGAACAGAGTACAAGAAACTGCAAAAATAATATCTAATGACCTTTAAACAAAAAATAAACAACTTGAACAATGGCAAGAAACTGCATAAAATAATATCTAATGACCTTTGGAAAAAATTCTCATAAAACTTCAGAACAGAAAAGAAACTGCATAAAATAATATCTAATGACCTTTAAAACAAAATCTGGAACAGAGTACAAGAAACTGAGAAATAATATCTAATGACCTTTAAAACAAAATTCTCACCATAAAAAAAAAACTTCGGAACAGAGTACAAGGAAAAAAAAGCACAGAAAACTTGAACAATGGCAAGACCGGGAGGAAAAGATAAAAGGGAAATAGTTGCAAAGTCTGCGATGAGAGGAGACAAAGGGGCAGGAGGAACAGCACGAGAAACAAAAATGACTGGCAAGAGCCAACAGAGAGAGAGAGAGAGAGAGAGAGAGAGAGAGAGAGAGAGAGAGAGACTGACAAAAATCGTGTGTGAGAGAAGAGGAAAGAATGACTGAGGGTAAATTAACAATGGTAATGGTAAAAATACAGGAGACAGAGAGAAACGAATGACTGAGTAATAGGTAGCAATGGATATGTTAACGCAAATAGAGATAGATAAAAACAGTGAAAGAGAGAGGGGGAGAATGGTTGACAGTGGCGGCGGATCCAGGATTTAGGAAAAGTGGGGGGGCTGATTGTTAAAGTAAGGGGCGGCGAGCCAATAAGCTAAGGGGGCGCGTCTAGGGTGAGAGGTAGCTCCCCCAGCGGGGTCCTGGGTGGGGCCGCGGGAGCAAAACGCTTGATAACAACATTTCATAAGCATTTTGGGGCAAGTTTTGGTACTTTTATGGTGGTTAATATGAAAAACCTGTAACCAATCATTCTTGTTAGATGGAAACCAGTTACAGATCTCTACTGATTGACTGAAATTGGGTTATATAATATAATACATTCCAGTTTCAATAGTTAGAGAATACCTATTGATCAAAGCTGAAATATACATCATTCATATCATTCTTTACAACAAATGTTAAATTATCTGCTATGCTTGCATTAGTTGCATACTAGTAGTTTAGCAAATAAAGCAATGTACATAATTTACCAGTGAAGCAAAAAGAAAAATACATATTTGGCACAGGTAAGTGGTAACCTATTTAATTTACATTTTTTACAAACGGTAAACTGGGTAAAGCATTTGTCATGCTAGCACACTAAGCGTTTGTATAGTAAAGTTCAAGAACAATTTCGTCTGATTGCCCTCTAAAGCAAACTTATCAATCACATCCCCTACTATTACTAATATTATTATTATTATTATTATTATTATTATTATTATTATTATTATTATTATTATTATAAGTTTTGATTTTTGCTGACAATGATGTTTGATAATACTCAACTCTTAGGGGCGCCATTCATAGCTGAAGGGGGAGGGGCGGCCGCCCGCCCCCCTAAAACGGCCACTGATGGTTGATATCAAATAACAGTGATAAAGGTCACATGACTGGACAGACGGAAAAAGAGAGACAATACTGGCCGACGGGACAATACTACTGTCAATATTAACATAAATGGAGAAGAAAATAACTGAGGGAAAAGTAGTAATGCCAATGTTAACATAAACTGTGAGAGAGAGAGAGAGAGAGAAAATGACTGAGGAAGAAGAGAGTAGAGAGAGAGAATGACTGACAGTTTAGTAGTTGTAATGGAGATGTTAACTTAAATGGAGAGAGAGAGAGAGAGAGAGAGAGAATGACTGACGAGAGAGAGAGAAGAGAAGAGAGAAAGAGAGAATGACTGAAAGAAGAATAGGAGGAGAGAGAGAGAAAATTTAGTAGTTGTAATGAAATGTTAACTTAAATGGAGAGAGAGAGAGAGAGAGAGAGAGAGAGAGAGAGAGAGAGAGAGAGAGAGAGAGAGAATGACTGACAGTTTTGTAGTTGTAATGGAAATGTTAACTTGAAACGGGGAGAGAGAGAGAGAGAGAGAGAGAGAGAGAGAGAGAGAGAGAGAGAGAGAGAGAGAGAGAGACTAGCATTGGTAAAAAATAGAAGGAGCGAGAGAGAAAGAGAGCAGAGACGAAGTGAAGACGTGTCTGTGTGAGAGAGAGAGAGAGAGAGAGAGAGAGAGAGAGAGAGAGAGAGAGAGAAGAGAGAGGAAAACAACTGGGGGCAAAGTAGCAGAGGTAGGAGAAAATGTAAATGGCATGCCTTTTGTGTCATACCGCTGAAATCTGCCAGCTGGTTGACGATTTGCACCAGCTGCTTGGTATTTTTATCGTCCTGAACGCTTGTGCCTCCTCCTCCTCTTCCTCCTCCTCCTCCCAAGCCGTTTTGTTTCAAAAAGAGTGATTGGCCATTTCTCTTACTACAGGTATTAAAAATCCATTTTAATCGTTAACAAAATTATAGGCATAGACTTAATAAACAAGAGAATACATTCGAGGTAGAGATTTACAACATTAAATGCTTGTCCCGTTTCAATCATTTACCAAAATTCTGATTAAACATTTTTTCAAGATAATTAGCCAAAAGAGTGAATGCCCGGACTACATTACTACTAGCCCATCCAAAAGAATGTATATCAAACTTCGTTTCTTTTCAGGATAATTAGATGGAATAAGTCCTTCATTACCAAGCTATTTGTCACTAAAAAAAAAATAAAGTTCACTCACTCCATTAACTTTGAGGCCTCAGCGTGACATACTGACAATCGTAATGAATAATCAAAAGGAACAGAATTTTGTAAATCATGACAATGAATAAACCTTAGAAGAGACAACCTCCAATCGTAAAATTAAACTGAATGGCGCCTAATCATGCCAACGATTTTTCAAATATATCTAATATTTACGTTTGCCATGTATGGTGACTTTCTTTCCTCTGCTGCTTAACTTTGGGAACTCTCTCCCTGCTAAGCTTTGAGAACTCTTGCTCTTCGAGACTGGAAAAGATAAAGGTACTTGGTGGCATCCGACCTCCGATGCAAAAAAAAAAAAATTTCTAAAGACAGAACGAAAAGGCTTACGCCTAAGGTGCTCTACTGTACTGCAGGCATTGTTAACAACACATTCCGATGAGCAAGACTAAAATGACATGCCAGGTTAAAGGGGGGAAAAAAGCGAGACCAAAATGGTAAAAATATTCCAAAAACAGAGGCAGATGATCAATGAAGGCTCTCCCCATGGAGAATTCGTCAAGTCTTCCATCGGTTCCAACGACGCCATCGAACTTCTTCAAATTTACCCCCAACACCCTTCGGATTTTCGCTGCTCATTTAGCACCTAATTTTTCGAGCCTATCTTTACTGGCTTTTAAAATTTGTATTTAGTTTCATTTATCATTGCTGTAGATATAAAACATCATCACAGGGGAAAAACTAATATATATACTGAAGGATTAAAATTAAGACATCATTGTTCTTAATTCCAGTGTTTTGAAGGAGCGAGCTGGCAATGCGTTATACTTACGTCAATTTTTTATACAAAAATGTGAACAAAATATCATATTATTGTCCCTAATCAGTTAATTTACTGAATGAGTATTACTCCCATTAATATGTTACATCCCCGTTACACTATTGTAAAAATAGACATTCATTATTTATTATAAATCATTAAAAAGATAACGTTTATATATATATATAATATATATATATAATCATAGATATAAAAATACCTAATATAAATTTGTAAATGAAAATATAAAGGGAGAACTGAGCATTGTATTTCAGGTAGTATGTTTATTCCTATTCAAACAATGAATGTTTTAGTAGTACACAAGAGCATTATTTATACGAGTAATTTCTAATTTGTAAGCAATGAGAGGACATGAAATATGGAATGTTCATGTTCTTTAAAATTACATATACTTTTATCGGGTTTGCCACAGATTAAATGTTTATTTATACAGTCATCTTTCGTGTTCATTGTATCTTTTCCCAAAGATATCCACAAGGATATATATATATATATATATATATATATATATATATATATATATATATATATATATATGCATATATATATACACATGTATACATATATATATATATATATATATATATATATATATATATATATATACTGTATATATATACATATATATTGTATATAAATAGCCTGCAACACATATTATTAAAACTAAAATGCTAAAAGCTCAAGGGTTCCAGTGCGGAAAAATACTTAAGTAAAAAATAAACCCTGTAAAAGAAATAACAAGATAAATCCGACACACCAATTAAATTATGGAAGGAGACTCACGCATCATGCTCAATACAAAGCATCAGCACACAATTTGAACTTCTGAAGTTCCAACAGTTCAACATCACTCTGGAACTTGGACACAGCCAGAACAAAATGCCAGTCATGAAAACATCGTCAACCTATCCAACAAACACTTGGATGAAATGTTTGCGCCTTCGGCTACCGGTTGAATTTCGCTTTGTCCTCTACTGCCGTGCCCCGTTGTTGCGAGGGCGGGGGGAGGGGGGGTTGGCGCCTTCAGTGCACCTCCATTCGGTGCACTGTAGGCATTATTTAAGGTTCTTTGCAGCGTCCCTTCGGCCCCTAGCTGCAACCCCTTTCATTCATTTTACTATACCTCCGTTCATATTTTCTTTTTCTTATCTTACTTTCCACCCTCTCCTTACATTATTGTTTCATAGTGCGACTGCGAGGTTTTCCTCTTGTTACACCTTTCAAATCTTTTTAATATCAGTTTCCGTTTCAGCGCTGAATGACCTCATAGGTCCCAGCGCTTGGTCTCTGGCCTAAATTCGATGTTCTGTTCTGTTCTACTGCAGTGAACAGTATGGAAAAACCTACAGGGTGATGCTGTGCGGAAAAGTACGGTGACGTTGCCGGTGAAGACATGAGCGCGGTCAACGGAATTTTCTACGCAAATATGAAGAAACCAGACATTCCAATTTTCCCAAAAAAGATTCACGTGGCCATCAATGAACTGGAAAGTGATAAAAAATATGCACAGGAGGAAAGCTGACAAATTTGATGCACCAAATAAAATGATTGTATAAAATAAAACGATGGTATAAAATGTATAAAATAAAATTATTGTATAAAATAAAATGATTGTATAAAAAATATGAACAATCAGAATATATATTAGTTTTCCCCTGTGATATTGTTTTATATCTACAGCGATGATAAATGAAACTAAATACAAATTTTAAAAGCCAGTAAAGATAGGCTCGACAAATTACGTCCTAAATGAGCAGCGAAAATCCGAGGGGCGGGGGGGTGTTAAATTTGAAGAAGTTCGATGGCTTCGTTGGAACCGATGGAAGACTTGACGAATTCTGCACACAAAGAACCAAATAAGAATCCCATAAAGTGTAAACAATCATTTTAATAAAAAAAAAAAGTTAAGGAACTATTAAAAGGAAATAGCGGCCGATAAAAAGATTTTGTGTGACCTCACCATCATTGCCGTATAACGAACAATGAAGACTTCATAGATAAATTAGGCAATGTACAAATTAATAGTGAGCCCATGCTTGTGAGTTCCGATGTTGTATCGTTATTCACTAAAGTAAATACGCCATTTTCCAAGAACACTTCCAAGGATTTACTAAAGTATGCATAAAAGTGAAATTAATTTCAATGCGAAATTTTACTCTCACAAATTTAGTATATCCATGGGTAACCCTTTCTCTCCAGTCTGAAGCAAATTGTAAAGTGATTTCTTTTTTAAATAATATTAAACAAAATAATTTCACCCCATTTCATATGGTTCAGGTATGTTGATGAGATAATGTGTATTCGGTAAATTAACTGAACTGGTCCCATCATTAAAAATGTTTATGGAGATGAGAAATGACAGTCTGCCCTCCTTTGATTGTCTAATACAGAGTAGTAATAAGTTAAAACACTTCTTTTTTTAACGTGCTTTTTTCCCTTTTTTATGGGGTATGCACGATGCCTTCTTTTGAAGGACTTTGAATTGGCTTTGGGGAAGACCGTAGTCTCGATCCGCTGCCCCGCCTGTCATCGCTTAGACCCCGGTAGCGTATGTACTTGTATCGTACCAGTAACCAGCGCCCTTTCTCCCAGGAGCGAGAAGTTGTTGCGCGGTTAGGTTTAAACACGGTGTACAGAAAACCTACCAGTATTTCTACCTACGTACATTTTTTATAGTCGAAGCAACAGGGTAAAAATAACTCTCACATCCACGTTTTAAAGAGCATTACATATATGTAACCATAAGTACATGGACAATACAGTAGATTCAATCAAGAACGCAGGCAAGATTCTCAAATATCCTGATTCTGTATCAGACAACTCATGCATGAATAGTGGCAAAAGGAAAGTCGCGTGATAACATCACAAAAACCTACTTGTACACCATATAGTAATTATTTCAAAGACATTCCCCATTTCCTCAAGAACTTTGGAGTTAATGTAGCATTTAAGAATAATAATACAAACACAAGCAATTATAGAGAACTCTCACGACAACGATAAAGGTGCATACATCAAATCCCATGTAAGCCATGTGACAATTTTTATACTGGTCAAATTGGAAAATCGCTGGAAAACATCAAAATGTATCTGACATGCACAAGAGAACAATGCAATATTTGTTCAGGCTAATGAAAACAATCATGCCATCAACTGGAACTGGGATATAGAATTTAGGCCAACAGGCCAAGCACTGGGACCTATGAGGTCATTCAGCGCTCAAAGGGAAACTGAAGATTAAAAGGTCTGAACGATGTAAGAGGAGGAAAGCCTCGCAGTTGCACTATGAAACAATTTGTTTGAAGAGGGTGGAAAGTGAGTTGGAAGAGAATATGAACGGAGATACAGTAAAAGGAACGAAAGGGGGTGCAGCTAGGGGCCGAAGGGACGCTGCAAAGTTCCTTAAGTAATGCCTACAATGCACCGCGTGAGGTGCACTGATGGCACTACCCTCCTACGGGGATGCCATCAACTGGATAGGGGCTAATGAGTTAGTTATTCCAATAAACTGGAAAGAAATATTATAGAATCCAGTTTTTTAAAGCAAGCTGTTGTAAGAATATGAATATCAGTCACGGAATGTAGAAACTCAATCCATTTATTTATCTATTTCGGAAAAACATAAAATGTATAGATTTTAAGGAGGGTAGTTTACTTTGGCCTACAGCACAGACATGAGACCACCTGCATAGATAAACAAGATTTGTAAATAGAACACTGACTTTAGACGCTAATGAGTTTACCGTTCCTCACTCTTCTTTTTCTAGCAATCAGGTGTTAATAGTTTTCCAACTGTCTGTGCAATAGGTTGGTTTGTACTGTCACTCTGGCTTATATATTGTAAATTTAAGCCACTATATATGAGACCTCTTGAAGATGTAATGGAAAACTAGAGGCGAAACTTGTCATAATTTATACCATAATTTACACCAGATGTTTCAACTTATGGTAACTCTGCATATCTTCGTCACGTGCCTTGGTAATTTCAAGCATTTTGAGCTAAATAAACGATGGGTACCAGGGACTGATACTAAAATGTGAAATAAAAAATTTAATGAGAGAGATACGTTAGATATGTTTCCCAAAAGTAAATTTGATTTTAGGAATAAAACAGAATACTAAACTGCATTTAGATTAAAAAAAAAAAAAAGGTCAGTCAAAAGATCCGGGTGGTGGGGAGCAATGTCCTAAATCTACTAACAATGCAGAGTTACTATAGGAAAAAATTAAAAATCTGGTATACATCATGAGTGGTTTCGCCTCTAGTTTTCTAATACATCCTCAAGAGGACTTATATATAGTAGTATAAATTTCTTCCTTCATAATTTGTACCATATTAAGAGATTCAACAGCCACAGGCTAAAATCGGGATATGGAATAGATGCAAAAAGAGTACCATCGCCTTATATGATATAAACTTTAGCAAGCCCAGAATACTAACTAGAAGAGCATCAGATTGCATTCCTGTAGTTATGGTATTACCCATCAACTACTCTTTGTAATATATTAATAAACACTCAATAACAATACTATGAAATTTTCTCCTGCCTCTCATATGCATGAGTTAAAAAATTAGGGTATCTTGATTAACACTGTCTAAAGTAACATTTAAGTAAGGACCAATCCCATGAACTTCCTGATTAGAATTCAGTTTCTGTACAACATGGGAAATTGTTAGAATGCTGTACAAGCACCCAGGCTCTTGTGAAATCAAACAGTATATATACTGAAGAATAAACTATAATTTTCGACATAGGTAATCGAACTTCTCACTAACAGGCACTCAACAACTTTTAAAAATATGGCTAATTATAGAAACTGGTCAGTAGACCAATCGAAATGGCATGTACAGCCAATCCCACATTTAGCTAATGAATTGTAATTCTCCAACACGTGTAAAAAGAATACCATTTACCTAACTTTCAAAAATAACAAACAACTTAGAAGCTCTACTAATTACCATCCACAAAAACAAAAAGACATGTACAATTTTGGTCTGACCTCCATTGGCAAGATGGTCAAAAAAAAAAAAAAAAGATTTAGGTAATTGGACTAACACCACACTGACTAAACTAGTCAATGTGACTTCAGGAAAAAAGAACGAAGCATACTGTATTTCCCAATATTCTAGTTACTACCAAACACTGAGTCACAAAGGCAACAGGTTTAAGCAAAGGAGACACTCTTGTGCTGATTTAAGAGCAACCTACCATTTATGTTGTTGAGTTGTACAAAAATGGTCTCATTTACAGTACCACTGTATTCATTTCCAGCTGAAGTACAAATTCTCCGAGCCACAGCTTCAATGGAGTATAATTATTCCACATCAAATTAGATCTATTGTTTTTCTCATAGTAAATAAGTGTGCAGTCCTTACTTTGACTTTAATATGATAGTTCAACAACTGAAAAATATACACCTCTGAATTATGCTGACAAGACAAAAGACTCTTTCTTATCTTTAAATGTGAACAATCACTCAAACTGCTGTTTCAGTTTGCTTGAGATTATAACTTACAGGAAAATGTTACATCAAGGATCAGGGACAAAAGAATTCCTAACTGGAAAACCAACCACGCTGGTTATAATATCAAGGGAGTCAATGAGTACAATGTCCAAGCAACTACCAGACTTTTGTGTGGCCTGATTAGATTTGTTTACAGTCCGTTCAGAAGAAAAGTCAAATGTTTTTAGTCCATGGCAACCAGTAGAAGAAGCAGAATTCAGCCACTAACCATGGTGAGCACTGAAATCATCAACCACACTAAGCAAGCCCCTCTGTCACCTGCCTGTATCCTAGCCATGAAAATAAGACAAAAAAAAATAGCGTCATCTGAGTCTAACTCTGACTTCAAGACAGTGAAGGCCATAGTATGCCTGCGAAACATTTATCAAAGAGTCTCATGAACAACTGTTGAAATTCAGAGTTAGTCAAGAAAGGCTGCTTACCTTAAGTTAGTCTCTCACCTCAATAAAAAAAAAAATGGTTTTTTTTTTTTTTTGTCATCACTTCCTAAATTAGCCACTGAACAATTACATTAACTACCCACTATCATAAGAACAAAAGGTGTAGTATATTCACTGTTGTCAGCTATGTGGGAAAAGACAGGAATGAATCCAACATCTGACTGTCTGGCCAATCCTTGAAAGATTCTATATTTCTCTAGAGGTTATGTTTCAACAGGCGATTGGTGCCTAGGCCAACCTACTACGATGAAAATGACTGCAGGTATTGGGTAGTAAGTTGGGTCTGCCATTGCAACATGTACTCTGTCAGATTTTATCAGTATTCGTTCTATCTTAATCTCATTTAATAAAATTGTTATTTTGGTCCAAATACCCTTCCTCTACTTAAGAAACCATCCAAAGATACAAACATGGATTGATTATAATTCCCCTGAGTGTAAGCTATTGACAAAGTAAAGTGAATTTGCTATTAAATGTGTGTGTCTTATATGCATAATATGCATACGTACTGTATATTTTTATCACATCACCGTGACATTTTATATACACAAACATTAAGCAACAAATGTCATTAAATATCTAATATCCAATTCACTCTACTTCGGAATAATACATAAGAACATAACTGATAAGCGGTTCATCACCTGAGAGGGTCTACTGGTCAAAGGCGTTACTGAACGTCGTTGGTTCTCGCTGTTCGATGGGTTGATGAACCACCTATCAGTTATAATTCCCCTTCAGTATTAATTCCAGATAGAGTGAACTGCATATAAAACAACATTTGTAGCGTAATGTTTGGTCTAAGGAGTGCAAAATGTACTTCAGAATTTTATCAGCAGTTACCTTTTTTTATTAAAATTGTCATTTCCTGGGCATTAAGGTAACCAATTTAGTCCAAAGTTTCAAACATTTTTGAGTATGTTCCCCTGAGTGTAAGCAGTTACAAACCTGTCATGAATTTGATATTTATAATGCCTGGCTTAAATCGTACTAATTTTAAATACGTACTATATATTTATATCACATCACCGTATATTTATATATATAAACATTATATATATAAATATATATAAATATATATCCATATTCATATATATAAATATAATAAATATATATATATAACTATATATATTCATCACCTATATATACTGGTCATATATATAACGTCGTTGGTTCTATATATTCGATGAGTTGATGAACCACTTATCAGTTATAATACTTCAGTACCATTTCTCAAATAGAGCGAACTGACTGAAACAACATTTAGCCCCGTTCCGACAAGGTGAATGGAGTGCAGAAACTAGTTGTTAGACCAAGTCCATGACCTTTTTTCTCAAAAAGGGCTCATGACCCATGTGTTCCTGGGAACCCCTAAACCAGACAATTTAGTCAAAGGCTACGAACCTCCCCCAGCCAAAAAGGTACAGTGGTGAACGCACACTGCAAGTAGAAGAGGATTCCAAATCTGACAAGACATAGTCTCCTGTAGCCTCACTCTTCTGTTGCCCTGTTTCATCTTGCCACTGAAGAAGGCAGTTCTGACTAACTGGCAACTACCAGTCTCCTTAGATCTTGTCTTGGGATACATCAAATGCGTTGGTTGTTGTTACGGTTGATGGTTTGCATAATTAACTATATACTGGTCATTCATGCACCAAACTGGTGTTTCTGAATGATTGAATGTTTGTTGTTATGCAAACCAGCAACTGTAACAACATCCAATTGATGCTTATATTTTCTATCATGTATTATGTGTGTAGTCCAGTGCCGTCTCTTACATTTATCACTGTTGTATTAAGAATCAGTTCTACTACAATAAAATAAAAATGGAGAAGTGATTATATTGCAGTAAAGTATGGGTGAAATAAGGTAAAGTGCATGTCTGAATACAGAGACCCCACCTGTCATCAAAGTAGGCCACTTAATATATTGATAACATAAACTTTTTAGCCAAGGTCAAGCGATTCTCGGTGACAAAACCTCTTGGTCAGTAGGATGCAGTTCCTTAGATTATATAAAGCTAAGAAAAGTTAGGTTAAAATGTAATTACCATAACCGCACATTCAGTAAGACCTGAATTTTTTTCATTTCAATGATATTATGGAGTTTATTTCATCCGGCAATGCATACGAAAAGGCCCATTCCATATTTACATTGCTCATTTTACTCGATATTGACTCCTATTCTCTACATTCTGCTCATGCTTCTCCTTTTGCACTTGAGTGGGAAGGACATGTTTTGAATTTTAGCACCGACAGATATTTGGGTCAAAACATTTAATCGACGTCGCAAATAACAGTGAAATGATCCTGGGGTTACAAGCATATTCAGGCTGCGGCAAATATGCAGGTGTTATGGTGTTTGTCTGACACAGGAAAGCAAATCTGCCAAATGAATGATTATGTGAAGTGAATTTCCAATTTTATATCGTACCTATCTATGCAGTATATATATATATATATATATATATATATATATATATATATATATATATATATATATATATATATATATATATATATATATATATATATATATATATATATATATATATATATGTATATAGATAGATATATACATATACATACCTATATATAGATTTGTATTATATATATATATATATATATAGATATATATATATATATATATATATATATATATATATATATATATATATATATATATATATATATATATATATATATAAAACATAGATAACGATATAAAATTGGAAATTCACTTCACATAATCATTCATTTGGCAGATTTGCTTTCCTGTGTCAGACAAGCACCATAACACCTGCATATTTGCCGCAGCCTCAATATTCTTGTAACCCCAGGATCATTTCACTGTTACTTGCGACGTCGATTAAATGTTTTGACCCAAATATCTGTCAGCGATAAAATTCAAAACATGTCCTTCCCACTCAAAGTGCAAAAGGAGAAGCATGAGCAGAGTGTAGAGAACAGGAGTCAATATCGAGTAAAATGAGTAATTTAAATATGAAATGGGTCCTTTCGTATGCATTGCCAAATGAAATAAACTCCATAATATCATTGAAATGGAAAAACTCAGGTCTTACTGAATGTGTGGTTATGGTAATTACATTTTAACCTAACTTTCCTTAGCTTTATATATCATCTAAGGAACTGCATCTTGACCAACAGGTTTCGTCACATGAGAATCGCTTGACCTTAGCTGAAAATCATGCCAGCAGTATTCGACAGGGAACATCCTAACCTAGGGTGTCACTTCCTCCTTGACCAGAGGCTACAGTAAAAAGTTTATGTTATCGATATATCAATTTTAATATCATATATATGGCCTACTTTGATGGACAGGTGGTGTCTCTGATTCAGACATGCACTTTACCTTGTTTTACCCATACTTTACTGCTATTTACTCATGCTTTTCCATTTTTTATTTTAGTAGAATCGATTCTAAATATACCAATGATAAATGTAAAAGACGGCGCTGGACCACACACATTACACAAAACACCATGACAGAAAATCTAAACATTAATTTTTAATAGAATCTAGATCTCGGAAGATGTCCTCATGGTAAGAAAAACTCAGAGGCTTAAACAAAGCTTTCAGATCCTTGTGAAATGGGTTAATTTTAAAAAGTCTTTGGCTTACCTGCTTTACCAGTGGATCAAACTATAATTTAAATTTACTTTCAACTGAAGCCTGAAAATTAACTCTATGTTTGAAAGCAAGTGCAGTGACAACTGTTGTATAACAAGACCTGTCTCACTTATGTTTGAAAGGTAGTGCAGTGACAACTGTTGTATAACAAGACCTGTCTCACTTATGTTTGAAAGGTAGCAGTGACAACTGTTGTATAACAAGACCTGTCTCACTTATGTTTGAAAGGTAGTGCAGTGACAACTGTTGTATAACAAGACCTGTCTTGAGACAAACATTGTCATTTTCATAATTTTCAGGCTTCAGTTGAAAGTAAATTCAAATTATAGTTTGATCCACTGGTAAAGCAGATAAGCCAAAGACTTTTTAAAATTAACCCATTTCACAAGTCTCTGAAAGCTTTATTCAAGCATCTGAGTTTTTCTTACCGTGAGGACATCTTCCGGGATCTAGATTCTATTAAAAATTAATGTTTAGATTTTCTATCATGGTGTTTTGTGTAATGTGTGTGGTCCAGTGGTCTCAAGAGACTCAAGATGCAATAGATAATGGCTGATAAAGAAAGGATACGAAAGCACCAGGGATGAGTCTGAGAAATTACAGGAGAAGACAGGTTTGAAGACAGGGGTTGAGGAAGATATTGTGAAAGAGTAGTACAGTAGGAGATGGGAGTATGCATATGGAATAGAGAAAAGCTACTGAAATGTCAGATCAGTACTGGCATAATCTACAACCAACATGGTAAAATGGGACAATGGTTTGTAACCGGGGTCAATGAAAAAATTTTTTATAATCATACAACTGGTCGCCAAAATTCAAAACATTTCATGCCTCTGGCACACTGAGTCATCTAATTACATGAACCCCTTGATTTGTAATTTACAATTTTTCTTAATTTATAATTTTTGCTTGTATTTCTAGTTTTTCCTTGGATGCCTTGGAAATATCAGGTTGCACTTGACAACTTGAAGAAACTATTTGCAAGAAATGCATAATCTGTATTATTATGTATAAAGTATATTGATAGTGTATCTTTCCAGAATGTTATGTTTGCATTTATAATTGCCATATGATTTTTTCTATATTTACAAGAAGTGATGTATGTAATTTTGATATACGAGAAATATCCTGTGTTTTTATAATAATAATTGAAAAATATTGTTAGTATTAGTGTAAAATGTCTATCTGGCTTTCACAAGAATTAATAACGTATAGCAGGAGATTACGTCACTCATGATGTGACTGGGGCTGCCATGGGATCTGTTCTGTTTTGATTCAAGCAATAAGTCACGTAAACAGACGAGATAAGAGAAGGGCAATTGGTCAAGCAAGCAATTTCTTGTTAAAGTCACGAGTTGAATGATCCCACAGTTTTGTGCCTTCTGCTTCTGAATATGTATCGTTCTGTCTTAGTCAAATCACAAAGGCAGTATTGTATTGCATCATCTTTTGTCTTACAGAGAGCGAATCACATGGGTTTCTAAACCAGTACAGATCTGCTTGTTGCATCGATCGTGTTGAGATCTCAGCAGAAGCTTTGTTGATACGTATCCAGAAACGTTTTTGGAGTGAAGATGGCGTTATTTAGTGACTATGAGGCTTTGGGTTTTTTGATTGAAAAAGTAAATTTGTCATTGTGATTCTGGAGACCTTTTGTGCCGGTTCTCCCTTTCTCTCTCTCAGAATTCTGTTTGCACAATTTTAAAGTAGCGTAAAGTAATTCTTTGTCAGTCACTCCGTTTTGGTAAATTCTTGTGAAATCTGTCATTTAGTTTTATAGCAGTTTTTGTAACAGGTGCCTCAACAGGAATTGTGAAAAAGTGTAATAATCAGGTATTTGCAACACTTTGTGACAGTATACAAACATTTCTTTTATCTACTATTAGTAATCAAGACAAAAAATGAGCACCCCAATTTGCATACAGCCTTGTGTTAATCATGTGAATGAATAAGTGTGTGGTACCATTTATTAGCTATGCCTTTCACTGTACCAGTGATCTGGTTAGAAACAAATGGTCTCTCTGTTGACTGTTACTTTTGACTAACACTAAAAGTTATTAAGCAATATCCTGAGCCATGATTCAAATGTACCTCCTGCTCTCAGGCCAGTCTCACATGGACATGAACATCAAATTCCAAATCTTTCCATACATTAGCACAAACAAACAAAAATCTAGCAAAGGGGATACTAAACGATTTCAACTTTCAAAACGATTTCTGGCAAGAAGCACGATCTTATGCTATCAGGAGTTGCTTGGCCTTACAAGAGACCACGACCAACCGAGGGAGAAAAGGGAATCACTTGAATCTCAGCTCAAGCTGTGGAATACTTTAAATGGATTTCTGATGAAGGCATGAGAAGTTCTTGCAATACTTCAAGATAGCTGACAAACTTTGTTACTGTCATGACATTGCATTGTTAATGGAACACATTTACAAGTTTCATGCTAGAGAAAAAAAAATAATTGTAGGATTTTACAGATTCCGGAAAGAACACGTTGAAACAGTCGTTCTCCACAATGATAATAAACTTCAGTATGTTTTACCATTTTCCAAGAGAGTTACCTCCGTTATAGATAAATAATTTCCCCTTTATCCGGCTTTCCCCAACCCTCTCAACCCCTATATCTTTATTTTTTTGAGGGGTGGAGGCAGGTGCTCTGAGCTCTATAGCACAGCTTGTTTCACTTGTCAGACATTAATGCTACTGGAATTTGGTAGTAAAAATAACCATATTTTGACAAAAAAAATTATGCCTGCCCCTATTATTCCTATTGTCTCCTCTTAACCTTTACTTTATCCTATTGCCTGTTACTGGTTAAGCTATTCTGTATTTCTTAGAGCAGTAGCCTTATAATATACTCAAAGCATAATTTCCCTCAACTACTGTACTTTCCCTTCCCATGATCTTTCCCTACCCTGTCTTCAGACCTACAATCTTTCTCTCTCTCTTCCATCACCAATCAAAGTAATGCCCTGGTCTCTCTCTCTCTCTCTCTCTCTCTCTCTCTCTCTCTCTCTCTCTCATTATCTTTAGTGCTTTGATACTGTTGAGAAAGATGTTATCATACAGATGGTATAGCAATACCTTTAAAGGTATTAGATGTAATGTTTTAATCTTCTATTAAGATACATTAATTGAGCCATAAGGCCTACCAGTAGTAAAAAGGATATGCCAGAGATTTTCTTTTGGAATCAACTCATTCCACGAGGACCTGGGGGGGCTCCATTTAAATCCTTGTCGTTATCCATGCCTTGAAGAATATTATTCTTAAGACTGCAGAATCAATGTACACTTTAAAATCCTTTAACTTTTTATTAGAATGGATTTGAATACAAAATTTAAGCCATAGGGCAAGCACTGGGGCCTATGAGATCATTCAGCGCTGAAAAGGAAATTAACTGTGAAAGGGTTTTAAAGGTGTGCCAGGATGAAAACCTCGCAGTTGTACTATGAAACAATTTTTAGGAGAGGGTAGAAAGTAAGATGGAAGAAAGTATATGAATGGATGTGCAGAAAAAGGAATGAAAGGGGTTGCAGCCAGGGGCAAAGGAACGCCACAAAGAACCTAAAGTAATGCCTACTGTACCCTACAGAGCTAACTTTTTTATTATTGTTTATTCAAGGGATCTCATATATCTTCAGTGTAATTACATAGATTCTAAAATAAAATATATAGTTTTTCCCGCATTTGAAGATTTACCTGTTTACAGCTCGTGTTATCGTTGATGCTTATTACTGATATTTTGACTTATAGTGCTTGGTCTAAGGAAAGAATGCTTAATCCTCCTTTATATGTAATATAAAAAATCATTGCTAGTGTAGAAGAGAATTTCTGCCAGAGAAAGCAGATAACCACAAATTCCACAAAAAACACGCTCAAGAGACTGACTGAATTTCATTGCTGTTGCCTGGGAAAGATGCTTGGGATACACCGGTATCACAGTGACAAATTTGGAAGTATGGATTGTGTAAATTTAGATAAGCCATCTAAAAAAGAATGCTTCAGTTATATTGCATGAAAAACTTGCATCGGGAGATACAAAAATGGGACGAAAAAGGTTAGAAGAGCTCTTCTAATTCACTCCAACTCTGTAAACTGTGATTTATTTTAGCACAAAATAAATCACAGAGAAGGAAGTGTCTAGGACAAAGTCTATGGCGAGAGACTGTGCTGTCAGAGAACATAATCTGAGGAGATGCAAGGAGGAGAAGATGAGCCACTATAGTAGTAGCAGCGGTAAGGTATTCATCTGTAAAAACAGAGGTGCCTTCCTAGGGAAAATGGTGAGGCAACTTGCACTGATGCCTTTTAAAAATGAAGCTCCATTTGGCACGGGGTTGAGGATCACGAAATGACAGAAAAGATGCTAACAAAAAAGAAGCAAACTATTCTTCTGTAACAGAGGGCCTCCCGAGAAAAAAGGCAATGATGACATGGACATATATACATACATGTACATATGTATATATAAATGACTGGAACTAGATCCAGGATTTTTCCATTACTATTGTTATTATCACTGATGTTCATTTTCTGAATCCAGCAGCTTCCTGTTATTTGTGAAAGAAAATGCAGTTGACAGAGATTAAATGGAAAACTATGCTGAGTCCTTGTATTCAGGAAAGAAACCATTCTGATGCACATAAGATGGATAACTATCTTCCTCACATGGTCAGAGACTTGACCTGATTCTAACCAAATATTTTTGGTGGTTATTTGCTTGACTTGACTCCTTGTGTAACGTTAAAGTTCGACCTCTAGCAAAATATAGTATACATACCCACATTTTCACAAACTTGTGTGAAGTGTTCATTCATCAAGCAAAATGTGAATCATGTACCCTCTAACGCTTCATATGGGTGAATAAAATCCCTATAAAATTTTCCGTCTAAAATGAGACTATTAAAGCTTTCGTGTTCCTAACAAACACCCGCTTGGCGGACTGGATAGCTCTGAAGGAAAATTTGTCTCCTAGACGTTCATATAAACACAGAGGCCGATGTGACAAGTAACTTAATTTGCGTCTGTAGCTCGAAATTGCTAAAAATGAGAAATAAGGATAAAAAAAATGGGGCCATACCACTGAAAGAAGAATCCGAACCACACTTTGAAGTTGAAAGACTT
Source organism: Macrobrachium rosenbergii (assembly GCF_040412425.1). NCBI lineage: Eukaryota > Metazoa > Arthropoda > Malacostraca > Decapoda > Palaemonidae > Macrobrachium > Macrobrachium rosenbergii. The sequence goes on from NC_089776.1 coordinate 15,947,034, forward strand.
TTGCGCTACAAAACAAGACTAGATTTGAATTAAAAGTATTTAGTTAGCTCTTTAGGATGGCAGAAGAAAATAAAACAAAACACGTGCAGATCCAGATCCCCCTTTAAACAAGAATTTCTTAAAATATGCCCCTAAGCACCTGCCTTTAACCTCACATCTAAATTAAACTACCAACTTTAAAAATATGTTGAAGAAACGGAAGTTTCCTTTAACAGCAACTCTGACATTGTATTCATAGTCAAAAATGGATTGATACGAAGAGGAAAAGTGACATTTTGGCTCATATACAGACACCAGTAAATGGCTGATAACATCAAAAACAAAAACATAATATTTTCAATGATAGTTACAATTATATTTTCTGTTGTCATGACAGACGGTCATCCGCCATATTGGTCTCACAAAGGGGACGCTTAGCAGGAGATTTTTTAAATGCACCCAAGGGCCGTTCCCCTACCCAGAACCTCACCACCTACCGACCCAGCCAAGACCAGACTACTCCCTTGGGATCTCTCATTTCCAGATGCTCCAGCAAGACACTAGCGCCATTTGGCACCGGCCAAGCGACGGACCGGAAAGCAAGACTAGGCCTAAACACATGGGGATCAAGAGTCAGCGACCAGTGGGACATCCTACAAGAAGTTTTTAACCCCCATTTGAAGGACCTGGGGGTAGATGGTCGAAGGAGCAGGCTTGCTCCGACCGGTCCCCTGTCTAAAAGACGAACTACTGTTGTCTATACAAAGGTAAGGTGTCTGCATGAGGACCTCACCTCATATCTTTTACTTATCCCCGAACCGTCCCCTTGATAACATCCCATCCTTCCCTTAATCCTTATAGAAAGATCCTATCTACCAACCTTCTTTCATTCTCTCTGGCGTTAATCCCTCACCCTGTAACAGTGTGTTAATCACCATTTGTAAGTGTTACCTTTAAGCCGTATTTATAATACTGCGCTTGTTTGTCATGACAGTGACTAAAGATTTGCGCATGCGACTTTATCGTGTCGTCAACTGGTATAAATAATCTGTATAAATAATCATGTGACTTAATTGAATGGTTAAGTGGATTAGGGATCCCGTGCATGTTAGCTAATTATTAATTGTCGTCGTTTTCCTTTTCAGGGAGCGAGAGAGTATTTTGCTGAAACCTCCACTAACTATCCAACTCGAGATGAATCCCCTGAGGCTCCAGTAATCAATGGTTAAAGGAGTATTAATTTGTAAATATATAATATTCATTTGCCTTCCGTTGTGCTCCCTTTGTTATTATTGTACATAAATATTTTGTAAATAGACTTATTGCCGGCACTTAGTGTCTTACTGCCGGCTGGCGACCTCCAAATTTTCCTTATAACCTAAGATTGATTGTGCTTGCGAGTCCTTAACAAAGCCCACCAACTCGCCACCATAACACCGCACACCAGAAAAGCCCCACCCTACCCATACAACACATGGGGAAGACTAGTCTCAAATGTCAGCAACACAGAAATGCCAGTGAATCCAAATAAATTCTTCAAATATAAGTATATCTTAGTTTAACCAGACCACTGAGCTGATTAACAGCTCTCCTAGGGCTGGCCCGAAGGATTACATTTATTTTACGTGGCTAAGAACCAGTTGGTTACCTAGCAACGGGACCTACAACTCACTGTGGAATCCAAACCACATTATAGCGAGAAATGAATTTCTATCACCAGAAATAAATTCCTCTTATTCTTCATTGGCCGGTCGGAGATTCGAGCTCGCGGCCAGCAGAGTGCTAGCTGAGAACGGAACCCGCTCTCCCAACGAGGAACTAATACATTCTTCAGGATCAAAGGAATGCACCTAAAGAGGGTTGTGGAAATTTTGGTGAAGGATATTATGATCCATAAATGAGAAGTGATCTTACTTCCTGGAAACCAAGAGAAGTACTTTTGTTTTCGGAGATGCTGCTGAGAAATAATAATGTTAAAAAAACAGCATACATTCTCGCTATTATTGAAACTTAACTGTGAAGAAGTTAAAATTTCAATTAGTATCTAGGAAAACCAAGACGAACACTGCATTGTGCAATCAAAAGAGAGAGATTGGTCAAGTCTATTCATATAGGCCTACCTGCGTTTATGAAGGTGGACTAACCTTGGTTCCAGTAGATTACCAGATTTCGACAGGTATCCGTACATGCAGCACATACGGTAATCTCATCTCTCTTCCCTCACAGTGATAAACCATCTGCCCCGTAGGGAGACAGTGCCGTCAGTGCACCTCATGCGATGCACTGTAGGCATTACTTAAGGTTCTTTGCAGCGTGCCTTCGGCCCCTAGCTGCAACCCCTTACGTTCCTTTTAGCGTACCTCCTTTCATATTCTTTTTCTTCTATCTTACTTTCCACCCTCTTCTAACAATTGATTCATAGTGCACCTGCGAGGTTTTCTTCCTGTTACGCCTTTCAAGCCTTTTAGAGTTAATTTCCGTTTCAGCGCTGAATGGCCTCGTAGGTCTCAGTGCTTGGCCTTGGACCTAAATTTTCTATCCAATTCAGTTCGATAAACCGTCTGCAATCAATTTTCTTCGTTGCCAGTTCCAAGGTACTCAGATTAGAGAATACCTTCTAATGTGCACAGAAAAATCAGAAATGTAAGAATTATTGAGATTTGTAAATATATATATATTAATATATATATATACATGTATATATACATATGTATACCAGTAAAGGAAATTACTGGGAAGAAAGTCGCGAGGACCCATAGTCTCTAGGGACCAAGGATCAGAGAGAATTGTGGCATTGGTTAAAAAGTTAAGTATACCTTAGTTGAACCAGACCACTGAGCTAATTAACAGTTCTCCTAGGGGTGGCCCGAAGGATTAGACTTATTTTACGTGGCTAAGAACCAATTGGTTACTTAGCAACGGGACCTACAGCTTATTGTGGAATCCGATCCACTTATAGCGAGAAATGAATTTCTATCACCAGAAAAAAATTCCCCTTACTCTTCATTGGCCGGTCGGAGATTCGAACTCGAGCATAGCGAGTGCTAGCCCACAACTCTACCGACTCTCCCAACGAGGAACTAAAATAGTGCTAGCTGAGAACGGAACCCACCCGGCCAATGAGGAACTAAGTGGCATTGGTGGAAACATGTATAAGAGATACAAGAAGATGAAGCCATAGTTCATATATCTATCTATCTATCTATCTATATATATATCTATATATATATATATATATATATATATATATATATATATATATATATTTTATATAAATACATACATATTCCCTAAAATTTAAGCAACATGAATGTTGTCAACTCCAGGGTAATTAGTCCATTCAAAAACTAAGATCAGACAGCTGTCACTGCTCTATTAATGACTACTTACTAAAGAATTAACGATGGCTAAATGTGATTACAACTTGTTAACGGAAAATTTTTTTACCATGTCTGCATCATTATCAACATTTTCTCTTTCCTCCTGTTCTTGTTTCCTGGTTCCTTTCTTGGTACTGATTAATGCATTGCAATTTACCAAGTTCTTCGTTGGACTGGTCGGTACCGCTCTTGGCTAGCACTCTGCAGGGCCCGCGTTCGAATCTCCGACCGGCCAATGAAGAATTAGAGGAATTTATTTCTGGTGATGGAAATTCATTTCTCGTCATAATGTGGTTCGGATTCCACAATAAGCTGTAGGTCCCGTTGCTAGGTAACCAGTTGGTTCTTAGCCACGTAAAATAAGTCTAATCCTTCGGGCCAGCCCTAGGAGAGCTATTAATCAGCTCAGTGGTCTGGTTAAACGAAGGTATACTTATTGCAATTTACCATTCCGCAACCAACATAGGGCAACGTCGTCAACGAATATCTCAACATTAATTATTGGCTTTTGTGGAGACACTGAAACAGCCACTGGGATTCATGCCACAATTCAATATAAAGACATCCTGCGATTATACATGATCTGCTTGTGAAAGACAGTGTTAACTAAAAAGTTTTCAGTACTTTCTGCCTGAGGTATGTAAACCATAAATGTTTGGTTAAGTCGTCCCTGAAAGGATGGAATAAGTTGTTGCTTGCTCATTTCATTCACTCATATTTTCTGCACATGCTCCTGCTTTTCAGCACCCATGAGAGATATGTTCCTAAGTTTGGGCACAATTAGTGCAGATCTTGATAAATGAGGAGAAATTCTTGATGCAGTATGTTAAGTGCAAGAAAATCTGTAGAGAGAGAGAGAGAGAGAGAGAGAGAGAGAGAGAGAGAGAGAGAAAATCTGAGAGAGAGAGAGAGAGAGAGTACGAACAAAATTACTGAACATAACCATTAAGCGTATCTCTTTAAACCTTCACCAATTATAACAGTGGAAACAGATCAAATCAGAGTGACATATCAATATACAAAGCTAAAAGATCTTTGCTAAAATCTGACATCAAAATAATAAAAGTCAGAGATGGTTAATTTTTTGGTGGGAGGACAAAATTCCTGGACTGTAGAAATTTGACAGAGAGTAACCCCACTCCAGTTGCCATCAACTCGAATAACGGACATTCCGTTTCTTGCCTCAATGCTGGTTCTGCGGTATTTAATATTCTTCGACAAAACAAAGGTGCAGTTAGCATATTACTGTAGTTGGATTTTGAATTTACTCCTCCTTGCAAATGAAGAGATGTAAATGGGGAACAAAAAACAGCTTGACATTTTAATATTAACCGCATTCGTAAAAAAAAATTACTCATCACAGATAGACCAATAGATAGACAGCACGTGTGTATTCAACACACTCGTATACAGAAAGACAGATACACTACCTGTATACATGCATACTCGCAGCAGCGCCTGTATACATGCATACTCGCAGCAGCGACTAGACATATGAAGCACCAACGATGAGCTGGTCTAGTGATTCTTTGGTGCTAAACCATCTCCCTAAAGATACAAACCGAGGATTTTAAAGCTCCACAGGCGGATTCCTAACTCCAAAGTGTTCGTTACTCGGAGGAAATAATGATAAAATAAAACTGATAACGAAAGACGAAAGAGAGTAGGATTAGAGGAAGGAAGAATGACACTGGCGTTTCTGTAACACTCACTTGTGACAGATTACTAACAACATAAATATTTTGGCACGGGGCCAATAATTGATATGCCGCATATATATACAGTATATATATAAATATATATATATATATATATATATATATATATATATACTTATATATATATAGTATATATATAAATATATATATATATATATATATATATATATATATATATATATATATATATCACCACCTTTGGGTTGTAATGGCTCTTTCCATTTTCAAATTCATGGCTGAGAGAGAGAGAGAGAGAGAGAGAGAGAGAGAGAGAGAGAGAGAACGGAGAGCGGTTCTCAGAAGGGCAAGCCTTGCATTCAATTCATTCAGATACTAAAAGTACACCTAATTGCGAGACTGTAATTTCAATACAGAATGTTGTATAAATACAATTCACAATAACTCAGCCTACTATTTTAAACTGCAGCCACTTAGGCAACAAAAATATCCGACATTCCAATACCTCTCCCTTAGGTAAGTAGAGAGAAAGAGAGATGTAAGTGAGAAAAGGGAGCCCTTTCTGTTCCTTAAATATGGGTAGTTTTCTTTTTCTTGCACGGGAATCCTATCGTTCCTTAGCATAAAACATAATTCAGTTATGCTTTCAAAAAACCATTCCTTATACTTCAGTGTTTTATAATTCCTGTGAGCTGTCTGCTGAAAAAAAGAAATTTGTGCAAAATATTATGGTCATTCTTGGAGCACTTCTGGTGAACAGTTAGGCCTAAAAAACAACAGCGATTTGAAGGAAGTATTTACCAGCAGTGGTGACGAGAAAGGTAGTGGCAGGAGGAGTTCTAGCAGCAGAAGGTGCAGTGGTAGCAGCAGCAGCAGCAGCAGCAGGGGCAGCTGAAGAAGCCACCACAGCAAATAGCCGGAATGCGCTGCGGCAGCCGCTTCCCCTCTGAAGGAAGCAAGAAGAAGAAACCGCTGATGACGATGATGATGATGATGATGGCAGCAAAGTAGCGGTGTTGCTGCTGATCTTACTGAACTTGACGTAATCCAAAAGGGTTGTTGAAGGAGGCTTAGCACTCACTCTATTTCACTTTCTAGGGGTTAGAATATAGCACTACAGAGAAAGAGACACTGACGATACCCCGGTACTCATGGACACCACTTTAAAAAAATAACCACTTGAAATAGAAAATGGAGGAGGGTGCTTGGACTACATGCCCTAAGCAGGAGGGGCCACAGCATTACTCCTCGAAGGAAGAAGGAGGATCCATCCTAAAGGGTGCACAACTCCATAAAAACCACACCTATAGATGGATGGATAGATGAAGGAGGAGGAGGAGGAGGAGAAGGGGCGCCCACACCATCACACACCAGAGCAAGACTGGGTCCTGTCTCACTCTCTCACTCTGGCTCTCTCTCCCACCCATGGCCGACTTCAGCTAAAGATAGATATGCCAGCGACGCACACACCTCTAGAGAGAGAGAGAGAGAGAGAGAGGAGGGAGGGAGAGAGAAAGAAAGACGCGCCCACTCTGAAGAAACGAGGGTGATCAGAAACGCGAAGTAAACGGGAAAATGGGAACCCCGCCGAATTAAAAGAACGCATAGAAAACGGGAAATAAACACCATTCGGAAAGAAAATGGAGCAACTGGATAACGACGCCGGTAGAGAATGGGCCATTGTTGTGCGGCTTTTAAAAATAAATATTTTCACATTAGGGAGCGTCTTGAATAGAAAAATACTTCAATCCCGTGAAAGCTAACAGCCGATATGAAACATAAATTACAGATCTCTTATCGTGGTTGGAATACACTCAAAGACTATTATCCTTAAAATTTTTAACAATGAGCATATGAAACCGTGAATTGGCATGGGAAGCTTCCATAAAACTGAATATGAAAAATGAAACAATAAAAATTGGGTGTATAGTGATATTATATACATACATACATACATATATATATATATATGTATATTGGTCTTTACTTAATGAAAAGATACTTGTCGTAACCAGTAATTTTTAACAAAATTGTTACAGTCAATCTTTTTTACAAACAGCTCAGAGACTCCACAGGACCAAAAATGAGGTTTCTGCGAGTTTCCCTTTCTCACACGATGATCATTTCGTAAGAACTGCATTTGTCCAATCCAGAAAGTTTCTTGCCTTGAATGTAACGCTGATACCAAAGAATCCCCCAACTACTGGTTAGTTTTATACAGTTAAAGATCGCCTCAGCCCCCTCTTCACATTCAATGTTGTGTATAATTACACTTGTCCGGGATGCATTCACGGAATACTGAATATGTGCAATGTACGGGGATGTTGTTCATGGTATGAATAGACTCATAGAGACTTAAAATACCGTAAAAAAAATGCGCATTTTCTAACCCAGAGGTTTCTTCACGTTAATCATGCTGTACGATGTAAAAGCAACATCAGAGATGAAGATTTTATAATAGTAAGCCGGGTCTCCAACCATCACACCCTAACTATCCTGGAGTCTAATGTTATAAAGAGAACTGCTTCCTCATTAAAAGTTATAACGCTCAGTTGTCGTCAACCCAGTTATATATTGCCTAGCATTTCTTCGTACGTTTTCTGCTTACTTTTAGTACTATGCCGGCCACGTAAGGTGGGATTTGTAATGCCCGATCACAATGGGCCGGGTTTAAGCACGTTTGAATGCGAGTAGTGTGTTTTTTAGCCAAGTCTCTTTAAACTTTGATCAGATCGAGCCCGGAAGTCAAGCGGGATCGACGAACCTTACAGTTAAGGTTTGAATGAGCAATTCACGGTCCGACCCGACCGTCAAATTGGTGTTTTTTTTTTTTTTTTCAGATTATGTCGTTCAGAACTGACAGTTTGCCAGTGAGTGGGGTCTTCGACGAAGCTTGATGAACTAAGTAGTTCATTTACCAAGAAACGGGGTTCTTCGAGATTTATCACTCGCAGCAATGTCTGTGAATTGAATTGAACTGAATATAGAATTTAGGCCAAGCACTGGAACCAATAAGGTCATTCAGCGCTGAAACTGAAATTGACAGCAAAGTTTGAAAGGTGTGACAGAAGGAAAACCTCACAGTTGCACCACGAATCAGTTGTCAGGAGAGGGTGGAAAGATGGAAAAAAGAGAATATGAAAGGAGGTACAGTAAAAGGAACGAAAGGGGTTGCAGCTAGGGGCCGAAGGCACGCTGCTAAGAACCTTAAGTAATGCCTACAGTGCACCGCGTGAAGGCAATGTCTGTGGAATATAAGAAGTAAAGAATATTCTGACAAACAAAAGGATTGCAGTTTAAATTAAAGGAAAAATGTCCAGATGCAGGGAAAGAGATGGTGAACAAGAAGATAAATAATATATATGAGACCTTCATATCAAAAAGAAATAAGGAACGTAGAGGCATCAGAGAAATCAGGAAGTGGTACACACGATGTGTATCATCCTATTCTGTGGTACTTTGAAACCTTGTCGTCGCTTCAGGATCTTGAAAATATCTAGACATTATATATATACATATTTTCTTCCTTTCTTTACGTACCTAATTTTGTAATGTTATATAATTGCAATTTACCGTATGAGTGTAAACAATAAAATTAAGCTGCATTCGTTTCATTTACCCCTGTGATGTTGGAGGCTGAAGGACGTAGCGTTTCTATATATATATATATATATATATATATATATATATATATATATATATATATATATATATATATATATATATATATATATGTTTAATATGTTTAATAGTAATGTATATACAATACCTCAAATCTCAAACAAAATAAAAAATGTGTACCTTTTTCAGGACGTTTAGTCAATTATATCCCAAGATAAAGGAAAATAAATTGAGGGCATTTCTTTATGAAATAAGAATATATGCTGAAAAGCTAATAAATGATAGGATCATGTCAAGATTAGCGAACCCACTCGCAGCAGGGTTCGCCATTCTTTACAAGAAGATTATTGGGTTCGTTATTTTTTACATGGGAATAATTGGGTTTGCTGTTCTAGACATGACAACTTCGGTACCAGACATTTGATCCCCAAGGGGCTAGTACTAAAGACGAAATACATTTGACCCCCAGGGGCTGGTACTAAACACGGCGAAACAGTGTAGATCAATCACTGTTTCGCCGTGATTAGTACTAGCCCTCATAAGGAATTGGAGTTCGGACCTGAAAGGGTTGGCTATTCTTTACACGGGGATCATTGGGTTCGCTGTTCTTGTCGTGGAGATGTTAGGTTCGCTAATCTTGACATGATCCAAATGATATATTGTTTAAAGAACTGGAGACATATGAATCGCAACAGTAAAATCGGAATTCGGGGTAATTATACATCTAACCCTGATATCCAGCCCATCATTCTCTTGTAGCAGTGCTGATTATGAAACACTGCAGCGTACTAACTAGTTACGCAACAATTAATTGTTACCTTTCTGCTTTTATAATTTTATACTGTAATTCATACACTACAAATTTTTATATTTGTAGAGAAATCACAATTATTTTGAGTTTCTAAAAGCAAGTTCAGTTTTTATTAAAGATACAAATATGTACATGATTTTTATTTATCTTCATGTAGTCTTTGCAGTGTTGTCCAAATAGCGATGCTTAACATGTCTCTGGTATGACTCTTATAAGAGCTTCAGGGCATATGGCCACACCCAATTTTTAAGCTTGGTAGGAACAGCCAGTCGCTAAGCAGCGTAATGTGGCACTTAGCCTTTCACAGGTCGTTATGGATTTCCTCATGCATGTCCTTATAATCATTCTCAAGAGGAAATTAAATGTTGCCTCGTCCATCCTCTGGTAATTATGCCATTCCCTGGGAACTACCTGTAGTTCCTTTAAAAGCGATAAATGTGAATTTTTCCCTTTTCGACAACCAATCTTTGACCCGTATTCTTTTTCGTGGCGTTTCTTCATTGTTGCATTGGCTGCAACGGCACAAAGACTGAGCATTATCAGATTTTGCCTCTACCCTGTCTTGACAGTGTGGCTGCCAACTTGAGACTGACTCTTCTTCGTTGACGAATCAGGCCGGGCGGTAACGTGAGTTAGCAGTCATGTTTTTGGAGTCTCCTCCCACTCAGTTCTTCACGTACGACGATATAGGATGTGAGTGACCCGCCTTATTCTTACCTCCCGCGTGGTGAGTCTGTCTGTGTGCCCTTGACCTTTGACATTTGTCTTTTTTTATGTTTTATGTTTATTTATATACCAGTTTTTAACACTGATGGCCATTTTTGTGAATTTCAAAATTTAAAAACTAATATGTGATTCTACAGTATGTACTGTTCGAATTATTTGTTTTTTTATTTTTTTACCATTGAAAATGTGACAAGTGTCATGACACGCTGGAAAACAAATTGCGAGAATGTATTTTCCATTATTCCTTAAGGATATGTACGTTTTGGCCATGGTCTCTCCTGTGTGTGTGTGTGTATATATATATATATATATATATATATATATATATATATATATATATATATATATTGTCAAGAGTAAACCCTGCACATGCCACCTCATCCTCCAAGTACGAATTTAATGAAACTTGAAAATGAGAATAATTTCACTTTTCTTGAAATCATGTTTATCTATTGCTTTTATCTGAGTTAGTTGTGGGTGGAAATTCGTCCCTAATTCATCTCCTCACCACTACTCCATGTGAGAAACCCTTTAATTCTTCCTTACCTTAGTGACTGACAAAAGTCCTTGACTTCCGGTAATGGGTCATCCGGAGATCGCTAATCCAGTCGAGCCAGGCACACTCAAAAGAGAAAACGCTCCCACACTGGCGACTGACCCATGTGATCACCACCATATTGATCACCTGGCAGATGCCCTGCATGCCCCCGCATGTGGACCATATAGAAAATGGGACACCAGGCGAACGACAGTAGCACTGCTTGGAATGATCAGCGACGTAATCCTTACAAGGGCATAAAAGAAGGAATACTGACTCACTCGCCCTTAGAATAATCTCTGACTCAGAAGACATCGGAACTATCCCAGAACACTTGGTCCTCCACTCTGCTCCTTAGGCTGCCCCTTGCAATCCTGCATGGCTGACCTTGAGCCTACAGTCTCCTTTTGTAGTGAAGCCCCTTAACGCTACCCTCCACCGTGACTCAGACCCCTGAGGACAAGGAAGCCGTCTCCTGACAAAGGCAATGTAATGAGATCAAGGTTCTTAAGTCAGTCTCGCATCTATCAGCCTTCTACTATTTTTTCTGTTACCTTCCTAAGGTGATATACCCAGAGTGAAGTGAATTATTTGTTAATTGCTTGGAGTTAGAGTCACCAGAGTCGAGGCCCCTTTTAGGCACCTTCCGTGCACGCCCTCAATTCCTTGATTATGCTCCCAATACACCTACGTAACCATGTGTATTCCAATTATGCATAGGTGTTACCTGCTGTGGAGCTGAGCATCATCTTGTGTGTGCAGTGATATATCCCCTGCTTTCTCCCCCTCTGCAGTGCCCCTTTGAAGCGGGCCTTTTGAGTTACGTCAGGGAAAATACCCCAGTTGTTTGTTACTCCCTTGGAACAGCAGGAATCTGTTTACCTGTCCAAATTTATGCTTCATTTTCTTCTGATATGTAATTAATGTAAATATAATCGTGCAAGTGAAACCCTAAGTGTTTACCTGAAAACTTCCCCCCTCTGAACCAGGCCTTCAGCCTACACCTTTGCATAATGTTTACTGGACTCAGCCTAAGTCAGATATAATCAATTTTCATGGTAAGTTCCCAATGTACTCAACCACAAACATATCAGTATATATATATATATATATATATATATATATATATATATATAATATATATATATATATATATATATTTATTGCAATGATGGGCTACCCTTCCCAAGTCAACAGACACTTTGCCCGTTTACAAACTTTTGCTGAAAGAATGTAACAGTAAAACATAAAACTTTCTTTCCTTTAAGAGAATTTACTATAAACTTAAATTGTTTTATTCTTTCTCAAAGTCCTTCAAAGAAGGCATACACTAACCCACTTTAATCACAAAACTGAAGAAGATAGATATGACTGACAAGGAGGTCATCGAAAAACATTGCCCTTGTTGCAAAAGAACACAGAGGGAATTCCTTCTTAAATCTTTTCAAAAGAAGTTTATTATCATTCTTTCAAGGAGGTCATCAAAACACTCTCTTAATCCTTTCTCTCAACCCCATGACTGCCTCAAAACCTCCCTTCCAGGTGCAAAGCCATTTGGAGACAAAATCCCAGCTGCAGGCACCAGATGAACCGGTGATGGGGATTTACCCAAAGAGAAAGTTTGGGAAGGCCCCATAGCAACCAGCTGCCACATGGTCGTCACCTTTCCATGCGGATGACTGGACAATCACAAGGTCACAGGATCACACCAAAACCCATGTGCGCCCCATAGAAGATGGGGTGCCGAGAGCATGGGAAGATAATCCAGCAGAGGTCATAAAAGGAGCCACGTGACCTGAACCAAGGCAGAGATGACCTGGCAGCAGATCCAGCAATACTTTTTCCTCTTGACCTCTGCCCCATCAGGCCATATCCAAAAAACCTAGCTGCTTTATTAGCTCAATATTCTTCCACTGCTAAGTCCCTTAACCTCCTTCCCCCCCATCTGGCAAAACAATGAGTACCCACGCTCCAACATAAGGTAACATGCTTGGATTTGAGGTTTTTCAACAGTCACGAATTCTTTTATCTTTTACTGATTTACTTTTTTGATTTCCAAGTGTAATTTTCCCCCATAGGCCTGACCTTCATTTTGCAGTGCAGTAATTTAAATTCATAAGTGTTTACCAGTGTTCCATATGAAGACTTATTGGCGCCTTCCGGGCACCCTCGATTTTCCTTTGAACTTGCACTAATTTTCTGTCACATAACTGCATACTTTCTCAATTGCAGACAGAGTTGCTTGCTGTGGAATACGCCCATTCCAATTGTGCATATGTGCCATGGTTCTAATGACTGCAACCTACTCTCCGGTGCCCTTGAGGTGGATTTCCTTGGCATCTTCAGTTATCCTTTTGTTATCGTGATTTAGTTCTTTGGCAGGACTCTGTTTACCTGTCTAATTTATTCCCCATTCTTCTGATTTTGTGTTAATGTAAATATGTGACTTAAAGTGAACCTAAGTGTTTTATCTGCAACATTCCCTGTTGAGTAAAGCCTTCAACTCATCTCTTTCTTCTTATTTTTTACCTGACCCCAATTTCAGTCAGATACATAAATTTTCATGGTAAGTCCTTTCCTCAGTTAGATCATAGAAGGAATTTTCTTGCTTAGGATTTCAAGTCCCTTCCCATAAAAACATAAAAGTGGCGACCTTATTGCTCAGATCCTGCAGCCTGCAACTTTACAGCTAAATCTGGATGCAAGATGAGAAATGAACCTTAACATAATATTCCTTAATAAGCACACTATCAAATGGAATTCCACAGCGTAAGTATGGTGTCATTTTTATATTTTTATATTACTGGTGATCATAACCATGACTGTAAAACTTTTTTAGGGATCAGATAACCCATGCATGCTACATGAATAATTTCACAGTGAGGAGAGAGTGTTCCTATTCCGAAACATGAGCCTTGTCGCATGTTAGCCTGCATGATTTAAATGTTAGGTTAGCCAGGAAGTGAAGTGTTAAACAAAGTGATATCTAAGGGAATAGTGCTTTATTTTATTTCCCCACGTGCTCTGGACAATTTTTCGTTCATCATTATTTAGCTAGGCAACACAGAAATCAGGCAATGAACTTAGACCCATCCAGCAATGCTCACTGGACTCTCTCTCGCCTGTAGTAGCACCCACGCGAGAATTCAAATTAAAATCCTACAATTTCCTAGACTGTACTTTGAAAATTAGCATTACTAAATTCATTTAATTTTCAGAAATCCATGCAAGTGAATTCTTATTTCATAACTCTCGAGCAACTGGGAGACAGGATAAAACTTTTCCAAAATTGTTCGCCTCTGTTTCATAACGTTCCAGATGAAGCTTTGCTCAGATGGCCACGTGTTTCACTCACGTGCCAAGCTCCCGTCAAAACAATCCCACAAGACTCTGTAACGTAGAGTAAATTCACATACCTTTATGATCACCTGCCCATCAGGTCAAACTAGAGTAGAATTAAATTCTTGAATACATGATCTCGGCAAATCAGTGCTGCATGCATGGTAGATTTAAGAATTGTCCTTGTCACATTCGGACACAAATTAATTCTTTGCTTCAAAAATAAGCATATTATACTTGTCACGTCCAATGCATTTATCCTTTGCTGTGAAACAAGCACAATCATTTGTACACGCATCTATTTGTGTATCCTCAGAAGCTACTGCCTCCTATTTGCCTAGGGGAATACTTTTGCATAAACCATGCAACCATCTGAGCCAGTCCCCATGTGTCTCTCACCAAACAAAACCCTTTTTTCCAAGGTTTACGCTACCCATTTTACTACTTCCGTGTTCCAGCACACACTGCCAGGTTACTCAAACACCTACCCTGTATCAAGGGCACCCACAAAATCTTAAAAATCCCACGCTCGATTCTATGGAACAAGTCTGCACCCCAAGAGAACCAAAACCAAACCTACATTCTGTTCAAACACACCTATGTTCTATGGAACAAACCAAACCTACGTTCTTTATGAACAACCCTAAGTTCTTTGAACAAACCTACATTCTCTGGAACAGAACCAAACCTGTGTTCTTTTCGAACAACCCTACGTTCCTTGAACAAACCTATGTTCTCCGGAACAAACCAAACCCATTCTTTTCGAACAACCCTACATTCTTTGAACCAACCTACGTTCTCCAGAACAACCCAAAACGTTCTTTTGAACAAACCCTAACCTCAAGCTTGACTCCCTGGAGCAAATCACGTATTATAAAGTGTCCCCACGCGTTCTCTCGAACACACCAGAAGCCATGCTCTAAACGAGGCCTCAAATTATCCCGCTCAACTCCCCGGAGCGAGCCTGCAACCAGTGCCACTGCCACCTAACAAAAAGGGGCACTCCCAGTTACCAGTAATGCCACCTACTGGCCCCACTCCACTGCCCAATCACTCACAAATCAGACCATTTCATTAGCACTCACCATTTCGAAGTGCCAACGTATCTTTTCAGAGCCTCTGCAACACCATAGCAACATTAGCCACAACCTCAAGGAAACACCTGGGTCAGGAGCAAGAACAGCAAGAAAGAAGAAAAGAAAGAAAGAAGAGAAACAGGAGAGGGAGAAAAAGAGAAAGTAGAAGAAGGTAAGGGAGGGAAGTGAAGCCGCAGAGGAGAAAGAAAGACAGGAAAGGGAGAAAGAAAGGACACATGAGCTTGTCCTTGCCCAACAGAGGGCCATGAACCCCACTCCGACCTCTTCCTAATCCATTCTCACCAGCATCAGCTCCCAATCCCAAAATGGACTGATTCCAAGCCCAAGACCTGGCTCACCACAATAATTAGTGACTCCTGCAGAAATGTTCTGCAAGCACACGGTGGAAGGGTGCAGTCGCCTTCCGGTCCCTTTCCTCAGACAGCCAAGGAAACCTCGAGAAGGTCCGAAAGACTGCCACTAAGGCTTATGAAATCACCCCCAAGTGCTGGAGACAGCACTGGTGAGGCTGGCCCAAGGAAGCAAGTCAAACCTGGGCCAACTGAGCATACCACAAGACCCACACCCTCCAATGCTGGGTAGAAGCCCTAGACATCTCCACCTTCGAAACCTTGTTCAAACACATACAGCCTGAGGACTTCTATTACGCCTCGGTGCTCTCACCACTCACCTCTGCGACAAAGGCCCCAAGACGTTTGCCGAGTGCTGCTACTTGGCAGATGAATGGGACACATTCCAGCCTCACATTAGCTCCTTGGGACGAAATATAAGTCCCCCTTCTCACACCTCCGGACTAAGTCAGATAAAAAACTGGGTGTCCTCATTCCAAACCTGTGTGCAGCCATTGTTCCTTATTTGTAAAGTCACCAAATCGGCGCCAGGATAGTGTTTCGCGGCGCCATTAATTAAGTCTCCGCTGAGCTTGTTTTCTTTGGTGACTTCCCGTTTTCTTCAAGCTCAATTAGTCACGCCTAAAACGTGCCAGGTCACGCATTTTAATCATTTTTACTTTATGGTATTTATACGAATGTCACACATTGTGTATCACATGTTTCTTCATTCAGGCATCAAGACTGTATCTATATTGTAACTCTGTATGTTTTGTATTGTAATTTGTACTCGTTCACTGCATATTATTGTTTATTGTTTTGACCTCAGGTCACAGTCAATTCCATTGTCTCTCACGGCCCGGCGTCAGTCGGCCGCAATATAAGCTGCCTGGATCTGTAATAAAGTAGCAGTAACCTTTACCTGCTCGTTTCTTTGACACCTTACAGTGGTGACCCCGAGTATCCGGGGCCATTAGCGGACTCACACGGCGACTCAGTCTTGGCTCAGGATTTCTCCAAAACGCTCTTAGCGGCCTAAACACGGCGCTGTAACCAGCGTTTGAGCGTGCTGACTCTCGTCGGCGTACCCCACCAGCGTCACTAGCGGAACCACACGGCGCACGAAGTGCGTACTGCCAGTACCCCACTCCAGTAAGGGGTCAAAGGAGCGAGCATGGACGCGGATATCCCCTCCTTCATGCAGTTAAACGGACCCCGCGGACTCCGAGGTTACCTACCTCCCATCACAGCCGCGCCCGCCCCGCGCATCGAGGCCTCCCGCAACTCCACACCAGCGCCCGAACACCGAGGCGGGCAACACAATCGCGGGCCGCCCTCACCGTAAAGCTGCCGCCCGTTTACGCGGGAACCCATCGATGTGGCTGCGCGGGGTGGAGAAGCCACTTCAGAATCGCGGACCTCACGGACGAAATCCTACAGGCCGACACTGCTCAACGCCCTTCGGAGGACGTGTACAACAAACTCATCTCGCGAAACCCGAAACACACACCCTCACATACAGCACCACAAAAGTTCCTCCTCGAAGCTTGCTCCTGCCCATCGCCGAGCGGGCCGCCCGTGCTATCGACCTTGCCAATAATCCACGCCACGACCTCAATCCAAGAGACGCTTGGGGCATGGTCGTAGATCTCCTGTCAATACCAGTCTTGGGTGGCACAAACAAGCGGCAGGAGATAAGCTTCATCTCAAATCTTCCTCCGCCAACTCCTCCCGAAGTACGCAACCAGATCGCTCACCCCTACACCATGCCTGTCGAGGACCTCATAGAGGCGGCACAACACCTCTGAGACTCCGTCAAGGCTTCACAGCGGCTAAAACCGGCCACACAGCCGGTCAGCTCCGTCCAGCCTGAAGAGGACGTGAGCAGCCCGTCAACGCCATCGCCAACAGACGTCCACCGAACCACAGCAGACGGAGGTCCCGGGCTTCTGTTGCTACCACAAGTGGTTCGGAAAGGACGCCCGAAACTGCCTGCCGCCCTGCTCGTTCAACCGCTCAAAAAAACGGGGGTGGCGCGCCAGCAGGACAGGCCGCCATGGCAGCCGAAGAACCCAGGGCCTCAAAAACAGTAGGTTTTTACGTCCGCGACACCGTCTCCGGCAGGATGATGCTGGTCGACACAGGAGCCTTTAAGTCGGTCTTCCCAGCATCCAGAGAGGACCGCAACCAGACACCAGACCGGCCGCCTTCCTGACGGCCGCCAACGGAACCCCATCCTCTCCCTCGGCACCAGGCTCCTGTCGATCTCCATCCTTGGCCAGAGTTACTCCTGGGACTTCATCGTCAGCGGACGTAGGAACCCCACTCCTGGGGGCCGATTTTCTGGCGCACCGGCCTGCTAGTCGACATGGGGCGCAAGCGCCTCCCGATACCGACTCCTGCCGGTCTCTCCGTTAACGGCGGGACCCAGACCCACCATCAGCGCCGCCGCCCCACCAGTATGCACACCTTCTGTCGGAGTTCCCTGAGGTGTTTAAGCCCGAGCTTCGCTAAGTCCCCGGGCCCCAGCCAAGCACGGCATATACCACCATATAGTGACTAAAGGGCCCCGACACATGCGAAGTTCGCAGGCTTCCCCCTCAGCGCCTTCAGGAGGCGAAAAAGCATTCGCGGAGATGGAACAGATGGGCATCTGCAGGAAAGCCTCCAGTCCATGGGCCTCCCCTCCACATGGTGCAGAAACCGGACGGCTCCTGGAGACCCTGCGGCGACTACAGGCGGCTCAACATTGCAACGGAGCCCACCACTACCTCTGCCCAATATGCAAGACCTCACGGCCTCCTTTCACGGGGCCAAAATATTCACTAAATTGGACCTTCTTAAATCTTATTTCCAGGTACCTGTTGCGCCAGAGGACATACCAAAGACAGCCATCATCACGCCCTTCGGGTCCTATGTGTTCGCCTTCTCCACCTTCGGGCTGAGGGGAACGCCGGGGCCACCTTCCAGCGGCTCATGGACAGCATCCTGGGGACCTAAAATTCTGCGTCTGCTACGTCGACGACATTCTCATATTTTCCAGGTCTCACAGCGAACACCAGAGGCACATCAAAGCAGTCCTCCAGCGCCTCCAAGAAAACGGCCTCGTCG
This sequence comes from Macrobrachium rosenbergii, assembly GCF_040412425.1. Taxonomy (NCBI): domain Eukaryota; kingdom Metazoa; phylum Arthropoda; class Malacostraca; order Decapoda; family Palaemonidae; genus Macrobrachium; species Macrobrachium rosenbergii. Next base: position 15,965,641 of record NC_089776.1, read on the forward strand.
TCCGTTTTGACAAGTGTACCTTCGGCGTCCAGAAAGCAGAATTCCTGGGTCACGAGGTGTCTCCGACAGGCGTCCGCCCTCTTACATCGAAAGTGGCAGCCGTGGCCAAGTTCCCGACACCCACCTCCATCAAGGCCGTCCAGGAGTTCCTTGGGATGGTAAACTTCCACAGGCGGTTCATCCCGGGATCGCGCACACCACGGCCCCCTGACGGAAGTCCTAAAAGGTCAACCGAAGTCCCTGTCTTGGGGACCCAGCCAGCAGCAGGCCTTTTCCCTGACGAAGGCCGCCCTCACCAAGGCAACAACGCCTTGGCACACCAGATCCCAAGGCTCCCCTCCAGCTGACGACAGACGCCAGTAACGTTGCCTGCGGTGCTGTTCTGGAGCAAATCATCAACGGCGCCCCAGCCCATCGCCTTCTTCAGCAAGAAGTTCAGTCCCGCAGAGTCCCGCTACAGCACCTTCGACAGGGGAACTCTGCGCGGATGTACCGCGTAGTTCGGCACTTCAAGTTCCTCCTGGAGGACGCCCTTCACAATCTTCACAGACCACCAGCCACTGGTTCACGCCTTCACGAAGCAGGGGACGCATGGTCTTCAGACAGCAGCGCCACCTCTCAGCCATAGCCGAATTTACCTGTTCCGTCCAGGTACCTCCCGGCAAGAAAAATCCCGTAGCAGACGCCCTCTCCAGAGTCGAGTTGAACGCAGTGCAGCTTGGTGTAGATTACCAGGACCTTGCCAGAGAACAGGCCGCTGACCCAGAAACCCCAGCATACCGCACCGCCATCACATCCCTCAAGTGGCGGACGTGACCCTCGCCCCGGAGGCCCCAGCCTGCTCTGTGACATCAGCACAGGCCAGCCCCGCCCTTTGGTTCCAGCCTCACGCCGCGCCAGGTATTCGACATCATTCACGGCCTCTCACACCCCTCCGGCAGGACCACGGCCAAACTGCTTTCAAAAAGTTCGTCTGGCACGGGTGCAAAAGGACGCCACAGCCTGGGCAAAACAGTGCCTGCAGTGCCAGACCAGTAAAGTGGGTCGTCACACGCAGTCGGGGGTAGGCGAGTTCCCACAGCCAGGGCGCCGCCGCCACATCCACATCGACGTCGTCGGGCCCCTTCCCCATCAGGCGGATCAGATACCTCCTCACGGTGGTAGACCATTCGGCGAGGTGGCCCGCCACGCCCATGCAAGAAGCCACCGCCAGCGCGTGCGCCGAGGCCCTGCTCTCCAGTTGGGTTAGCCGCCGGCGTCCCCGGACCACATCACAACCGACAGGGCCCGCTTTCCTCTCCGAGTTGTGGTCTGCCCTGGCTCAACTGCTGGGAACCACGCACCACACCACCACAGCGTACAACCCAGCGGCCAACGGCCTGGTTGAACGGTTCCACAGGTCCTTAAAGTCATCCTCATGGCCCGCTGCACCGCCGAGGACTGGAAACATCAGCTGCCGTGGGTCCTCCTCGGGTTGAGGACCGCCCCAGAGCCGACGGCACCCCATCCGCAGCTGAACAAACCTGGGGAACCCCTCGTGGTGCCGGGAGAGCTCGTGACGGAGGATCGCCACTCCCCATCTCTGCAGAGGCTCGCGACGTGGCGGCAAGTTCGCCCCCTTGCAGGCGCTCATACATTGACAGAGCACCCACCTTCATGCCGCCACAGCTGTCATCCGCCACCCACGTCTTCGTCAGAGTCGACGCCGTCCGTCCACCACTAACTAAGCCCTACAGGGGGACCCTTCCGCGTGCTGGAGCGGAACAGCAAGGCGTTCGGCTGGCACTCCCAGGCAAGAACGACTGGGTTTCCATAGACCGGCTAAAGCCCGCCTTCCTGTCGGAGAGTCCCGGCAGCGACGCAGCACCCCTTCCGCCCAAACGCACTCCAGCACGCCCTCACCCCCGCAGGCGCGGCCGCCCCAGGAAGGGACTGCCCAAACAGCAGCCTCACAGGCGGGAGGCCCCTCACTTATCTTCAAGGAGCCGCGGCACCCTTCAGCGTCCCACCAGGTACAGGGATTAATCAGACGCGTCCCTCGTCTTGGGGGGGGAGTATTTGTAAAGTCACCAATTCGGCGCCAGGATAGTGTTTCGGCGGCGCCATTAATTAAGTCTCCGCTGAGCTTGTTTTCTTTGGTGACTTCCCGTTTTCTTCAAGCTCAATTAGTCACGCCTAAAACGTGCCAGGTCACGCATTTTAATCATTTTTACTTTATGGTATTTATACAATGAATGTCACACATTGTGTATCACATGTTTCTTCATTCACAGGCATCAAGACTGTATCTATATTGTAGCTCTGTATGTTTTGTATTGTAATTTGTACTCGTTCACTGCATATTATTGTTTATTGTTTCGACCTCAGGTCACAGTCAATTCCATTGTCTCTCACGGCCGGCGTCAGTCGGCCGCAATATAAGCTGCCTGGATCTGTAATAAAGTAGCAGTAACCTTTACCTGCTCGTTTCTTTGACACCTTACAAGGTCAGGCACCTCACAGAACAGTGCTGTCTGAAGGCTGAGGCTCCGCCAAAGGCCCCTACTAGTTCCCACAATGGGACCACACCCAACAGAGCCTCGTCTGGCTCTTGGGTAAACAATAACATGTCTGCAAAATATAGGCACTGTCCATGATAGGCTGCACCCAAAGCAGTCCACACCGCTGTCAGTTCCCGACAGCCTGCTGAGTGGATAGGGCTCAACACCATGGCCATAGGGACCCTCAGTGGCTCCACTCCACCTCAAACGCTGCCAAACATCATTGACACCATGTCAGAGGTCAGCCTTATCACTAGGGACCAAGTGCCTTCCAGTGCCGCCACCACGCGAAGACGAAGGATGGCAATCTGCTTGGTCAATGGCATTGCCAAGGACCTCCCCACTGTTCGTCTGTGAGTCACCACAGGTGATTGGGAACACCTCTTTGGAGTCGTTGAGTCCCTTGTGACTGGGCGTCCTCCCCTATTGGGCCAAAATCTTGTCCAGTGGAGGAACACCCAGACTCCTCTGCAATGCATGACAGTAGTGGCCCCAGACGAACTGTGGAGGAGGCACCACCCTAGAGGACAATCCGCTACCTGCCAGTCTTACCCTGGCAGCAGTGCCATGGTTGCAAGACCAGCCTGGCACTCCTCCACAATGAACCTGGCTCTGATCCTGCAGCTACCCTCCTCATCACAGGGATGGACACCTCTCTTCCTACCTTAACCGAGTGCAGACGAAGGACACCAACCTGCGGCACCACCGCTCGGAGGCTGCCACCACTGAAGAAGAACTGAAGGACCTTGTAAAGGATGACTTCCTCCTGGAGGATGAGGTACTCTACCAGGTAACCTGGGGGCAAAATGTACCCACTCAAGTTATCCATCAACTGGTAGTGGTAACTCTGTCCCTGCAACGAGACCTTCTCCGATTGGCCCATGACAGTATCGGTGGGCACTTCAGTGTCACCTGGACCACCTGCACCATCGAAGGAAATTTCTATTGGCCCGGTCTGCAGAAAGCCATCATGGGTTTCGTAGCCTCGTGCCCTACATGCTAGATAACTGGAAACCCAATTGAGGTCATTCCCAAGGCTCCTATTAAGGACATTCCCTCAGTCGGCATTCCCTTTCACGATGTCATCATCAACTGCTATACGCCCAAAGGATGTATCAAAACCAAGATGGGAAATAATCACTGTCTCACCATCATAGATCGATTCATGAGTTATCCTGAAGCTATTCCCATCAGGAGTGAGAGCTCCAGGAATGCCGTCAAGGGACTCATCAAATTTTTCTTTCCTTTTGGTTTCTCTCCAATGATTCAAAGTGATCAAGGGTGACATTTTACGTCAAAAGAGTTCCGCAATAACATGGCCAGCCATGGTATCAAGCACATCCATTCTACCCCTTATCACTCAGAAAACCAAGGAATAGTGGAATAGTTCCACCAGACCCTCGGCTCCACTCTGCCCAAGCTCGAACACAAAGGAGGAGCAACCTGGGAGAGAACCTCCCCTACACCCTCTTCCCAATCCACCAAACTCCCTCTGAGATCCTAGGGTATGGCCCTTTTGAGCTCCTACACGCTCACTCTACTCGGGGCCCCCCCTTGACATCCTGTATGAGGCCTGGGCTGAACCAGCAAGGGCAGACTGAGTGAAGGACCTGCCAACATTCAGAGAAATCTTCGGGCTGCGTGGGCAGTTGCTCAAGCAACAGAGGCCGCAACCCAAGAGCGAGTCAAGCTCAAGCCTGATAAAACAGCCCAAACCCAATCCTTCAACATCAGGGACCAGGTCCTAGTCCTCCAAACCAGAGCCACTCGCCCCCTCAAGACCCAATTCACAGGACCTCACAAAATACTCAAAAGGCGAGGGGCCCATGAGGTCATCACCTTACCATGCAGCTGACCAGACAATCACAAGGTCAAGGGATCACACCAAAACCCATGTGCACACCCATTTTGGTACGGAGATGACCACATGGCAGCTGGTTGCTGTGGGACCTTCCCAAACTTTCCCTTTGGGTAAATCCCCATCACCGGTTCAGCTGGTGCCTGCGGCGAGGATTTTGTCTCCAAATGGCTTTGCACCTGGAAGAGAGGTTTTGATGCAGTCACAGAGTTGAGAGAAAGGATAAACAGTGTCCAGGGAACGATAATAAGAGATTTAAGAAGGGGCAATGTTTTCCATGACCTCCTTGTCAGCCAGCAGTGTGATTAAAAGTTAGTGTACTTCTTTTGAAAAGAATAAAACAATTCAAGTTTACTGTAAATTCTCTTAAAGGAATAAAAGTTATGTTTTTAATTGAGAGGTCCAATTAGCACTCAGAGACTCTCAATTTTACATCCCAAATTTAGTTCCAGATTCTGCGTGTGCCATGGTTCTATGGGAGCCATCCACCACTGCAACCTACTCTACGGTGTCCTTGAAGTGGATTTCCCTGGCATCTTCAGTTATCCTTTTGTTATCGTGATTTAGTTTTTCGGCAGGACTCTGTTTACTTTTCTAATTTACTCCCCATTTTATGATTTTGTGTTAATATAAATATATGTGACTTCAAGTGAATCTAAGTGTTTTATCTGCAATACTCCCTGTTGAGTAAAGCCTTCAGCTCATCTCTTTCTTCTTACATTTTTCATGACCCCGCAATTTCAGCCAGATACATAAATTTTCATGGTAAGTAAGTCCTTTCCTCAGTTAGATCATAAAAGGAACTTCCCTACTCAGGATTTAAAGTCCCTTCCCAGGTAAAAACATAAATATATATTTTTAAGATTTAACCTTGGAAAATGTTTATCATGAGTCAGTTACAGACCACTTTACCTTATAGAAGGTAATGGCAGCGGAGGAGGGCTAAAAGGCTTCACTGGTAAGAATACTTAGGCACCCTACAAGATAAGACCACGTGGTAGAGGCCTGGCGCCCTGAAGGAGGCGGGAATGCAAAGGGCGGATGTGACTCGCTCATGTCCAGATCAGTCTCTAACTCTCATTCCTTCGGTCAGGCCCTTTAAAACCTCAGGTCAGGAGTAATGATGCTTTCCTCACATAGGTCGGGTTAGTGCCATTCCCCTATGTGCATATGTCATTTGAATCGCAGTCTGCCTTGTGGCGAGCCCATTCCAGGTGTTTGTAGGAGCCACACCTTTCTTTTAATCTGGTTTATTCTGCCTCTCACCAGAAATTAATCTCCTCCTGAAAACAAAGTGCTTCCCAGAGTCACATGTTCCAAGAGAGAAAGTGGGGGAGATATACAGAGTGCAATTAACGGATTTAGGGAGGGGCCAATATTCATTTCGCCCTTTCTTGTCAGGCAGTGCTAAGCAATGCACTTTATTTTTATTTTTCAGTTTTAAATTAAGTGTTCAGTAGCTGGGTTGCTGAGGGGATGTAGCAACTCCCTGCCCAAGTTGACATCTCGCACCTTCACTCAGGTATGAATGTCTACCAAACCAAGGATTCAGCTGACAAATGCTTTACATTACTCTACTTTCTCCTTAATGGCACTCATGTATTTTTATTAACGTAAACTTCTCTGCTTCATATGACATATTTGAAACATTTACTTGACAAAGCACTGAACATTTTACATTAATCGCAGAGCGAAAGAAAAGGTTTTAACATTAAATTGCTATTAAGAAATTATGAGAAAATTATTGTAAATATTAAAATACAATAAATCATAAGCTACTGTTATTTTAAAACAGGAACTGTTACGAATATGAGGAAATTACTGTAAATATCAAAGTACACTAACTTTTAATGATTTCCTTAAGGTAAACCTTAAAATAATCATGCACTTAACTTTTAGTAGTAATTATTGCAGACAAAGACATGCAGTTAGTTTGCCTTCATGAGGCATTACAATGAAGTAAGCATGGTCTTCATTATGTGTCGCCATGTTACTTAAGTCGACAGCACAGTGCCAGACGTGGCACTGAGATCAGTGGTGCTTATAGGCACGAAGCTAAGTACAATGAAAGACAGACAAATATGTAAGGTACATGGTCTTTTCGAGTCACGGACTCAGGATTTAAATTACAAAGGAATAACAAAGAAGACAAATGGCAGGTTCCAGAATGAGTAATGATTGTTAAAGAAAAATGATGATTAATATGCCGAAATTATACTCTTTAGCCTATGAAAATGGCTTAGGTTATGCCTTTTGCCCAAGGGGATTCAAAGCAAAGGACACAACTCCTCCGACAGGATTATCTGCCAACATCTAAGATAATGGCATTGTGCCAAGTTGGCACTTATATGATAATAATTAATGATTTTGGCATATATGATTTTAAAATGTATCATGTGTTTATAAGCATGAGAGGGAAGTCATAGGAATTATGAATTTGAAATGTCTGTCAATTTGCACTCTGCATTGGCAGAGTGGGAAGTAAAGTAAAATTTGCACCTTGGTAAGGAGCGAAATAAATGTGATGGCTACTTAAAGGAAAAAGAGGAAGAAAACAAAGGAAAATGTTAAAGGAAGAGAATAACATACAGGATTGTAAGGAAAAGAACCAGGCAAAGACTCGAGCACTCTCTTTCTGGATAGAGGTGCCAAAGAACTTCGTAGGATAAAAGGGTGGCACTGTGCCTGATTTGCACTGATGCCAGGAGAGCTCAGAAGCTCTCTTTAAGCTACCTAACATTACCTATGCCTGTGATTTCTGCCGCAGATCTCTTTAGGTTGATGGTTCTCCTTAGTAGGAGAATCAGTCAAACCAAGCCCAAGGAGGACATTGGAGTGCCACCCATGTCGGCTGCCTTGGCGGCCGAAGCAGGGGCATTCATTATAGTATCTACCCCAAATTGTTGCAGTTCTGTGAGTTCATCGGCCATTTGAGACATGGCAGAATCCTTACTCATGGTCGTGTCTGCAGGGGACCAGGGAAGAGAGGAAGAGGTCATGGTGGGGGTGACAGGCTCACAGGTTACTATGACCAGCTCAGGCACAGATTGCTAGGCCGCATCTTCGGTTGAGCTTCTGCTGTGGTTGGAAGAATCCATCTCTCTTGCCGGCACTGGTAGTGGAGCCAAGTCGGGAGAAGAGAGGGGATCCTGACTGGGATCTCTTGAATAGAGATCGTGGGTGTGCTCTGGCGCTGGCACTAAGACAGGGTCAGGCACTAGTATTTGATTTGGAATTTGCTCGTCATTCGGGACGGACGGAGCTTGGCATTGCTCAGTGCAGGCAAGTGGCACTGGCAGAGATTGTTAATCAAGTTTGGGATCTCCTGGAGGAAGATCTATTTGGTGCCTTGGCACTGGCACTGGGGCAGGGCCTGGCACTGGAATGGGATCTAGAATTGGTTTTGATGGAGGTGGCCACTGCTCATTGTATTCAGGTGGCACTGGTAGTGGACTGAATGCAGGGATTTGAGGCTTACTCATGCCTAGTGAATGATTTAAGAGTTTTGGACCCCTAGATTGCTGTAATATAGATGGGGACTGGAAGTCTTGTCCCAGGAGGATGTCATAACCTCAAGGAATATAGCTTGCTACTGCAAAGTTGCAGATTTTGGATCTATGAGGTCTTGTGACTCAACTGAACAGTAGGGAGTATCATTTTAAACTGACTGATACCCTCAATTGTGATGAGTTTATGTCAGTTAATGTTAGCTCCATAGGGAACTCTCTCTCCTTATAAGGGAAATTTGTGCACCGGAGTCATCAAATGCCTTGACATGGCGTGGGGGCTAGCTACCTCGAGGAGTTGCCACATATATGGGACCCTTGGCCTGAGGGTCTAAGGACTTTGGATTTGTAACTGCCAAGGCAATGGCAGGAGCACTTGACTTATTATTAGGGCATTTTGCCCAGGTGGGTGAGTGGCCATAAACTTTGCAAGCCGTGCAATAGCTCTGGCTGTAATCTCTTTGTGGCACTGCCCCTGAGGACGGTACAGGCTTGTTAGTTGCTGGGTTCCCGGGAGAGGGTTTGAAAGGCTCCATGGGCAGTGCCTGGGGCTTATTTCGGCACTGCTCTGTGGAATGTCCGGCTTTCTTGCAGAGCCCACATACAATGGGCTTCTTCTAGGGTAGCCATTCTTGGGAGGTTGCTGGGAGTTGGTTGAGGCAGACGAGAAGGGATATAATATTCGTCCATGGGAACTAAGACGGGGATGATTCGTATCCCAGATGTCAGCCCAACGACAGCACTAGACCATCGTCTTAAGCGCCTTGTCGTACAGATGGGTGGCAAGGGCTGGCGGGGCGTAATGTAAAAAGTCCTCAAGCTGGAAGAGTTCGAGAATTTCCTCTGCACTAGTGGCCTTTGAGAAATTCTACCCATCGTTTTAAGGCTTGGGTCTTTTTAAAAATCCACTCAGACCAGGTTTGGCCTGAATCTTTAGACATATTTTTCCACCTTTTCCTCCAACGATCAGGAGTTATCTCATAAGCCTTTATATATACTTTTACATATAGACTGGTTTGCAGAATATGGAATGAGGAAACCAAGCCTAATGATTAAGGATTGAAAATCATAGCAAAGATACTAAAGTAATGTGACCTGACTGAATGTGGTAGTTAAAAATCCCTTTCTGATGATTATGTTGATTTACCACAAGGTATTTGACAGCGTACTCAAGTTAAAAATGTAAAATTAATTGAAACCATCCATGAACGAGGCAGATGCACAAATAATAGAGATATAGTTTTGTGACGTAAATGTGCAGCAAATAGCGGGGTGATTCCTGGAATTCCATGTCTGCCATCGCTACTTGCCCAGCACATAGATTTTTATAAAATACTTGGCAGGCTTAGAATATGTAGGTGATGCTGTTTGAATCAGAATAAAGATTTACAAAGCTTGCTTAATAAATTGCACCATATATCTATTGAGATAGAATATGCACAAAGGGATGAAATAACAATAGGCGGAAAAAATTATATCCAGTACAGCCGCTGGAATGTAGTGAATGACGTAAAAAGGCAAATCAAACGGCTAGACTCAACAAGATTTGGAAATCAAACAGATTCGTACGATTTGTATTACGACGTGGACATCAACGACAGTATGATAATGAAATTAAATCTAAAAGAAATTGTCGATTTTACAATAAAATGACAAAGTAAGAAATGATACATTACGGGATACTAAGAAAGTTCTACTTATGGATGAGATAATGATAAACGGGAGAACAGTACGTGATAATACTAGGTGACTCCAGGAGTCCTGGGTGACCCAGACCTTCATGTATTTACGAGAACTTTTTGCGAAACGAGGTTGGAAATGCATCTCGTATATTTTGCGTCGCACTGCGCTGGAGGTTAACATGATGACATTTTTCACCACATGCCTTCTCTAGAGGGAAATGGTTACAGAGGGTGTCAGAACCTCTTTGTTCTCAACAGGCTTTTAGGGATGAGGATGTCCAAAGGATATTCAAGAGACCTGTGCTGGTCTCCTGTGCAAACACTGACCAGCTACAAGGTTGCTCAACTTTGCTGGTCAGTGACATAGTAATCGCGTTACTCAGGTACTCCCTTAAAAGAGTTCTTTAGATAAAGAAAAAGGAAAACCTAATTTGTGTATTACAACCGCCTTGGTTGACATTAATATAACCTGTAAAGAAGACTTTCACTCAAGCTATTTAAAGAACATAAAATACCTAAAGTAGTTTCCTGGTGTCTGAGAAGAGAAAGAGAAGGAAAAGGCTTATTTTTTTTCTGTTGGTCAATGGGACGAAAGAAAACAATGACATCATTCGGGAGACTCAAACTGAAACGAGAGCTCAAACAATCCCATCTTTTATTCACATGTCCTCAGGAATTATGGATCCTTGGGTTTGTTTTACAAATAAACTCTCTCTCTCTCTCTCTCTCTCTAATAACAGCCTCTTCTTTATCTGCTTCTGTATCTGTAGTTGTAGTCTCTCTCTCTCTCTCTCTCTCTCTCTCTGCAATAACTTCTACACACATACATTCATAACCCACGAGATGGAACGTTGAAAAAAGCTTCGACTAAAGACTATGTTAACCATATATATATATATATATATAGAGAGAGAGAGAGAGAGAGAGAGAGAGAGAGAGAGAGAGAGAGAGAGAGAGAGAGAGAGAGAGAAAGAGAGAGAGAGAGATGTGAATAGTAAAATATAAGAAATTAGAGTAGAAGTGTAGATAATTTATCTAAAAATCATCAAACTTACAAAATAAGGATCACGTGACTAAATGTATTGAAAGAACCATCAGGAAATAAAGAAACAAATCGGTGGTTAGCTTCACGAAAGCGAAGCACGGATGTCAAATGCAAATGGAAGAAAACCACAAGCTGTAGTGGTCAGGGGTTTGCTTGGCTTATGATTGTAAAAACGGTTAAGGATGAAAAAATTTAGAAATAAGAAAGAGCAGTGTTTTGAGGTAATCATGTTACGTGGAGATAGTGGAAAAGGGCATTTAATTCGTGTGCTGAGAGGAAGGATGAGAGGGCGACCGAGAAAGGACTCGATGAGGTGATGGAAGGGAAAGCCCGTATTATCCAGGTTAAGTGCCCTGCTCATGAGCCTTTTATGTGGGCACATGAAGGGGCTGACTTTATGAGCGTTTTCTGCACAAGGGATTCATTGCTGATTTAGCGGTTAAAGGACGAACAAGATGACCGTGGCAGTGTTGTTTATTTTTTTCTCCCAACCCACTATGAAGACTGTTATATATATATATATATATATATATATATATATATATATATATATATATATATATATATATATATATATATATATATATATATATATATATATATATATATATATATATATATATATATATATATAATACAATACAAAAGAAGGAACGGGTGCTTGAGAATATCACTAAGTCCAGAATCTTCTGGTCACTTTTTACAAGATACGTAGGAAGATGTAATAGCCACAAATCCCTCTAAACTTCTCGAATTCCTCACACTTTGGATACGCTTTTTACCATAACGCCTCAGATCCAAATTGAAAAATATAAAGAAATTTTACGGATGCCAGAATTTCTTCATATTCTTTCGTTGGAATCTGAGGCTTGTATTAACAAGAGGATCTAAAAAGTGTGAAGAAATGAAATCGAGAAGTTAAGTGGGCATATATATATTTACTAGCTGACCAACCCAGCGCTGCCCGAGAAAATTCTGAAGCACTCAGAAAAATTTTTGTGCACCTTGTACTGACTGTCCCTTTTGTCTAGGAATTAGTGCTGACTGTCCATTTTGTCCAAATATTACAATGCTGACTGTCCCATTTATCCAAGTATTACCATGGTGACTGTCCCTTTTATCCAGAAGTTACTCTACTAACTGTCCCATTTATCCAGATATTACTGTGGGGACTGTCACATTTATCCAGGTATTATTGTGGTGACTGTCCCTTTTATCCAGGTATGACTGTACTGACTGTCCCATTTATTCAGGTATTACAGTACTGACTGTCCCTTTTATCCAGGTATTATGGTAGTGACTCCCATTTATTCAGTTATTACTGTGGTGACTGTCCCATTTACCTAGATGTTACTGTGGTGACTTTCTTTTATCCAGGTATTACTCTGCTGACTTTCCCATTTATCCAGGTAGTACTGTGCTGATTGTCCCTTTTATCCAGGTATTACTGTGGTGACTGTCCCATTTACCCATGTATTACTCTGGTGACTGTCCCATTTACCCAGGTATTACTGTGTTGACTGTCCCTTTTATCCAAGTATTACTGTGCTGACTGTCCCTTTTATCCAGACATTACTGTGGTGACTGTCCCATTTATCCAGATATTACTGTGTTGTCTGTCCCTTTTATCCAAGTATTACTGTGCTGCCTGTCCCTTTTATCCAGGTATTACTGTGCTGACTGTCCCTTTTATCCAGGTATCATTGTGGTGACTGTCCATTTTATCCAGACATTAATGTGGTGACTGTCTCCCAGGTATTACTGTGGTGACTGTCCATTTTATCCAGACATTAATGTGGTGACTGTCTCCCAGTATTACTGTGGTGACTGTCCATTTTATCCAGGCATTAATATGGTGACTGTCTCCCAGGTATTACTGTGGTGACTGTCCCATTTCTCGAGGCATTACAGTTCTGTCTGTCCCTTTTATCCAGGTATTACTGTGCTGACTGTCCCTTTTATCCAGGTATTACTATACTACCTGTCCCTTTTATCCAAGAATTACTCTGCTGACTGCCCCTTTTATCCAGGTATTACTGTGGTGACTCCATTTTATCCAGGTATTACTGTGGTGACTCCATTTTATCCAGGTATTACTGTACTGCCTGTCCCTTTTATCCGAGAATTACTGTGCTGCCTGTCCCTTTTATCCAGGCATTACTGTGGTGACTCCCATTTATCCAGGCATTACCGTACTGCCTGTCCATTTTATCCAAGAATTACTGTGCTGACTGTCCCTTTTATGCAGGTATTACTGTGGTGACTCCCATTTATCCAGGTATTACTGTACTGCTTGTCCCTTTTATCCGAGAATTACTGTGCTGACTGCCCCTTTTATCCAGGCATTACTCTGGTGACTGTCCCATTTAACCCACCCAATTAACTGAAACACCCCCACTAAACCTAAGCACAACCCCACTAAACCTAAACACACAACCCCCAAACCTAAACACAAACCTTGATACAGATTTATTAATCACAGGAAAGAAAAGCATTTTCAGTAATATATTTCTATGGCATCGAGTACGTGAAATTAGGTATGATAAACCCATAGAGTCTATTTACCACATAAGTTCAAAGGGAAGGGGGATAGGGAAGTGGAAGGGGAAGGCAGTAGATATTTGAAACCTACCCTATTATGTCAGCTGGGTCAAATGAAGGCCACGTGCCAAATTTTGTCTACATCGGTCAAGCAGTTATCACATAAGTTACAAAAGGAAGGGGGAATGGGGATAGGGGAAGGGGAAGAGTGTACGGGTTTGAATCCTACCCTATTATCTAAGCTGGGTCAAATTATGGCCACATGCCAAATTTTGTCTAGACCGGTCCAGCGGTTACCAAATAAGTTACAAAGGGAAGGGGGTTGGGGAGGGGAAGGGGTACAGGTTTGAAACCCACCCTGTTATCTGAGTTGAGTCAAATGATGGCCATGCACCAAATTTTGTCCAGATCAGTCAAGTGGTTACCACATAAGTTACAAAGGGAAGGGGCTAGCAGTTACCTAAGTTACAAAGGGAAGGGGGAAGGGGAAGGGGGTACAGGTTTGAAATCTACCCTGTAATCTGAGTTGGGTCAAATGATGGCCATGTGCCAAATTTCGTCTAGATCAGTCTGGTGGTTACCCACATAAATTACAAAGGGAAGGGGGAAGGGGAAGGGGGTACAAGTTTGAAACCTACCCTATTATCTAAGTTGGGTCAAATGATGGCCACATGCAAAATTTTGTCTGGATTGGTTAAGCAGTTTAGATTTCTATAGCACACAAACATACAAACATATAAACATTACTAAGTTTATATATATATATATATATATATATATATATATATATATATATATATATATATATATATATATATATATATATATATATATATATAAATGGATGTATGTGTGTGTGTATGTTCCAGCATAATTCTGAAATGCATTGAGCAATTTCAACCAAACTTGGTATACATATGACTTACTATCTGGAAAAGAATACTGTAGGGGTAAGACATCACTAGCACCAAAGATCCCCAAAGGAGGTGAGGGTGGGAAGGGCTTCCCTGAAACAGGGCTGGTTCTGCCTGTAGACTTAGTAACTAAATAATTTCTATGGCTTTATTATACCTCATTTCAATATACATATGACTTACTATCTGCAAAAGAATACTGCTGGGGTAAGACATCACTGACACCAAAGGGGGCCGGGTGAGAAGGGGGTGACATGTAAAAATAACCAAAAACAACAAATATTAGTGTCTAATACATAGTTTTCAAGGTCACTAAGGTCAATAGTGCTACACATTTGCCTTTGATGCTTACTTGATTCTGGGTGGCAATGGATAATCGCAGGGAGTTCTTTACATTATCAAGAAATCTACTGTATTTTATTAAACATCTGACTAAATAGACTGATTAAGGCACCTCCATAGACAAATAAATCAAGGGAAATAGTGTGGCATAGGACCTTCTTAATGTCTAGGTCAGTCAAGTGGTTACCACATAAGTTAAAAGGGAAGGGGGGAAGGGGAAGGGGGTATGGGTTTGAAACCTATTACCTAAATTGTGTCAAATGATGGCCACGTGTCAAATTTTGTTTGGACTGGTCCAGTGGTTACCACATAAGTTACAAAGGAAAGGGGGAAGGGGGATGGGGAAGAGGTACAAGTCTGAAACCTACTCCATTATCTAAGCTGGGTCAAATGATGCCCATGTGCCAAATTTTGTCTAGATCAGTCAAGTGGTTACCACATACGTTACAAAAGGAAGGGGGAAGGGGAAGGGGGTACAGGTTTGAAACCTACCTCATTATCTAAGTCAGGTCAAATTATGGCCATGTACAAAATTTTGTCTACATCGGTCAAGTGGTTACCACATAAGTTACAAAGGGAAGGGGGAAGGGGGTACAGGTTTGAAACCTACCCTATTATCTAAGTTGGGTCAAATGATGGCCACGCACAAAATTTTGTCTGGATTGCTTAAGCAGTTTGGATTTCTATAGCACACAAACATATAAACATTCACTTATATATATATATAGATATATATATATATATGTACATATATATATATATGTATATATATATATATATATATATATATATATATATATATATATATATATATTGTCGGACCCATGTTTCTTTCCTTCAAAGGGCCCAACACTAAGGTAAGCGTCCAATGGGGCGGTAATTATTGTAAGTAGGAACAAGTGGCTCTTTAAAAACAGTTATTAAATTGTAAATTACTGAGTGTTAAAGGGAAAATGATTAATTGTTCCTACGTTAAATAAAGTTTAGTAATACCAAATGTTGTATAAAATTTAGTAAAAAGATCGATAGGTGCTTAGTTTAAAGAAAGAGAAAAAACTCTGCTGCCAAGTCTATTTAATTTACGTATGAGCTTTGTGTTTTCAAATGAATATCAATACAAGCGTTCTTAGTCGACTTAATTTTTGTGTGTTTCTAACTCAAAGAAAAGAAAATTTCTACGTGTGTGTGTGTGACCGACATTCTTACTGTGAGTCGTTTTTTCTCTCGTCTTTCGCCAGATTCTCTCGCAGCTTGATTTCAGATTCGAAATCATCCAAGGGGTTGGGTTGTTCGTTCGTCTTCTTTCTTCGCCTTCTTCTTCAGCCTTCCGTCACTGCGCTTTGCTGGGGATCTGGCTCTCACTGATCACGGGAATCATCGTGCGTTAAAAGGGCATCTCTCTCTCTGGGGTGAAGAGTCGTAGCGTTGTGTGTGTTTGCGTGGGGCGTATTTTTATTTCTTCTTTGCAGAGTGGCGTATGTTGTGTTTTGTCTTTGGTGTTTTTCTTTGATCACTTGTTTATTCTACTTTCAATTGTTTATCTCCACTTCACTGTTTCAATGTTCGTGATCACTACCTGTACACCCACGGATATCTTACTTAGCTGTTGTAATCTCACCATCGCCACCGGCTGCAGCTTTTTTTTTTATCTCACTTAGCTCTTGTTATCCCACTGCTCTCGTTATCCCACTTAACTCGTTATCCCACCGCCGCTTACCAGCTGTTGTCGGACCCATGTTTCTTTCCTTCAAAGGGCCCAACACTAAGGTAAGCGCGTCCGGAGGGCGTGTGGTAATTATTGTAAGTAGGAACAAGTGGCTCTTTAAAAACAGTTATTAAATTGTAAATTACCGAGGTTAAAGGGAAAATGATTAATTGTTCCCACGTTAAATAAAGTTTAGTAATACCAAATGTTGTATAAAATTTAGTAAAAAGATCGATAGGTGCTTAGTTTAAAGAAAGAGAAAAAAAAACTCTTGTTGCCAAGTCTATTTAATTTACGTATGAGTTTTGTGTTTTCAAATGAATATCAATACAAGCGTTCTTAGTCGACTTAATTTTGTGTGTTTCTAACTCAAAGAAAAGAAAATTTCTCTTTGTGTGTGTGACCGTAAGGACATTCTTACTGTGAGTCGTTTTTTTCTCTCGTCTTTCTGCTCGTATTCTCTCGGCAGCTTGATTTCGTTATTCGTAGGCTTTCATCCAAGGGTTGTTCGCTCGCCTTCTTCTTCGCCTTCTTCTTCAGCGCCCCATACCGCGCCTTGGCTGGGGATCTGGCTCTCACTGATCACGGGAATCATCGTGGGCGTCGACAGGAAAGGGCATCTCTCTCTCTCTGGGGCGTAGTCTTCTGCTTTGTCGTTGCGTTGTGTGTGTTTGGCGTGGGGGCGTATTTTATTTCTTTTTTGCAGAGTGGCGTATGTTATGTTTTGTCTTTGGTGTTTTTCTTTGATCACTTGTTTATTCTACTTTCAATTGTTTATCTCACTTCACTGTTTCGCCGACTGTTCGTGATCACTACCTGTACACCCACGGATATCTTACTTAGCTGTTGTAATCTCACCGATCGCCACCGGCTGCAGCTTTTTTTTTTTTTATCTCACTCTTGTTATCCCACTGCTCGTTATCCCACTTAACTCTCGTTATCCCACCGCTCGCTACCAGCCGTTGTCGGACCCATGTTTCTTTCCTTCAAAGGGCCCAACACTAAGGTAAGCGCCAGCGAGGGCGGTGGTAATTATTGTAAGTAGGAACAAGTGGCTCTTTAAAACAGTTATTAAATTGTAAATTACCGAGGTTAAAGGGAAAATTATTAATTGTTCCCGTTTCTTCTTTATTTGTGATTTTTGTCTTACAGTTCCACCTATAGTTCTTAACTGTTTCTTAATGGTTCGAGACTTTAAGATAATGGTTTCGAGACTTTGAAATAATGTTTTTGAGAGACTTAACAATTAGATTACGGGGACTATTGTTTGAGAGAGTCTTTCTTCACTAACACACTTCTTCTCTTTCTGTCTTTTCTGCTTCCCACACTTTGGAATAGTTCTCTCTCTATCTTCCACTCTGCGGCTTTTCTTCTGTCTCTCTCTTTTCTCTCTGCGACCTTTTCTCTGTGTCTCTCTCTTTTCTCTCCCACCTTTATTCTGTCTCCTTTCCTGTATGCCTGTCCTTATATCTCCCATTTCCCCTTGTGTCAACCATGACGTCATATTCTGGGCAGGTACTGCTTTTCTGAGGCACCTCCTCCACTTGCTTCATTCCAACTTTGGAGGTGTGTTTTAAGGAATTCCTGTTGATTATTGGGTATTTGGTCCTTGTAGGATGTCCCTAGGTCTTTGGCACTGATGGCATTTGATTGGCCAAAACATCTAGGCTTGACCTGTGGGCGTGGCTTATTTCCTTGGGCTATCCTCGAAGTCAAGGGGGTTGAGGTTTTTCCCACACTCTTACTAACCATAAGGTTCCTTCGCAGGACCCTCGTGGATTTTGAAGGCACGGCCAGATGCAATTTCTCTTAGCGCCTCGTTAGTGCTGGTGTGGTTCTTGAAGATATGGTTGGAGACTTGTTTTGACAGACTGGGAGAGTTATTGCGTTATGGTCCTCCGTACTGACCCAAATGGAAATAGGATATTTCTACTTCGAAAAAATGCCTTTTTCTCTATTCACTCGATACATATATAATATATATACATATAAGAGGATGTATGCATGCATGTGTGTGTGTATGTTCCAGCATAACTCTGAAACGCATTGAGCAATTTCAACCAAACTTGGTATACATATGGCTTACTACCTGGAAAAGAATACTGAGAGGGGGTAAGACACCACTAGCACCAAGGGGCCCCAAAGGAGGTGAGGGTGGGAAGGGCTTCCCTGAAACAGGGCTGGTTCTGCCCATACACTTAGTAACTAAATAAACTCTATGGCATTATTATACCTCATTTCAGTATACATATGACTTACTATCTGGAAAAGAATACTGTGGGGGTAAGACATCACTGACACCAAACGGGGTCGGGTGGGAAGGGGGTGACATGTAAAAATAACCAAAAACAACAAATATCAGTGTCTAATCCATAGTTTTCAAGATGGCTTAGATGAATAGTGCTATGTATTTGCCTTTGATACTTACTTGATTCTGGGTGGCAATGGATAATCGCAGTATTTTATTAAAACATCTGACTAAATAGACTGATTAAGGCAACTCCATAGGCAAATAAATCAAGGGAAATACTGTGGCTTAGGGCCTTCTTCATGTGAGGGACTAAGAAACCTTATTCCAGACATTACCTTCGTCAAGGCAACAATGTCCTCATCCAATAGGGGCGCTGATGCTGGAGGAGGGAATTTAGGGATGCCACAACAAAAGTATGCTGGTCTGAGCCTCAGGGAGGACATGTGGGGGTTACAAGGGACAGGCAAAGGTAAGGACATCTGTCCTTGGTGGAGTTCTGAGCACTTCTCTCTCTGACTGCTGTTGCATGGTCTATTTATAACCTCGGAAATCACGCCTTGGCATCCAGGTAGGTGGTGCAAAGGTCAGTCTCTGCCTCGTTTTATACAGCAAACACATGGGCATTCGGTCAGGCCTCGTGGAGAGGTCACCATTACCGCGCAGTGTGGCGCCAACTTTCTCTTTTCTGGCTCCTCCCTTGCCCATTGTCCGGTGCCAGCAAGGAAGGTATCCTTGAAGGCCACACCTAGAATTAAGGCCCTCAGGCAGTCATTTTAAACAGAGAGAGAAGAATAAGGCTTAACCTTCGGGGAAATGGAGGAGAGAATTGATGAAGGGGTGAATGAAACCCACAGTTCTTTCTATTTAAGAAATAATTCAAATTAATTGTATTCTCTATTGGTTATGTTATTGTGGTAAAATGGATGAGGTTGCTTGAAAAGAATTTTCCTTCGTTGCAATAGTGACACTCTCGATGCCCTTTAAGAAGGTGTGAGATGGGGCGAAAAATAAAATGTCAAAAACGACAGATATTAATGTCGAATCCATAGTTTTCAAGGTCGCTGAGATGAATAGTGACACTCCCGATGCCCTTTAAGTCCAAGTTCAGCCCTGATAGGAATCGGGGTGAGAAGGGGTGAAATATAAAATGTCAAAAATGCTGGGTAATGTAACTGAGCAACTATCTTAACAGGAAAGGTGGGGGAGGGGAGAGAGAGAGAGAGAGGGAGAGTAGAGGGGGTGTTAGGGAGGAGAGAGAGAGAGATACACGGTCCGTTAAAATATGTCAGGCTAAAAATTTAGTACCTTCTCAGTCTTAACAAATAATACTAGAAAACTTTCTTTGTCTGTTTATAAAAGTGATCAGTTTCAACAGTAATTTCATCTGAAACTGAATACAGGATGAGGGATCGAGTTAAAATTGCGACCTGTAATTAGTTCAGCTGAAATGACCGTTGACATTATATCTTAACTCATCTGGCAGGATATCCAGAAACTTATCCAGCTAATTTTTAAACGCGCACTAGTTGATAAGTGGTTTTCTTAACGAATCTAGGAAGGCAATGCCATCGATTAAAGGAAGTAAGTGTGAATGACGATACACGAGCAATCTAGTCTTGATTCATGAAACTGTGTAGGTGTGTGCAAAGAGCACTTTTCTCTTTTTCTAGGAGTGTGCTGGAACTGAAGGGTAGAGATGTATGATCTTGATTATAGGATGGTAAATTTGGAACAAAATAACCGTTGACTTTGTAATGTACAATATGCGATAGCATTCACGCCTACATTTGAAGCTACTTACTTTCATCTCCTTAGGCTGTAGTTATTACGTGGGTAGCCCACACCGCTGAGCAATTGTCAAATATTTGTTTAATCACCGTCGGTTATAGTGTTAGCAAGGTATATATGGTATCGCTCTCTGAAAAGGTTCACAGCATCCATGGCAACCGTTTGCTGATTGTGTATATGGGAGTGGACCAAGCTACGGATAATAACTTCAAGAATTTTAACTAGAGGCTTTATCTCAAGGCCGTTTACTTCTTAAGATAGTGAACGAATTATGGTGATTTCTGATGGAAGTGCATGTGTTCAAATTTGCTCCCATTAATTACCGCTTTGTTTCTCTGTGCCTACAGAAAAGCTACACCATCTAGCTAATTCTGAAACTTTGCCCCTTTGTCAAAGGTCTGATATAGTAAGACGCGAGAACTGTCATTTATAAAGATATATATATGAATTTTGCAGGTTGCTTTCAATATCAGTTTTCATTATGGCTGGTTTGGGTAGCGGTCTGTTTCCTACGCAATTTGAGATTTGAGATCCTCAGTTTGAGAGGAAATCGTGTGGCCAGGGTCATATGGATCCAGCTATCTGCCTTTCTTTCAGCTTATTGTATTGCATGAAGTGATCAACTTTATCGGCGAGGTAAATAACGTCGATTTCACTGCTTAATTACAGGCTTACGATTATCGATCAGCTCGATGACCAGTTGAGATACCGTTGATTTCCTCTAAAAAAAATTGCTATGTTGCTTAGCTGAGAGAAGAGTTGTCCGTTGGGTATTCATTGTTTTCTTTGTCGTTTTCACAAAGATTTTAATGAAGTGGCTGTTAGTTAAGTTAAGTATACCTTAATTTAACCAGACCACTGAGCTGATTAACAGCTCTCCTAGGGCTGACCCGAAGGATTAGAGTTATTTTACGTAGCTAAGAACCAATAGGTTACCTAGCAACGGAACCTACAGTACAGCTTATTGTGGAATCTGAACCACATTATACCGAGAAATAAATTCCTCTAATTCTTCATTGGCCGGTCGGAGACTCGAACTCGGGCCTAGCAGAGTGCTAGCCGAGAACTCTACCGACTCGTCCAACGAGGAAGTGGTGGCTGTTAGTGATAGAGGTCGGTAGGATTTCTGGAGGAAACTTTAATGACACTCCAAATCTTCAAGCGCTCCAAAACCCGCC
Organism: Macrobrachium rosenbergii; assembly: GCF_040412425.1. NCBI lineage: Eukaryota > Metazoa > Arthropoda > Malacostraca > Decapoda > Palaemonidae > Macrobrachium > Macrobrachium rosenbergii. The sequence goes on from NC_089776.1 coordinate 15,986,991, forward strand.
CAGCACTAAAATTCAAAAATAAAAGTTTCCTCCAGAAATCCTACCGACCTCTTGTGGCTGTTAGTGATAGAGGTCGGTAGGATTTCTGGAGGAAACTTTTATTTTTTAATTTTAGTGCTGGGCGGGTTTTGGAACGCTTGAAGATTCGGAGTGTCACTATCTAACAGATTATCAGCGCACGAGTAGACGGGTTTTGCCATTTTATTTTTTTGCATGTTTTCAATTAACACTGTAGGGAGGTCGTCAGGCCCTACAGTTGGGTTATTTTAAGTGTGGCGGTTTTCTTTTCAACGGTTTCTTTGGTGAGGCTAATATTCTGTAGTGTTGGAAGGTCTTCGCCGCTTAGGTCGAAGAATGCAGCTGAAATTACACCGATAGACATTCACATATGTTTTCAGGGGAGTTGATGGGTGTGTCTTTTAATCATTTACTTTGAGAAAAAAAAAGGGGGGGGGGTTATTTTCCCCGTTCTCTACCGCATTGTCTTACTCGACTTCATTATCGGACATGAGAGATTTTATGAGTATTCGATTTCTAGTATTACAGTGTTTAAGAATGAATTCTGCGGTACAGACAGACAGGCAGAGATAATGTTGATCAGATACCAGAAACGTAATTGTTAACAATTAACAGAGAGAGAGAGAGAGATAATTTTTTCAATTATCAGAAACACAGTTATTAATAATTCACAAACAAAGAGAGAGAGAGCGCAAAGACACGTTCATGAATACGCCTGAAAAAAAAATTAAGACTGCCTGAAAAACAAGTGAGTCATAAGCACTGAGCTTAACTGCCGTTGATGATGATGATGATGATGATGATGACCATGATGTTTTGGGTAACAACGAGCGGTCACAGGTGATCACGTGTGTGTGTGTGTGTGAGAGAGAGAGAGAGAGAGAGAGAGAGAATCATCAAAGGACAAATGTCTTCATTGTTTTGACTCAATAATGACGAACCTCGAGGAAAAACAGGATTCGAATGAGAAATGCAACAATGTGGTGGTGCTGGCCGAATCTGATTTCAAAATCAAAACCGCCTCCGTTTTTCTTATTCACGTTTTCTGTGCGTGTAATACCCCTTGAAATGAGAGAGAGAGAGAGAGAGAGAGAGAGAGAGAGAGAGAGATATCAATACAAACGACCTTCTTTTGTCTACTGCGTACAAGAGGAATAAAAGATGTATTACATTCAGCCTATTTGGTGTCAAGGCACTTTTCCCTACCTAGGAGAGAGAGAGAGAGAGAACATAATATTTACGCAGTATAATGAACCTGGGACGTTAACAGACAACGAGCACTAATCAACAGCTGAGTTGAATTCTGTAAGTAAAAGTATTAATAAGAAAAAGAGGAAACGTGTCCGTTTGCAAGTGAGTTTGTGTGCCAGTGCTTTAAAACGGTAGAAGGTTCAACATGCTACCGCAATCATCCTGTTCTTAAATCCTGAATGTTACCGCAAAACTTCATGCAAAAAGTCTCGTTTCCCCATTTTGACACTTGCCCCGACTGGCTACTCCCGCTGAATAATCTTTTCGTCAAAAACAGTTCCTACGGACGCAAAGACAAAACGGACATTGTTACCTCCCTCGAGCACTGTTCAGTCAAGAATGCTCGCGCACGATGCAGCCTCGGCCAACATAAGAAAGGTCCATTACGCATAAATCATTTAGTGAAAAAATACTCAGTCTTCTAACTCTTCCTCACTTCAGCTACCTTTATTTGTATTCTCTTTTCCAACACTAAACAAATGATGGGTCCAGCTTCCATTTTTACATGAACTTTCTGCCATTTATATTCAAAGATCGTGTCTGTATTATTTCATGCTTATTGTATGGCAATCTGGCCTTGAGCCTTCAAACTGTATGTCATGTGGTTTAACAATTCTTCGCCTGGTGCTGGTTGTTCGTTTTTCGTTTCTGCCTTCGGAAACCTCGCAACTACTCCGCTCTCGGATACTTGACTTCAGCAATTTTTTTGAAATAAAGCAAGCACAACCTAATGTTATCTCCTGGCATTTCCATATTTATTACAGATTATCGAGCACTTCGCGGGTTCCGGACTGACGTTTCATATCTACATTCGAGCTTGATCTTTATGCCCTAAATTTGTTGCCGTTATTTCTACTAAAATATTTTAAGCGTCCTTCACCTTTTCTTCTCCATGTTTTCTGGAAATAATTTCATCGATACTGAAAACCTAACCATGAGATAACTTGTCACTCAAGGTTTTGTCTTCTATCAACATTGTTACATCCAGGTGATGACTGGACCTTGTGACCTATGATTTTTTTTCAAATTGATATCATTCTTACAAAAGATCGACAGATTTATAAGTATAGAATGAGTCAATGTATAGCTTTGTGACAATGTATTTTGAAAAATTTAGCTCATGTTTAACCACATTCAATTTTTCACTTACCATTGAATTATCTCCTCGTACGCTCAACTCTCTTGGCTGCTGGGAGAAAGGGAGCCGGTAATTTGGTACGATACATGTACATGCGCTACCGGGATCTTAGCGATGTCAGGCAGGGCAGCCGATCGAGACTACGGTCTACCCCAAAGCCAAATCAAAGTCCTTCAGAAGAAGGCATCGTGCTTACCCCATACAAAAAATGGGAAAAAGCACGTTAAAAAAGAAGAAAGAAAAAAAGAATGTCTAGATTGCACTAACACATCCAACAATTAAAAAGGATGTATTTTCTTTATTCACCAAATTTCAGTTTAGTGTAACATTATCGCTCTAACAGGATGTTCACATTTACTATCAACATTTTTTTTTCTAGTAGCTGCTTAAACCAAATCCTCACTGAGTTTTGAATGGGCAAAAATTCATGACAAGCAAATGATTTTCTATTAAACCAAAACTGTCACATATTCGTCTGGTTTTTAACTTAACATGATTCAGTTTTTCTTGAATTCTACTTTGATACAAGAAAAGATTATAAAAGTTAAGAGGGGCCGTATTTGGTTATTCTCAATATTTGTTAAAATGCAGCTCTCTTCTGTACGATAAGGTTATATTGTAGGTTAGGCATAAAAAAAAAATTCATTCTATGTGTCTTTAGTTCCCACGAATTCTTTAAAAGACCCCACACTAACCTTGCACTCTTGTTCACAGAATCTGTGGAGCCTCAGGTCTTTGCAAGAACTATTACTCTAAATAGTTTATGCTGACCGTTCTTCAGATGATGACAAGACAGGTTCTTGCATGGATGTTAGCTGAACCATTCGGAAAACAGGAAGATAACCGATTTTTAAAAATCAAGAAATGAACGACAACAAGATGAATGATAGATCAAGTACGATGATTACAGATAAAGAGAACTAACCAATGTTCAACAAGAGTTAGTTTTTCCAAATAAATTTTGCATGTCTTTGCTTACCCAGGGACGAATTGTGGCATCATTCTTCATCAATGTCGTACTTGCCTAAACCTCAGCCCCTCTTCCCCATTCCCAACCCCCCCCCCCCCGCTCCCCAAGAAAAAATTAGTAGCTTCTAAGATAGTCACAGAAATTAACATTTTTTTTTATCATTATATGAAGTACTATTTTGGGGAATGTGCTGAAGGAAAGACTGGTAACTATCGAAACTTTCAAGTTGAACTCAGTTCGCTATTGTCGACGATGGCAAACGCGAAGTCAACGTCAGGGTAATTCTACAGAAAAGCTCCGCGAGACGCCGTGTTTAGTACCAACCCGCCCTTGGGGATGAATGCAAAGACATAAAAGACGGTAGATTTCTCATTGGAGTTAATGTATCATTTAAGCACAATAAAACAATGAAATATCTACTTATAAAGAAATACCGAATTCCACGTAAGTCTTGTCGTAACTATTATATTGGCCAAACTGGAAAAACATGGGAAAAGAGAACAGAACAGCAGAAGAGATGTGTAAAAAATACACAGGTGAATAGTGGAATTTTATACCTGTTAGTGAAAACAGTCATACAATCAACTAGACAAGAGCAAAGTAGATAGTTTTTTTCTAATAGTGCACATGAAAGAAACATCACCGGGTCTAATTTTATGAAAGAAAGTTTCTCTAAAAACGTGGATATAAGTCAGGGCCTGTATAAACTTGATTCATTAATTTCAAAAGAGATGTGCAAGTCTAAATTTTAAGGAAGATACCTGAGAGGCGAGAAAAGAGAAGCCGACTCCCGACATTGTAAAATTTGACCTGTCACTAATGAGGGTAGGTGCAAATGAAGAAAATCGGCTTTACTAGATCCATTAGCCTACATGAATCTGACGTCGGCTTTATTGCTAAGCCATCTTCAAGGATACAAAGTAGTAGAAATTCAGCATATAGATGCTAGCAAAACAGTACATACGAACATACAGACAGTTGGAAACCAAGTAACCAAATCTATAGACTTTGGTTACTTGTATGGGGAAGATATGCCGTACGGATAAAGCAATGGTTTGCCACACCAAAAAAAATTTGATTGGTACCTTGCAATAACGTACCTTCAGTAAATGCACCAAATGCTGGTCAAGCTGTCTCACGAATCGAATCGTTTAACTGTAAACTGGCGCTTTTTCTTTACATTAGGGCTGGGCTACTATCCAATACATTAAACCCATTTTGAAGGCTTATCATTTTAATTGGTATGTTTGCGAGGCAACTTTCAGTTTCTGCAGAGTAAGTACCAAACCTACATAGGCCTAGCCTATTTTTAATTCTGAAGAATGTTTAGGCCTAAACGAGACAGAATTTTAAAAAATTGTCCCTAGAATATTTTAATCTTTTTAATAATGAAGACGCTTTCACCCGAGCACATTTTCGACTGTCTTACCAGCATTTGAAGAAAATCTGAGTTTAACATGTTCGTCTTCTCACCGCCAGAAATCAGCATCTTCGTTTAAATACTGATATTAAACTTAGTCTACTCTAAGATACAACCCCTAAACGTTGTGCAATGTTTTATCAATATTTTCAAAGCAATTTTACAGGACATTGCTTAAGAACTGCACAACATTTGAAATTTGTTGCACCACTTTCGCAGCTGGTGTGAAATACTGGCAAAAATTAGGCGATTTTGTGTACCACTTAGCGGCTGTTAAGGACCCAACCAGTGTGCCGCAGCACCAACTGGTGCCGTGTGATCGACTGAGGGTGCCTCAGTATTTGATGAAAAAATAAATGAAAAAACTACCGTATATTAAAAATTTTTCATATCATCGATTCTCTTTGTCATTCTTGGTATCAGCCCGTCACTACATATTATATACTTAAATCTTAAAGGCTTTGGCGTAATTTGAACCGAGACCTTTAGGCTGGGACGGTTAAAGCTTCGAGATGTTCTTTTATAAACACGTATTTATAGCACAACGTAAAAATATGCTTTAGAAGAGTAACCAACCAACGTGTTTTTTGTTTCTGTAAAATATCCCTTTTCACTGCGTGGTCCATTGTGCCTTGTTAGTGTGTTTCGGTTGTATCAATGTGGTCATTATTACTCCTATATTTAGTAAGCAACTGTTCTAACTAAAATTACATTTCTATTGTCATTCAACGAATGTTGACTAAAGTAGCATAAGAGTAAAGGCAATATTTTCAATTTTAATTTATCCGGGGACAAAGTTTAGTCACACTGACTTTGAATTTAATAGGCTAAACAATACTGACAAACATGGTTTTCTAAAGCGGGTGCCAGGGGTTCCTCGAGCCAGAAAAAGTTGGGAACCACTGCAATACATGTTTGATCTCGAATAACAAGATCAAACTTTAATGACGTTCCACTTCTGTTGCATGTAATGAACCTAGTAATCTTTCTTTATCGTTTGTTTTACCCTAATATGATTATCAAGGCCAATCTCTTCTTTCATACAAACCTAGGCCTAACCTAGGTTTTCCATTTAATATATGTGAACTTTAGCACAATGAATATAGCAAACTGACAGCAATAAAATTTTAAAATTACAAAATGCATCCATAACTCTGAAGAGGAAAGTCTGAAGTAAAAACGAAAATGAGGATGTTGACGATGCTCAGACCTACGGTTAGATGCCTAGAAGTTAGAACTAGTAAGGATATTCTATTCATCTTACCTCATTAATATCAGTCACTGAGGGTCGAGCCATTTCTTGATCCTTAATGCACATAAATAGATCGTGAAACAGCCATAATGAGGGAACAAGTACATCATCTTTGCCAGCACCAGATTTCACTGACACTATCAACTGTTTGTTCCTTTCTAAAAGCTGTTGTCAGAGTTTGTCACTGACTCTCGTGTAGCTGTAGCATCCCCCTCTTTTACTTTTCCACAAGAATTTTAAATATCGTACGTTGTTCCCCTCTTATTCCTATCTCTATATTCCGGGTTTTTCACCTTCCACAAACGTGGATGCTCCGTCGATAGTTCAATGAACTCCATCCAAAATAGCTTCTGCAGGTGCACGGTGACGGCACCATCCCATCGTCTGGATCTCTCTGCAAACGGTCATTCACGTAGTGACGGTTAGTCCATTCCAATGATATATTATTATCTATGTCATGCATAACCCTCGAGCATGCTAATTTCAAATGTTATCAATAATATTTCATGAAGACTATTACTTAACCTACGCGTTTAAAGTATGAAAGTTTGTTTTCCTTACCTCAAAGAGTTGTAAACCCTAGGAATCCGTACCGGCATTTAAAGACGTCGTTTTGGTTCCGATATCAAACATAATATTCTGAAAACTGGTTATAAATACAGAAAGTGTTACAAATGGATTGATAGACAAAAATGGGTATGAAATTTTTATTCTAACCAAGCTATTTAACCTTTTTGGGCAAGAAAAACGCTACAATGAACAATTTTTCGCCATGACGTCATTGTCCATAGTGTGACGTCATCCTCTGTTTACCAGACGAATTTCGGTCGAAATCCATCAAAATAATGTGTAGTTCCGTAGGTTCGACAAGCTAGCCATACACGAAAGTTCCAATTTGATCAAATCAAAAAAGAAATAACAGCTTTTGTTTCCAATGATACACGGTTCATGTCATTTGATAAAAGCCAAATTAGCTCCACATACTCAATTTTCTGTCAAACGTTTATGAAGGTCTTAAAAAGACTAAATGTGCCGAGATAATGGTAGGACCACTCACACGTCTCGAACTGTCGGCCTACCCGCCCAGTTCTCCTCGTGCTGCTGGGAGAAAGGGAACGGGGGATTCGGTAATACATGTACACATTCGTTACCGGGGTCTAAGCGATGTCAGGCAGGGCAGCCGGTCGAGGTTACGGCCTACCCCACCGCCAAATCAAAGTCCTTCAAAGAAGGCACCGTGCTTACCCCATATAAAAATGGGAATAAAAGCACGTTAAAACGAAGAAGAAGAAGAACCAGTTATCATTGTAATGCCACTTGTAGAAAAAAGAGCTGGAGCAAATATGCTGCTTAAGTAATAAGGGGAACAAAAGATGGAAGGTGAGACGTAGACCTAGGCATTTGTGGATAAAGAAATTGTTACAAAAGATGGAAGGTGAGACGTAGACCTAGCCATCTGTGGATAAAGAAATTGTTGGAAGAAGGCAGCGTCGGCCTGGCAGTCCCAGGGGTGACCAAGCTGTGACGCTGGGCGACAGATGGGCATTTTTGCAGTGACCAACACATATGATGTTATATATAAATATATAATGAATAAGTGAACTGGAAGTTTTTTCCGTTGTGAAGGAAACCAAAAGGAGAAGGAAGAAGTAAACAGGATAGAAGATAGGAGGATGAAGAGGGAGAAAGAGAGAGGAGATTGAACGCAGAGAGAGAGGAAGACCAAATAAGAGCAAGAAAGGAAGAGAGAAGAAACGATAAAGAAGAAATAACAAGGATAGATGGATGAGCTAGAACGAAGGGATAATAAAAAGGAAGAGACAGGGATAACCGAGTAGGAGGAATAACATGGAGAAAAAGAAGAAAATAATCAAGAAAAATGACAGAAACAAGAAGAAAGGAACGGGAGAAAGAGAAAGAACTAGAGTAATCTGGGTCAGTGGGTGCAGAATGAGGACAAACTAAATAAATAATAAGAAACATTAAGCTAGAAGGGAGGAGAAAGAAAAACAGCGAAGAGGCTGATTGGGAAAAAATTAAAGGAAGAGAAGAAGGATGAGGAAGAAGTTGAGATGAAAGAGGAAAGATGGAGAATAGGAGCAAGAGGAACAGAGATGTATGGATGATATATATATATATATATATATATATATATATATATATATATATATATATATATATATATATATATATATATATATATATATATCATACCCCATTGCCCCTTTGGAGAAGGTGGCACCACAAGAGTACAACCTCCTGGTGCCTCAGCAAGTCTGCAAGGGGTGAGGTTGCTACCCCACGCCCTTTTTTTCTGATCCCAGGTGACGCTGGTACCCTATTCACCTGAGTAGAATGATGGATGGTAGGCCTAGAATAATTCCCAACCTAACAAAAGGGAGTTCGGCATGAATCACGTAGCCATGGCACCCACTTTGGTTGATTACACCTTGAGCAGAATAGAGATGTAACAACCTCACCAACCATTTTGCTCAAGGTGTAATCAACTAAAGTGGGCGCCATGGCTACGTGATTCATGTCGAACTCCCTTTTACTAGGTTGGGAATCATCCTAGGCCTGCCACCCATTGTTCTACTCAGCTGAAAAAGGTACCAGCGTCACCTGGGATCAGGAGAAAAGGGTGTGATCTAGCAACCTCACCCCTATATACAGTATATATACAGTATATATATATATATATATATATATATATATATATATATATATATATATATATGTATGTATACTGTATATGTATGCATGTATGTGCATATATATATAAGTATACATACATATATATATACATACATAAATACATGTAAATATATATGTGTTTGTGATTGTGTGTGTGTCTGTGTGTGTGTATAGGGCTGAGGTTGCTAGATCACACCCTTTTTTCCTGATCCCAGGTGACGCTGGTACCCTTTTCAGCCGATCGAGGCTACGGCCTACCCCAACGCCAAATCAAAGTCCTTCGTAAAGAAGGCATCGTGCTTACCCCATATAGAAAATGGGAAAAAAGCACGTTAAAACGAAGAAGAAGAAGAAGAAGAATATGTGTGTGTGTGTGTGTGTGTGTGTGTGTGTGTGTGTGTTTCAGGCAGGGCAGAGTTTCTCTCTTTCACAATTTTTGCTGTAGGCGATTGCCTTTGAGGCACTGACTTCTTTGATGCAGACTTTTTCATATTTCCTTACTTCTGTTTTCAATAACTCTTCAAAGTTCTGGATAAGTACACAAGTAATCAATTTGGTTTATGACTTCACTTGCCCCTAGGAGGAATGCAGCCCTTCTAGAGAAAACCGCATTGGCAGAACATCTACGACTCTCAGACGAAGATTACTTGCGCACAGAAACACAGGAGCCATTTTCCAACACTTCAAAGACAAACACGATAAGAAGCCATCGCTACAAGACTTAATAAACAACACTAAAATAAAAAACAGATGCAATTCATATCAGGAGATAACAACAGCAGAAGCAGTTTTAATAGCCACAAGCAAACCAAGTTTAAATACCCAGACAGAAGGCGTCAGATCCTTGCCATCGGCTCGCCCGAGGAACAGGACCCAGGGTCAAGGTCACCACGCCGAGTGGAGCCACGCCCGAACACCACACACGAAGAAATCAATAATTTTATTAGGAATATAAGATGTAGAAATAGACTGCAGAACCAATACAGTATTATTATGTAAATATTATGTGAACAGCTAACCATCCCATTGTAAATTGTAAACCAAACCAAAAGATATGGCAACACCCTAATCCTATCCTGCTGGTATAAATAGAACGGAGGAAGCTCTATGTATTAGTTCTTGCTTGAAAAAGCCTGAGATACATGCGAAACGAACCGTTGCAGTAAATGGAAAACACACCAGGATTCTGTGTACTTATCCAGAACTTCGTAGAATTATTGAAAACAGAAGTAAGGAAATATGAAAAAGTCTGCATCAAAGAAGTCAATGCCACAAAGGCGATCACCTTCAACATATATATATATATATATATATATATATATATATATATATATATATATATATATATATATATATATATATATATATATATATATATATATATATATTATATATATACATATATATTCCCAAATATTAAACCACAAATATCGTTGTACATCCAGTTCACTATACCTCGGGAATAACTTCACCCAAAGGGAATTACAATTGATAAGTTCATAGTCGCCAGTGGGATTTATCGTTTCTAAGCCGTTCAGCAGTTCGATTACCACTGATGACGAAACACTTATCAATTATAATTCACCTTGGTGAAGTCATTCCTAAGGTATAGTTATCGGCATATTAAACAATATTTGTGGCTTAATATTCACTATGTATTTGACAAAAATTTCATATATAAATATATATATATTTCTACAAAATTATGCAGACGTCATGATTGCATCTGCATATCTCGTACATTGTCAGCCCACTCGCCTCAAATTAGAGTAAAACGAATCAAAGAGAACAGGGAACTGTTTGTCAGGTCAACTAGATCCCCCAGATTTGGAGATTCCCTAGTCCTCGTCTAAAGCCCACCCCCGCCCCCTTCCTCCTCAGCTCTTAATCCCCCTTTTCCTGGAAACGGTGATTCTCGCTCTCTCTTCCTCTCTCACAGGATCCTGGCTTTGGGATTAGAGGATTAACGGCCACGGGATTAGCCAGAGGACACCATTAGCAAAGAGAAAGTTGGGGTGCAGACGGATCCTACCTTCCAAGGATTGGCGCCAAATTAAGGTGCAGTGCCATGTGGGGACTGCATGGGCTTACCTCCCATCATGCATCTGTGACCATGGGAACCGCATGGTTTCAACTCCCATCATGCATCTGTGACCCGTGGGTCAAAGACTATAAAAGGGGGCTGCTGACTGGAGCCCACGAGAGAACGACTTGAGATTCCAAGAGAACCAGACAAGAGGCAACACAGCCTCACTCCTTCGCCCCTTTACCTCTTGACCTGGCATCTGCCAGTCATAGCTTTGTCTCCCCAAAAACAAGTGCCATAGTCTGTTGTCAATAGCCCATGGAGACATCCTTGAGGATATGGTAATGTGAGACTTGGAGATTGCAGGTCACATTTCCTTCTTCTATTACTAATTTTCCTCGTACCTTCCTTTCCATACCTGGAGTGATATTAGGGACCTGTTTGTTGATTATTATTTTTGCACTGATGACGTGTTATTATTTTGTTTTGTGAATATTTATGAGAGAAGAATCCCCCGCCTTAGCAGAACCTCCTCAGTGCCAAAATCCTTGCATCAGGTAATCTCTTGACTGTATCATTGCAGATCAAACCTGATGCTATGAACCAACTCTACCCCGATTGTATGCTCCCATTGTGTCCGCTAAGGCGGGTGTGCTCTTGTAGAATCTTCCTGCATCAAGTGCCAAGAAGGCCCCCTCACCCATAGAAGTAATTCACGTATTCTATCAGTACCCCTCAGTATTGTAGGCTCACATTCTGCTTGTGTGTTGTTCCCCTTTTTTAGTAATTGTTATCAAGTATTTTCTTAAATATCAACCATTGCTGTAATGTATCATGACCCTAGTGGCCCTCCACAACCTTGAGCTAATTGTCAATACATTCTTGTCATTATTTTGAGATTTTCTCTTATAATTACCTGTATAATTGATTGACTGAATGATATTGCTATGTGTAGAAGCATGGGCTAATGCGACTTCCCCACACACCTTGTGTCGATAAACTCAAGGCCCCGCATTCAGCATCTAGCAATATCATATATATATATATATATATATATATATATATATATATATATATATATATATATATATATATATATATATATATATATATATATATATACTATATATATATATATATATATATATATGTGTGTGTGTTTGTGTTTAGATGAATGCATTTGGTTGACCCTGCCCTCCAATATAATGTATCCTTTGTAGGCTGCTGTGTTTAAATGACAGATGAGATTTAATTTGGTGACATCCTCTGTGAGCCCCAAAACATTAGCTTACTCCACTTTGCATCTTTCAGAATCGTATCTCACCCATTCGCCACATTCATTACAATTTGAAAATGCCATTTCTAACAATGACATGTTGGCTAAGGACAAAAATCATAGGATTGTTATTATGTAAACATTGTTTTTTTAAATATATTAACAAACATGTAATGCAAATTATATGAATTTATTAACAAAAATTATAACAACTGCCTCATGCACAATTACTGCGATTAATGCAGCCTTGCTATACCGAAGACCCACATAATCCCGTCAATTAAGGTTGGAAGTTACCCCAAAAGACAGACAATTAACTTAATTAGATTAGGTCACCAGTTGGAACTAGGTTACTGAATATTTATTGGAACAATGAATTAAATAAACCCCATTGATCACTCACCTAGTCCAACAAAAATGAATTGGTTACCATGAGGTTATCTACAGAAGCCTGTAACAGCTCTCCAATTCGTCCCCCTTCGGACAGTTATATTTCCCCTACTTTAGTTATGACACAACATTTGAGACGCTATCGTAACGCTTCTATAAGTAGTTTTCTAGCAAATTAAAGACTATTCCTCTTCAAAACAATGGTATGATCAGGTTCCAAGGCATGCCTGAGTATAACTTATACATGTCCTCTCCCTAATCCTTAATTACTGCAAGGGGTGTATCTTAAATCAAGAATATTATGCTAACACCATGGAGGATACTTTATGCAATCTCACTAGGCAACACTAATTGTACTTCTTATAATCAGCTTCATAAAGGGAATATGGGTTCACCAGGATCTTTAGTCAATGGCTGAGAAGGGGAAAAGTGAAAACGGAACAGTGGAAGAGATAACAGAAGGAAGGCGAATAGTTGTCATTCTCAGACTTACCTTCATGTAGGATGCTTGCACACACTTGCAACTGACGCCCGGGGTCTAAGAAAAACGTGTAACATCGTTTCCACTAAGTTAGAAAAGGACAAAGGAGCAGCAGCACTAGCGATTGTGCTCTTTTGATGACCGCTCGACTCTCTCTGGCCTGGGACAACATGCTTGGGGCTTGGCCTGTTGTGGACATCCAGCCCTTCATAGCCTGCAGCAGTCTGAAAATGACAAAAAACTTCACCGATACGCAGTTCAATGAAAAGTGATGCTTAGGGACACCCTCACTAAAGGTGGCCCTGGTGAAACCATCTCTGTTGGATAGGTCCCTAAGTTAAATTCATGATCTGCTGAGAGGGTTGGATTTTCAAAACAACAACAGCACGCCTCTCTCCCCAGTTTTTAATGGAGGAAGCTTGGTTTTTGGTGCTGTCTTGTCTTGTTTCTTTTTTTGTCTTTTCCTTTTGGTTTTGATTCTATTCCTACCATTTAAAGGAGGTAGGTTGAACAGCATAATATTTATAAGAATATATATATATATATATATATATAATATATATATATATATATATATATATATAGAGAGAGAGAGAGAGAGAGAGAGAGAGAGAGAGAGAGAGAGAGAGAGAGAGAGAGAGAGATATGTGTGTGTGTTAGGTCAGAGTTGCATAATTTAGAATTTTTATATGATTAAACGTAGTAAAGAATAGGATTTATCAATGACTACACTATTGTAAACAAATGTAGAAAAGAACTTAAATAACAGAAACAAAGCACAGCACTTAAACGCACACGCCAATATCATATGTCCTTGGTAAGTTTATCTATGTGTTCGCATAAAAGGTTCATTGTGGAAATTTCATCGGGAGAAAAGCGCGCATTAAAGTAAGACAACTTATTCGAAATAACGTAAGTGTTGCAAGTGCGTCTTCCCAAATAATGCCTTGCAATTTATATTCATTGACATCAATAAACACAATACCAGAGAGTTTATGGGGCAACTGACTTTTCTTGCCAGGGAATGAGACACACACACACACACACACACTCCAACTTCGAGATATTTATCTGGGGTACTATTATGGGCAAGAGTCCATATTAAAGCAGTTCATTTTCCAACAATGGCAATAGTTACAACTAAATATAAAACATCTGAAAAAAAGTACTATTCCAAGACCCGTCGTAAAATGTTTGAAAACGTAAACCGTTTTGTTTGGATCCTCTCACACCCATCTGCAGCCTAATTTCGTTGCTGCAAGAAATTTTAGATCAGGTTTCTATTTTTATACATACGTATATGCATGCATATACATACACATATATATACATACATATATACATATATATATATATATATATATATATATATATATATATATATATATATATATATATATATATATATATATATATATATATATATATATATATATATATATATATATATAGGGCAGAAGGGCGCAGGAACTCATACAGATCCAGTACATACATTTATTGTCGACGCGTTTCTTGACCTGTGGTCACATCATCAGGACATCTACAGTTATAATGTAAAAAGGGGCATTCAGCATACACAATTAAAAGTAAACATACATAAACATAAAAAAAACTTAAAATGGAAAATCGTTTAAACTTAAACAATAACACTTAAATACATTTACATATTTAAAAAAACTAATAAAAGAAAACTTAAAATGAACTTAATAATAAGCCGAACTTAATCAAAAAGAATTTAAGATAAACTTAAAAGGGAGAGCAGAAGGCGAACCTATTATTGTGAAAGAGGAAAACACACAAAAAGAAACACAGCATCAAAAGCAGAAGAAGGAGGCTGACAAATATAAACAAACAATCGAGTCATGCTATGAACAGATGAACAGTCGATGACTGGTAATTTAACGTCGGTACAATTCTTTTGATAATCAAACTTTCCAAGAGAAGCAGTTCTCCAGGTTCCTTAGCTTGGCCAATTATTCTGAAGCTGTCGTATTTTACTGATGTCTTGAAACCTCTAGCTTGCGATCTTCTATTTGAAAATTTGGGATTAGACAATCTGCAACCCGTACGATAACTCACGCCCATGTGAGAATCGGCCCTGGCCTTGACGAGACGCCAAGTCGAACCAACGTAATTCACGGAACTACATCCGGGGCACTTGTACTCATATACGACGCCCGACGTCATCAAGGGACAGAGCCGATCCCTGAAGGGAAACTAAGAACCAATAGTTTTGGGATTTTTTGGTATTAATTTAATGTTAGCACCAATGTGTTTTTGAGTAATTTTAGCGAACTGCTTAGCAAAATTTTGATTGTTAGGTGAAGAACATATTGGTGCTCTTAACATTAATACCAAAAAATCCTAAAACTATTGGTTCTTTGCTTCCCTTCAGGGACCGGCTCTGTCCCTTGATGACGTCGGGCGTCGTATACGAGTACAAGTGCCCCGGATGTAGTTCCGTGAATTACGTTGGTTCGACTCGGCGTCTCCTTAAGGTCAGGGCCGATTCTCTCATGGGTTTGAGTTATCGTACGGGTTGCAGATTGTCTAATACCGAACTTTCAAATATAAGATCCCACGCTAGAGGTTGCAAGACATCAATAAAACACGACAATTTCAGAATAATTGGCCATGCTAAGGAACCTGGAGAACTGCTTCTCTTGGAAAGTCTGAATATCAAAAGAGTTGTACCGACGTTAAATTGCCAGTCATCGGCTGTTCCCCTGTTCATAGCATGACTCGGTTGCTTGTTTATATTTGTCCGCCTCCTTCTTCTGCTTTTGTGCTGCGTTCTTTTTGTGTTTTTCCTCTTTCACCATAAGAGGTTCGCCTTTGCTCTCCCTTTTAAGCTTATTTTAAATTCTTTTTGATTAAGTTCGTCTTTTTATTAAGTTCATTTTAAGTTTTCTTTTATTAGTTTTTTTAAATGTGTAAATGTATTTAAGTGTGATTGTTTAAGTTTAAATGATTTTCCATTTTAAGTTTTATGTTTTGTGTATGTTTACTTTTAATTGTGTATGCTGAATGCCCCTTTTTACATTATAACTGTAGATGTCCTGATGATGTGACCACGGGTCAAGAGACGCGTCGACAGTAAATGTATGTACTGGATCTGTATGTGTTCCTGCGCCCTTCTCCTGCCTACTATAGTGCCCCCCGATGTGTGGATTTATTATATATATATATATATATATATATATATATATATATATATATATATATATATATATATATATATATATATATATATATATATATATATATATGAGTGTGTGTGTGTGTGTGTATGTATGTATGTATCAGAATCAGAATTACTTCATTTAATAAAGATGGAGACAAGAAGGCGAGACAATATCCACTGCCATATTCATCTTTAGACAGCTAAATGATTGACACATCTCGTGAACGAAACTTCCACCACACTAGCTGCTCCACATTCCTACAAAGTTCATCAGAATTGATTACCCTTTTGCAAACACTGTACCACTCACCTCCACCATCCCCCTCGACTTTGGACCACTTTGGCATGGTGAGGAGGCTCTAGAACCCCTGGAATTCGTTCTCAGGTTCGAGTCCAAGAGTCCTATATTTATTTTTACTTTTAGTCTGGATTAAGTCTTGTGGAATTTCCATTTTTGGTGAAATTTATTTGACCTGATAAATAGGAAAAGATATCATAGTTAGGACTGGGGTTTCTATCTGAAGCTAATAGTTGGAACTGTGGTAGGATCATCAACTGCCTGATAATGTTTGGACCTGAGGGATATCAATGGGATTACTCACATTGATACCTCGAGAGTGGAACAATCCTGCAGAGCTGGCCCATGCAGGGGTGGTCTGGTTCTGGGGATAGGGCTCCTGGCAGTCTGTCCGGTTTGCCCATTAATATGATTAGGGTGGGAATGATTTTGTTCTTGTAATGCTCTCAGTCCCAACAACCGGGTTTGGCTTACACTTGAGCCACCCTAATTGCGTTGTGCCATCCGCTGTGGGGTAGGGTAGGGCGAGTTTGCTCTTACTTGTCCTATTGATGGAAGAATGAATTCAATGAAAGGCTGATGAGATCTTTTTTAAGATTTTCAGATTTGTATTTTTTTTCTCTTGCTTCTTTCTTTATATGATTAGTGATAAGAATCAATTACTCTTGGACCCTTTGATACCCTTTGGCACAGGTGGCGACATCTGGCAAGAAAGTCAGTTTAATTCCCCTCAACAAGTAATGAACAAGTCAGTTTGAACAATAGTAATGGTATTAAAGCAAATTTACTTTTAAGTGAGGTTACTAATGACACTTATGGTGATAATAATAATAATAATAATAATAATAATAATAATAATAATAATAATAATAATAATAATAATAATAATAAAGCTAGATAAATAAATCCCAGAATATGGCTAACACTGAAAAACTGAGGATTCTTCATGTTATGGAAAATTATTGAGAAACTGATTATGAGATGCTGTATAGGACATTTTAACATTATGAGATAAATGGCAAAACAAGAGTGAATCTTGATATCTATAACAAAAAAAGGAGCTCTTGGATATTATTTGGCACTCATGAAGAAGCTTTAAAAGAAAGTTGCAACATTTGTGATATCAAAAATGTAAACATTAATGGCGCTTTCTGTGAAACTGTTCCTAAGGGCTTGGATGTTTACCGACCTACAGACTAGACTTGGATGTTTAATTTGACCTCTCAGTGAGAGAACCCAAACCTCAATGTGGCAGACTAGACTCCTTCAGAAAAAGGTTAGAATAATTAAATCTGGTGATATTTCCGGTTTTGGATGAAATGGTGTCCTCATTCGTGCAAAGCCTCCAACACAGTCATATATGCTTTGCAGTTTAAAAACAAACAGCAGTGTGATTGATGTCACACCCCATTTAAATTTTAGTTATGGTAGGTGAGTAATCTTCAACCAAGATCTCTGTGATTGTACAGAAGAGAAGATACTAAACATGTGTCCAGTAGAAGTGTGGAAGGTAAACAAGTTTCCCAAAACAGGTATGGTTATCCTTACTTTTGAGGGGCCTTACATACCCTTCCATGTGAACATTGATAGTAGAAGAATAGCAGTCAACCCATTCAAAGAAAGGACACTACAGTGTTATAGTTATTTCAAGTATGGAAACCTCTCACGAATTTGTAAAATTGAAAAAATATGCGGTACTTGCTCTATGCCTGAACATGAAGTTCGCACATCTGAGGCCAGGTGCATCAACTGCAGTATGAATCATAAATCTAAAGACGAGAATTAAAAAAGCAAGTCTGCCACTGAACATATAAGTAACGGATAAGCAAAAAGATTACTAAATATGGTCAAAATTTATACAAAGGCATTGGCAAATAAAGAAAATTTACAACCAAATACAGCTACTTCATCACCCAGCACTCTTAGCGTAGATGTGATGTCCTTTAAGAAAAATTGTCAATGTAATGAGACCAGTGTATCATTTCCTAAGGCCTTAACTATGACCCACATTCCCCAATCCTTCTTTTCCCCAACAAAAGACTCAATGAAGCACTCTCAGGCAATATCTTTGCCTGATCTAGTGGAAGCTTCACCCAGCATAGCACTACTGTGTGCATGAGATGTGCAGAAGGTGTCTAACTTCGGCAGCTCACAATTTAACGATTGCAAAAGAGGAAGACCCCATTCCTATCTCCCAAGTCAAAAAATCATAGGTTATCATCAAAAGACAAAATGTAAACTGATACTAGAAGATCCACACATTATTTAAAGTCAATCAGAGTTGATGTTGAGATCCATCATGCTCCCAAGCATGCTCCCACAATTAATGCTAAAAGCAAGAAAAATAGTAACACTCCAAAGGTCTGAAGACATCTATTATCCAGTGCATCTTCTAATAGTTCTAACAAATGTAAAAATCTTGACTGGAAGACCTTACATAGAGTCTACCCCAGAAAATAAACCTTATTTTCTTGAATATATTTCAGTGGAATTGTCAAGGTCTGAGGGCTAAATAAGAAAAGCTAAAATTACTTATTCATGAACACCCTCCCATAATTATATGTCTACAGAAAAGTGAACTTGATAACAACATTCTTTGCCCCATGGAATATTTTAAGATATATAGGACTCCCTGTGACCAACAAATGGGTCGTCATGGTGGAAGTCTCATATATGTCTGCCGTGGTATCCCCCGAATACCTCTTATTCTACATATACTACTCTGCAGGTAATGGCTGTACAAACTGACATAGGCAGGAGATATACCATTTGTTCTTTATACTTGTCTCCAAACTATAATGTTTAATATGATGATATGATTTAGGTGATTCGTCAGCTCCCTCAAACATTCCTCCTACTCAGAGATATGAATGCTACACATCCTTTGTGGGTTGATGTTTTAGCCAACACAAGAGGTAACCTTATATCATCACTAATAGAAAGTGAGGATGTGGGATTCCTTAATACAAGAGATCCTGCACACTTTCATATTCAGACAGGTACACTATCATGTACTGATCTTTCAGATGTAAGTTCAGATTGCCTTATCGATTTTGAGTGGAGAACTTTAGAGTATTAGCATGAAAGTGATCATGCGCCAATTATCATCAACACCAATAAAAGCTCACCTATTCAGAGAACACCACAATTGTTGCTTGGAAAAGCAGACTGGGAGAAATTCCACGAGTTAAATGATGTAAAAAGCAATGTAGATGACTTTCAACGTGTAGATAATGCTACTGACTTTCTCAATGGAACACTTCAAACAACAAACATTTACTCAATCCCCAAAACTTCAGAAATGTTTCGACATCTTTTTGAAACCGAACTGTGAGTGTGAATATATTGATCAGCCACACCAAATCGCTTAAAGATTTTAGATTCTGTGCACCATGCTGGAATTAAATTGGCCACAGCTGCTTTTAGACCTTCACTTATTCCAAGCCTTCTAGTAGATGTTGGTGAACTACCTTTGGACTTTGGACCTTCATCGTCAGTCTTCCATTGCACGATGTTGATACAGATTACAAAGACTCCCTAACTTATATCCGTTCAGACTGCTAACAGCGAAAAGTATTTTAGGTACTGTGAGTCACACCATGGGGGTAAAACAGATTTTGATTAATCTTCATATTGCTAGGAATGAGATGCTTCCATTCAAAAAACAACCCCTCTATCGAAGTTATCCGAGATAACATTTTGCCGTTATTTTATTGACACAAAAAATAATATGGAAACCCGCTCACTATTTATGGAACATGGTGAAGAACATAAAATAACTCAACTTTTATATTTACTGACAGTTCCAAATCCAGTGCTGGCGTTGGAACCAGGGTACATATAAGTAATGATTCTTCGTTGTAAATGTACACTACCTGGCATGACGTCCATTTTTACTGCGGAATTGTATGTCATAAATTATTCACGCAAATACTCGTTCACTTGCAACATTCTTGTTTAAACGCATGAAAATTAAATTGTTTACAGCGGGTCATACGAAACGGAAATATTAGATTGAAGGTCATCGTTACAAATTTATGACGTTCTGTTAACAGTTAAATACTTTATCAGCTGGACGTTTTGGAACCATTCATTATAGTATTCTATTAATTAGTATTTGGTATACATAATAATTTTGAATAAAAAGTATGATGAAGTATGATAAATACTTTAAGATATTTAAAATACTTTATATAATGAAATTTTTAAATGTTTATTCAAATTAAATAATAAAAGCATATGATTTTAAAAAGTGATAGAAAAAGACCAACACTTTAAGTGCTCACAATTTTGCTCGTGTGCTTAACGAATGCCCGAAGGACGCTAACACCAAAATGGTAGGCGTTCAACGACACAGCCGTTCAGTAAGTAGCCATATGTTAAAAAGACTTTTTGATAGCTTAACTGCTTTGCTGAGGCGTAAGCCTTCGTCCATTTGAAATTCTTCCTTTGTTTGTTTATTACAGAAATTATTACAAAGAATTAAACGTTTTTCCTTACACTAATTTGTGGCACAATATCTTCGCTTTTAATGTTATAATAAAATATTATATTTTTATCATATACAACGAATAAATAAAACTATAAAATACAGTCGTAGTTCGCATCAAACATGAAAAACAGAGTTTTTGTTTATTTTGGTACGAATTTTCTTACAATAACATCATGTTCTTGCATATCCTAAGCATATATCATCTCTATTGAGCCATTTATTATTTATGCCTAACTTTCTACGAAATGAAATTTTTAGGATTTATGTAACATTTATGGTTCATAAGAGAGCGTCACATAAAAAGGCAAGCAGAGTCACTTTAGACTGAGAATAAATCAAGGCGTACTTTATCGTAATGCATTGTGGGAGGACATTTGTTGTGGTTGTTTGTACTACCGTTCCACACTGACGCTATTGATGATACTTCATTAATTTTTTTCCGTTGTGGTTGGTAATAAACCGTCAACGTAAGTTGTTTGCATTTTTGAATACTCTAGATACGAGGCGAAGGTTACCAACAAGAAACTTTTGGTAATGCACTCTGGAAATTAATATGAAAACCCAGGGAGCGCCTTAGCCTACCACGGTAACCCGCTCTCGTCATTTGTCAAAACATTCGGCCTCTTTTCGGCAAATGAATGTTGGGTGTTGTTGCTAGTTATTTTTGTGTGTGTCAATGTTGTCATGAGTTCACTAGCAATTTGTAGCCTGAGATTCCGTACTACCTCGAGGTGATGACTTGCACTAGCCTGTTGTGCCCATGACCTGTGCCAGTGCTAGGCCTGTGGCATCGCGGGAACCCCATGTACCCTGGTTTGAGGTTGGACCAATTTCTCCCGAAAGTTGTAGCTTGAATTTGATATGCTAATAAGGTATATGGGCAGGGTGAAGACTGATGAGCATAGGCAGTAAACCACAGGAGTTCAGTCTAGTCTTGAATGGGTTTCGTAAATATGAGGGGATGTGCTATTTAGGCAGTCTTGTGACTGGATGGGGCTCATGGAAACTGGAAGTGCATCCTAGCTAGGCGTTTTATAGTTTAGGCCTGGCAGGTGAAGGAATGTTAGCCTAGACCTCTGATAATTTGGTAACATTACATTTTACCCTGAGTAGTGGGGCCTGTAGTTAGGCCAGGCCCAGGATAATTCAGTGCACGTGTAAAATGTAGGCTAGGCTAGTTTGGTAATAAGTTGTGTGTAAAATATAGGGGTAGAACTATATAGTAGCTCCGCGGCGCGATGGCAGTATAACTTGACTTTTCTATAGTTTTTTGGTTGCTAATTATGAATTTACCTTTAATTTTTGGGGCTCAAGTGTAATTAACTTGTAATTAACCCCTAAAGTCCATCCAACTAGGGTTTCCATACGCGATCTTCACAAGACAGAGCACGGGTACGTCTGTTCCGAACGGTTCATATCCCGTCCGGCAAGTGCAATAACTTGTTAACGTATGGGTACCCCCCTGAGCCAGTACTAAACACGGCAAAGGGACATTCCATTTGGCCAACAACAAATAGATGCACCGCCAGTATCAGAACCCCTTAAAGTGTAGAAAAAACCAGTTGAAAAGGTAAAAACAGCCGCGGAGCTAATATATAGAATTACCAATATAGGTTTTCTGTAGATAGTCTGGTTTGATGTGTTTTAGCCAATTATAATAATCATTTTTCCTCCAAATGCTATAGGGTAAAACGGTGGGGCATGAGACACATGGGTGGCAGAATTTTCACTTTTCACTCGATATTTAATTGAAGAAATAACAAAAAAATTAAGCCTTTAAGCAAATCCTTCAAAAGATTGAAGCTTCATTAACAAAATCAGCTGTAGGAAACTGCCATACGAACTAAAATAAGCATTTGAAGTCTTTGTAAAATAAGTGTTGCAGGCAATTATGAATCCAGTATGGCATCCTCCCAAATACTGATGCAAAATGAATGGCGATTGGACACTTCCTTCCCAGTGCCCATTTAACGGTGTACTGAGTACTAATCGCATACATATGTAATGTTTATAGATATTACTCAATATTTTACTTGTAATCAGCACAATAAAACATTTTGTTGCCTATTATAGTGAAAATGAGACATGGAATTCCCGTCTGTCATGTGGTTGAATTGAAATGCAATTTTATCTTTAATCCATGGTTTTATCCTTACTGACATCACAACTGAAGCTCTACAGTGCTTATTTGATTGTAATTATGCACATTTTGTTCTTAATTCACTCAAAATACCACTTAAAATACGTGAGAATGTTTGTTTACAGTACTTTACTCCATCAAAGTAGCGAAACTGTGGCGGGAACAATTTTCAAGCCTCATTGTACAGCTGGCTGCCACAGACATCCAAGAGCGGACCATGTAATAGTGAATTGTTTACGATAGAAATGTAGTATTTTGTCGTTACAACTTTTCATTTATTCAAGTCCATATTACTATGTATACTTCTGAGACATGTAATGTGTACATATGAATGTTACCACTTTGGCAAAAATGCAAGAGAGTTGAGTATGACAATTTATCTAGAATTGGTATGAGAGTCAAGATGCCATGATGTCAAAATACAGGACTGAAATAAAGATTTTAAATCCAAAATTATTATTTAAAACACCATTATATTTAACAAAACTTACACTGTTTATGTGATATATATATATATATATATATATATATATATATATATATATATATATATATATATATATATATATTATACTGTATGTAATATATATATTAATAAATAAAAAAAATATAGGAAAACGTAAAAAATAGCTACATCCTAATGTTCACAGCAGAAGCGTTGAGATTTGCCTCAGGAATCTAGTTTGCTCCAACAACAAATATTTTCAAATGAATTATAATGAACACGTAATACATTTACTCAGTTTATAACCTTATTCTGGTGTTTAGCTACCTAGTTATTTAAATATTATCTAGCACCCTGGCGTCCCGAAAATTCGCTAGAGTTCCCCATCCAAGCCCCATAGGCGCCAGCGTTTACCACTGATGTCAAGGAAACGGTGTCAGCGTCTATGGGTGCAAATATTTTGCAGATTTAACTTGGGAAAAGGGCAGTTTGTTTACACAAATGACTCGGCAAACATCAAGATGGCTTCACTCATCCACTTTTAAAGTGTTGTAAGTAAAATTTTCGAGAGCATCATAGCCAGTAAGTTAGTACTTCGCACGGCTAAATCTTAACGAACCTCTGTTTAATCGGAAACATGCCATTATTTCGTAATTTATGAGAAAACTGTTACTTTGATAGGAACGTAGAGGTCTTGGCATGTTGTGTAGAGGGGGACAAGTCTTACTGATGCCGATGAGGCTGCATTCTAATGCATTTTCTGAAAGTGTCCAAGCAGCAGAGGAATTATGCCGTGTCTCACGTCCTGAACGTTTACCCTAATAAAGCACAAGTGATATGACTGAAATGCATCCTTTTGTAAATAGCCCAAGCCTACATGAAAAGCCTGTACAGTATATTTCCCAATTCCCACTCTGCTTTTTATGTATTTCTTACCCATATTGTTAGTGCAGACTAAATGTGTTTGTGTTTTAACAGTCCCCTATAGGCCACAGAACAATTTTTGGGGGACCCCAGTGGGAAACCAGGCTGTTTAGGATGGGGTGGTGGGTATCTGAAAGTGTTTTGTACCAGTAGGCTTAAGAGTGGTCTAAAATGCATTAATCACAAGAAAGTAAACAGGTCATGACCTTACTCAGTATCATCCATAAGACATTATAAATGAGAAAAATGTCACAAGACCATATAGAGGGATGCATCCTAATTTTACTCTGTGTAGTCAAACCTCAGATAGCAGGGCAGTACCTGACCAGGGGTCTTCACCACTCATGGACCCCTACTTAATCTAAAATCATGTAAGTCATAGGGTAAAATACAGGGATGCATTCTAACTTTTATCTTCCTCAAGTAGCTGGTCCTTACCTGGCCGTTGGCTTCGCCCCTCACAGATCCCCACATAACCCAGTGAAGAATATAGGCTATTGAGTGTTGAAAATGGAGTCAGAAAACATTCTAGTACATCAGCATAAGAAGTTATTTAGGTTTAGTTACTTAAAAGTAGTTGATAAGTATTATGTAACAAGTAAACGAAAGTGGGCTGTGTGCTTGTGTCAAGTGCATACCAACTCCGAGTGGCCAAGTTAAGATACAAAAAGACCATAATTTTACTTTTTATGTAAGTAACTTACCAAGTAATTACATAGCTATCAGTTTCTATTAACCGGCAGCTAAAATTTGAAAATTCGCGGTAGCAATTCTTTTGTTTTGTTTTTGGTGTAAGTAGCTAGATTTTGACTTCTCACCTTTCCAAGTTGGAAAGAGACAGGATAAACAAAGTTAATGCAAGGAATGACAAGTCTTTAGCTAGTCGGGATTCTTTGAAATCTTCCAATGATGTTCCTGTTATTTCTGTCATGTCTCCAAACCCCAGTTCCTCAACTATACCACCTCTTCCCATTCCCAGCCCTCATACTTCCGACCCCAATGCCGTTGCCATCCTTGAAGCAAAACTCAGTTGGGTGATACAGTTCGTGAACTTATGAACTGTGAATGGAGTGCTCACAGTGAAGTGTTAGTGGAGGAGCTGGCTGTCCGCCCCGCTGACTCTCTGGGCGAAGGCCCCTAACACACTCCTCCGCACCTGGGAGAAGTCTTATCGTAGGCCCAAGGAGTTGGGGTCTGCCCACGGGCAGTTGGCCCCTCAGTCACGCCTGCAGCCGATTCCCAGGTGACGACAAAACGTTTAGTCCTGATTGCAGGTGCCAGTGGCACTTTAGGGACAAACACAGACTGTTGAAGAGGTCTGTAGTGGAAGTGTCTAGCACCCCTCAGGTGCCTAGTAAGAAAGAGACTGAGCCCTCTTGTGGATTTGGGACACCCCAGAATGTTTTTTTGCCAGAGGTTTCTCCTTCCAAGTGTTGTGTGTCAGATTCTGATCGATCCAAGCAGAGACAAGTCTCTTTGGAGTGCCCGAGCTGCTTGCTGTTTCTGAGCACATTTCATTGACAGTGCCCTTCAGCTCCCACCCGCTCCTCCAGACGTTCTTCATCTTCTCGCAGTGTAGCGGTGGCAGAACTGCTCGATCCCCAGTTGGACCCAGAGTGCCCATCGGTGCTCTGTTATCTTCTGAGCTCCCAGTAGCTCCCAAGCGCCCATCGGCATCCGATCTTCCCTCTTCTGTTAGTGTGACGACAGCATCATCTGAGATGCCAGTTACTCTAGGCCCAGCTCTGGCTCCCATACAGCAGTGCCTTGATGACACTTAAGATTTCTGAAAGATCAACCTCCGCCATCTAGCTCGTTAGAGACGCCCGTCTCCAGCTTTATCTGCTGAGGAGGCGGCTCAGGATCCGGAAGAGGAGACTTCCATCACTGCATATTCAGCTCTCTTACGTTTTCTGCTTTGCACGTTTCCTGACTTCTTCTCTCCAGCGACTCCTCCTTCTCCGGCTTCGACTTTCAGATGAGCAGTAAATTGGTACTTTCATATAAGTAACTTAACAAGTAATTACATTGCTATAGTTTCTGTTAACCGGCTGCTAAAAATTTTGAAATTTGCAGGTCTCGCTATTTTGTTTGGCTAGGTGACTAACCCTGCCGACTTTCAGGGTAAGAGAGGAACAACTAGCAAAAGTATTCAGTTTAACTAGCAAAAGTATTCAATTTCTTTCTGCAGGCGCCTAATAGCTGTACACCAGCTTTTAGCAGGAGCTCAGATTTTGGAATTCATCTTTCCTATTGATTTCTCATCATATTTGGTGAAGTATTCTTACTTTGATAGCCTTTCGGCATTATTAGATAGAATCAGACTCTGTTTTTTTTACCTTTATCATGATTCTCTTTTTAAAACGACTTTCCTTATTTACCGATTTTGTCTTTAGTTGACTTGTTTTTTCCAAATGTCAGGCATTTTACAAGGAATTTCATAGATGCAGCCAGAAACATCTTTAGTAGAATTTTTTATTACTAAACTCTTAACATTAAAATTACTGAAAACAACATTTAAGTTGAAAACCTTTAAATTCTAGGACTGTAAAAACCTTTCATCATACGGTAATTTGAGAATATTATGCTTGATGAATTCAAGTTTGTTATTAATTAAATAAAATGTTTTCCTGGCTCTTTTTCCATGCAACATCTACAAAGGTCCTTAGCCTGCAGTTCATGGATGCTGAGATCAAAACTATTTATGAGATTGCTTTGAAACTTAAATACCCGAGGACCTTTGTAGATGTAGCATGGAAAAGAGCCAGGAAAACATTTTAACCAATAACATTTAACTAACAACAAACTTGAATTCAGCAAGCATAATATTCTCAAGTTACCGTATGATGAAAGGTTTTTACAAGTTCCTAGAATTTTAAAGTTTTTCAAAGTAAATGTTTTCAGTAATTTTAATGTGAAGAGTTTAGTAATAAAAAATTGTAATAATTTTGGTCTCTCTCACTGCCTGATTGTGTGCTGCTGCCTGCGCCTGCGTGAAATTTAAAAATGTTTTCTAAATATTGTCATATCGGTATTAATTGCTAACCCCATCACAAAATCGAATTATCGTAACTTGAGTTGAGTGAGTGATTAATTGTGGGTTATCTGGCGTCACAACTGAATATCGTAACTTGAGCACTACCTGTATGTATAGAGTATACTTTATAGTGTAGGCTAGGCTACCATATATGTATACATTATACTGAATACCCTAGTTTAGGCTAGGCTATATTTGAGATACGTTTTTTCCTACAAATGGTGGTTTTTTGGAACCTAACCCCCATCGTAAGTAGGATAATACCTGTATAAGCATTTTTATTTATTTATTTTTTTTTTTTTTTGAACTACCAGATCAAAATACTGTAGACAGTTCTGTGTGTTTTTTGAAGGGTTTTAAGTATTGACGGATTTTAGCTATTTGTTGGGGGGGTGTTTGGTATGCATCTCCCACGAATCCGAGGGTTAAAATGTACTGTATATCAAGTTTCCTAGTGTGATTAGCCCATCGATCCCTCGTGTGCCTGTGGGTACAGGTTTCCTCGGACACTCAAGCAGAGTGAGCAACTGATGATCGATTCACTTGTGACTCAGGTGCTCCAGGTGTGCAAGTCTCCAGCAGGACTCACACCACCAGGTGTACGGTAAACCCCCCATATTCGCTGGGGATGTGTACCACACACACACACACACCCCGCGAATAGCTAAAACCCGTGAATACTTAGAACCCTTCTAAAAACACTTAGAACTGCATATTTTGATAGTTCAAACACACACAAAACAAACTAAAAATGCTTTTACAGGTACTATTATCCTACTTACAATGGGTTTAGGTTAAAAAAAAAACCATCGTTTGTTGGAAAAAAAGTAAGAAATATCAAAACGTATCTCGAACATAGCCTAGCCTACACTAGGGTATTCTGTACCATGCTCTGTATACATATATGGTAGCCTTTAAATATATTCTTTACATACACGGTATAGTAATTATTAATATCAGCTAATTCTGGAGGTTCGTGCAAAGTGACTTATGATAATTGAATAACAAACAAGAATTAGCGTAGCCTACACTATGGTATATTTTATACATACACAGTAGCGTAACCTACATTATACTGTACTCTATATTCGCATATCGTATTATACAAACATCAATAGAGTATAACGAAAAGTAAGTATACCTTAGTTTTACCAGACCACTGAGCTGATTAACAGCTCTCCTAGGGCTGGCCCGAAGGATTAGACTTATTTTTTACGTGGCTAAGAACCAATTGGTTACTTAGCAACGGGACCTACAGCTTATTGTGGAATCCGAACCACATTATAGCGAGAAATGAATTTCTATCACCAGAAATACATTCCTCTAACTCTTCATCAACCGGCCAAACTGGAATTGAACTCCGGTCCATCGAAATGACAGTCTGAAGCTCAACCGTTCGGCTAACAAAGGGCTGAAAATGCATCTTTTCCATGGATCTTTTAAAATGTTCTTAATTCACTGTATCCAGTAATAATGTACAGTGAACCCCATTTCGCGGGGATCGTATGCGTCACCCCGCGAATAGCTAAAATCCGCGAATACTTAAAACCCTCCTAAAAACACTTAGAAACTCCCCATTTTGATAGTTTAAACACAAGAAAAACCCTGTAAAAATGCTTATACCTGAGTATTTTAATAGCTTTATCACAAAAAGTGCATTTATTCATGAAAATTATATGAAAATACAGTAATTAGTGAATATTTCTCAGTGAAAAATACCGCGAATCAGCGAATTTTCAGCGAATAATGGCTAGATATGTTCCACAGAGAAACCCGCGAATGCGTGAGTCCGCGAATTATGAGAACTCAAATATGGGGGGTTTACTGTGTATATGGACCGTTTTTTATTTTGCCTTTTGACTTTTCTTTAAATAAGATGTCTTCCTCTAGCTATCGTGTCTGTAGCTTGGGTGATTGTAAGGTGAGGCTATCGAAGGCTTCTGTAGATCCTCACACTTTATGTATGAAATGCAGGGGTATGGAATGTTCTATGGATAATCGTTGTAATGAATGTGAGGGATTATCTGAAGGGGAGTGGAAGAAGTATGAATCCTATATGCGAAAATTGGAGCGTGATAGGTTGAGGAGGTCTTCCTCCAGGAGTGCTTCTGTAGACAGACAGTCAGGGATTTCTCATGTTAGTAACCCTGTAGTTTTTAGTCCTAACCCTGTAGTGTTGCATTCTGGCCCTGAGGTTGTTGCTGCAGAAAATAATACCTTGGCTCTCGTTTTAGAGTCAATTCGCGCTCTTGAAAACAAAGTGAATGCCCTGCAAGCGCAAAGTGTTGTTTGTGTTAATGCCCCTAGTGTTGTGGAGGGGGCGTCAGATCGGCCCTATAATGCTTCTAGGCCTGGACCTCTGCCGAACTCCCAGGATACAGGGAGGGGGCATGTCGAAAGCCGCATGAAGGTTACGGGGACTTCCCACCGATCTGACGTCCCTTCAGCAGGTCCTGATGACCCTACCCAGGCTGCCAGGGATCGTGCACAGGCACGCATCCATAAGGATTGCTTCTCGTCCTCCGACACGTCCTCCCCACGTCGGGGTTGGAGCTCTCGGTTGGACTCTCGCCCTCTTAAGAGAAGCTTGAGAGGAGAGGACGCTTCACGTCCTCTTCCTCTAGACGTTTTGTGCTCTTCCCCTGAAAGTTTCGGGGATGTTCCTCAGCGGAAGAAGTTTCGTTGTGCAACGGATGATGACGCTGCTCGACCCCCCAGTCGCGCTAAGGCAAGGGCTGGAGCTTATTCACCGGTGAGAAAGAAGAAGACGTCCCATCTCCCCTCTCCTTCTCGCAGGTTCAGCCCTTCTCCCGAGAGAGCTGTTTCTCCAACACGTCAGATTTTGTTGGGCTTGCAACAGCAGCTGGATACTCTCATGGACCGTAGAAAGGACAGGCCTCGTCGTAAGGATCTGCATCTGCCTGTTAAGAAGTCCAGGCCTTCACCTTCATCTCCTGCTTTGTCGTCTTCGTCTGCTAGATCGCATGAAGCTTCTCGTCTTTCACCTAAAGAAGGTATAAAGGAGCTTCCTTCTCATCTTCCCCGATTTGAAGAGTTGGACGTTTCTCTCGATACGCGCCAGGAGCGCGTGTCTCGCGCTTCGCGCGCTCCTCACGCTTCTCGCGCGCCTCGCCTTGAGTCTCGGCGCGCTTCCAACCAGGACGCTTCGCGCGCGCCACAACATGAAGCTCTTTCCATATCCAGCCATGGAGCTGTGCGCGCTCCCCGCCAGGACGCACCTCGCTCGCCTCGCTTTATCTCTTCACGCCCTTCTTACGTTGACACCACGCCTGCAGTGCTTCATGACGCTCTACTTCCTGCTTCGACTTCTGACGTTCTTCAGGATTTAGCCACGACTTCTTCTATATACGAGAGGTCCCGCTTACGTATCGGCGAGTCGGGTCTCCTTCCTCCTCGCTCTCTAGACCCTCCAGCGGAGGAAGAAGAACCCCTTCCGTCAGAGCCTTCGGACGAAGAGAAACACGCTTCTTCTACTGATTATCAGACTCTGACTTTTTTGTTTAAGGATCTGTTTCCTGATACTTTTCAAGCTTCGGCTCCTCGCTCTCCCCCTTCACAGTTGGCTTCGTCTCAAGCAAGAAGAACTCCTGGTTTTCTTAAGATGAAGAAGTCCTTCTCTACCAAGAGGGCATTCAAGAAAGTTCAGGACTGGATGACTACGAGAAAAAACCAAGGAAAGACTTCTTTCGCTTTGCCTCCTTCACGTTTGTCTGGCAAAGCAGGCATTTGGTATGCGACAGGTGAAGATATTGGCTTGACAGTTCCCTCGACTTCTCAAGGGGACTTTGCGAGTCTTGTTGACGCCTCCAGAAGATCTCATTTGTCCTCTTCTAAGGTTTCTTGGACTCTTACGGAAATGGACCACCATCTTAAAGGACTCTTCAGGACTGTGGAAGTCTTTAACTTCTTGGACTGGTGTCTGGGAGTTTTACACACGAAGGCTACTAGCCCGAGTTCCATTAGTCTGGGGGAGCTGTCCAGTGTACTGCGGTGCATGGACAAGGCCGTCAGGGATGGCTCTGAAGAACTTGCTTTGCAGTTTTCCTAGTCAACCCTTTTTAAAAAGAGGGCATTGTTTTGCTCTTTCTCGCTGCGAAGTCTGTTTCCCCAACACAGAAGGGAGAGCTACAGTTCGCTCCTTTCTCAAGCCATCTCTTTCCCCAGACCTTGGTTAAAGATATCGCTGCCAGCCTTCAAGAGAAGGCGACTCAAGACCTCCTTTCCAGGTCTTCTAAAACGTCCTTTAGCACCATCATAGTCCTCATCTTTTCCACAGCAGGCTAAGAAGAAGCAGCCCTTTCATGGAGGAGCTTCCATGGGGAGCTTCTCGAAACCAGCGCCGAGGAGAGGTTTCCCTAAAGGCAAAGTCGCCTCCAAGAGAGGTGGCAAGTGACTCCTTTCACCTCCAGACACCAGTAGGAGCCAGGCTTCTTCATTTTGCCCAAGCCTGGAGAGAGAGAGAGGGCCAGACGCTTGGTCCCTCCAAGTAGTAGAGAGAGGCTACCTAATTCTTTTTCTGACTCTTCCTCCTTTGTCTCCAACCCCCAGAGATCTGTCTCCCAATTACCATCCTGCCAAGCAGAAAATTCTGTTCGACCTTCTCGAACAGATGCTCGAGAAGAGAGCAGTGGAGCAGGTCTTAGACACAAAATCCCCGGGATTTTACAACAGACTGTTTTTAGTCCTGAAACATTCAGGAGGTTGGAGACCCGTCTTGGATGTCAGCAGGCTGAACGACTTTGTCCTGAAGGACAAGTTCAAGATGGAGACGTCTCAGTCAATACTAGGAGCCCTTCGTCCCGGGGATTGGATGGTATCGTTGGATCTCCAAGATGCCTACTTCCACGTTCCTATTCATCCGCGTTCGATGAAGTATCTCCGGTTTGTCTTGGGGGCAAGACTTACCAGTTCAGGGCCCTCTGCTTTGGACTCAGCACAGCCAGCCCGAGGTGTTTACGCTTCTTATGAAGAACGTGGCGATGTGGTTGCACCTCTCGGGCATCAGGATCTCTCTTTACCTGGACGACTGGTTGATTCGTGCGTCATCAAAACAAAGGTGTCTGGAGGACCTTCAGTTAACTCTGGAACTCGTGAAGTCCCTGGGACTTCTGGTCAATGCAGAAAAGTCGCAGCTGATCCCCTCACAGTCCATTGTTTATCTGGGGATTCAGATGAATTCAGCGGCTTTTCTAGCGTCTCCATCGCAAGAACGGCAGTTTCAATGTTGCGAAAAAAGTCTCGGTCTTCTTGGAGAAGGAAACATGCTCGGTGAGGGAATGGATGAGTCTGCTGGGGACCATTTCCTCGATGGAGAAGTTTGTTTCTCTGGGAAGACTGCATCTCAGGCCTCTTCAGTTCTATCTATTGGAGAACTGGCAAAACAAGGAAGACTTGGAAGAGGAATTGAGATCCTTCCTTCCATAAAAAGTGCCTGAAGTGGTGGCTCGATCCTGCGAAGTTGGGAAAGGGATCTCCCTCAAGCTTCTGAGCCCCGACCTAGTGTTGTTTTCCGACGCATCATCAGCGGGTTGGGGGGCAACACTGGGGGGAAAAGAAGTGTCAGGAACCTGGAGAGGGGAACAGGTGTCCTGGCACATCAACATCAAAGAGTTGGCGGCGATCTTCTTAGCCCTCCAATTCTTCGAGGTCCAAGTTTCCAGTCGTGTTGTTCAAGTGAACTCGGACAACACTCACGCAAACCTCAAGAAACAGGGCGGAACACACTCTGTTCCCTGTTCGGCCTTGCAAGAGAGATTCTCCTTTGGGCTCATGCTCGCAACATTTCAATCCTCACAAGATTTGTTGCAGGGGTCGAAAATGTTCGAGCAGACCTGCTCAGTCGGCGCCATCAACTTCTGCCGACGGAATGGACCCTTCATCAGGAGGTTTGCCAAGATCTCTGAAACTTTGGGGTCGCCCTCTGTGGATCTCTTCGCGACCTCAAGAACAGCGAGGCTTCCCCTCTACTGCTCCCTGTACTCGACCCGGGGCAGTGGCGATAGACGCTCTTCTCTGGGATTGGACGGGGATGGACGTATATGCCTTTCCCCATTCAAAATTCTGGGAGAAGTGATTCGCAAGTTCTCGGCCTCACAAGGGACAAGGATGACTCTCATCACTCCGTTTTGGCCTTCGAACCACTGGTTCTCGGAGATTCTCTTCTGGTTGGTAGACGTTCCGAGGACCCTACCTATGAGAGCAGATCTGCTCAGACAACCCCACTTCGCGAGATATCATCAAAACCTCCCTGCTCTGAACCTGACTGCATTCAGACTATCGAGAAATTGGTCAGAGCGAGGGGGTTTTCTGGCCGAGTGGCACGGGCCATCGCTAGAGCCAGAAGAGCTTCCTCTATCAGAGTTTATCAAGCGAAGTGGGCAACCTTCAGGGGTTGGTGCAGAAAGAAGGGATTTTCCTCTTCCTCGACCACTGTGAGCCAGATCGCTGATTTCCTCCTTTATTTGAGAGAAAAACTCAAGTTAGCAGTTCCGACTATCAAAGGTTATCGGAGCATGCTTTCTACTGTTTTCAGACACAGAGGACTGGATTTGTCTGACAATAAGGACCTCCACGATCTCTTGAGGTCTTTCGAGACGTCTAAGGTTCCTCGGCCAATTCCTCCTACTTGGAATTTGGACGTTGTGCTCAAGTTTTTAATGTCCAGTCCTTTTGAGCCTCTCCAATCTGCATCTTTTAGGGATGTTACTAGAAAGACGGTCTTCCTCACTGCTCTGGCATGCGGCGAAGAGAGTGAGCGAAGTTCAGGCTATCAACCGTCATGTGGGCTTCAAGGGACACAATGCTGTCTGCTCTTTAACCCCTACGTTCTTGGCTAAGAACGAAAGGCCTTCTAACCCTTGGCCTAGATTTTTTGAAATTAAAGGTTTGACAGACCTTATTGGACAGGAACCTGAGAGAGTTCTATGTCCTGTTAGAGGTCTCAAGTATTTACCTTAAAAGAACTCAGGACATTCGTGGTCCTTGGATAACTTATGGTGTTCTGTGAGGCAGCCAGTTAATCCCATGTCGAAGAATGCACTGGCATTCTTCATTAGGAATGTCATCAAGGAGGCACATTCTTGTTGTGACGACTCCAACTTCAAGTTGTTGAGAGTCAACGCCCACGAGGTGAGGGCGGTCGCTACCTCCATGGCGTTCCAGAAAAATATGGCACTCAGTGACATTCTCAGTGCCACATTTTGGCGAAGCGAATCGGTGTTTGCCTCACACTACTTGAGAGATGTTAAGGTAGCATACGAAAATTGCTTTTCGCTGGGACCATACATTGCTGCTTCAACAACCTTGGGGTCAGGGGGTAGCTCTGCTCCTATCCTTTAATCCTGCTTTTAAGGGTTTTTAATTGTGTTTTTATGGTTGTTGGGTCGATTGATGGAGACAGTCTTCCCAATCCTTTGCAGACTAATGTCTTAGTGTTGGTTAGGTGGTTGGTATGCTCTTTTGTCCTTGTTGTATGGTCTATGATCTAGTCACATTGTGGTCACGCCCCCGTTGACAGATCATCTAGCAGTCGCCAGCTTTATAGGTCACTACCTCGCTGGGGTCTCTAGAAAAGCAGAAGCAGACTAGGGTGACAGTAACCACGCAGTCAGCTATGCTATCAGGTAAGGAACCAAAATAATTTTACCTTTACTTTTGTTTTTCCCTAATTCTTGGCTGTCTCTACCCCCCTCCAAAGGTGGTATTCAGCTATATATATATATCTGACAGGTAAGTCTCATGAACAAAATGATATTTTAATGATAAAATAAAGTTTGTTCATACTTACCTGGCAGATATATATATTCATATTGCCCTCCCTCCTCCCCTCAGGAGACAGTGGCGTTAGAAAATCTGAATAGAAAATGGGAATGGTTCCTGATGCCCGCCTCCCAGCAGCGGGAATGTGTACTAACCACCTGATCGGCCACTGTGTGTGCCGTGAATTTTGAAATTCTGTCGGACTTCGGAGATTACAGCTATATATATATCTGCCAGGTAAGTATGAACAAACTTTATTTTATCATTAAAATATCATATTTATAAGGGCCAAGGTTATTTTTTGTTATATGAAGTGTTTGTAAGTCTAAATATAACCAAAATACGTCTCGTTGTGAAATTAATATACAGTATCTATTATTTTCATTAATAGATGACGATTGACGATGGCCGTTTTGGGGGTGTTTGTTTTGTGTAAAAAAAAAAAAAATTCAAGATTCCGTTTGCTATTTTCACTTGATTTCATCATAATATGAGCTTTACGTATACAGTATATTGTTTAACAGCGTAAAATAACAGTAGTGTGTTCTTTCATGTCCAGTAGTTTTGATCAAAATTCTTTCCCATTTTAATTATAATCAAGTTTCATCCATGTTGCCGATGCATGATAATTTACAGTACAGTATAGTCATCAGCAGCTTGAACATTGTTTTCTCAGCTTCAGCTACAACTTGCAGCTTAAATTTAGCAGTATATTTCCTTGACGATCTTTTATCCATACCGAATAAGGGTATAATGTAAAAATATATCAATCCTATTCTACTTAACGTCATATGTGCCATAATAGATGACAACTGACGATGGCTGTTTAGGGGCATTTGTTTTGTATAAAAAAAAAAATTCAAGATTCTGTTCGCTAATTTCACTTGATTTCATCTTAATACGAACTTTATGTATTTATTGTTTAATGGCGTAAAATAACAGTAATGTGTTCTTTCATGCCCAGTAGTTTTGATTGAAATACTTTTTCTCCCATTTTATTTACGATCGAGTTTCATCCATGTTGCCGATGCATGATAATTTACAGTATACAGTAGTCATTAGCAGCTTGAACATTGTTTTCTCAGCTTCAGCTACAACTTACAGCTTGAGTTTAGTAGTATATTTCCTTGATGATCTTTTATCCATACCGAATAAGGGTATACAGTAATATAAAAATATACAGTATACCAGTCCTATTCTACTTAACGTCATTTGTGCTATAACCTATGGTAATTGTTTATTACTGTACGATGGTTGAAATACCAGGTAAATGGCTGTTGTTATCTGATTCGGTTATAAGCAAAACAACAGTTTCTTGGTCGGTTGTTTATGGCTGTACGCATTTACGCAAGAGTATAACGTTACTAACAATACTTTTATCATTCACTTTTACTTTTTTAACTAGAAGATGGGATAAAGAGATGGAGGAAAAGTTGTCTATTGTAATTTGGTCTCTCTCACTGCCTGATTACGCTGCTGCCTGCGCCTGCACAAAATTTAAAAATATTTTTAAAATAATATTGTGGTATTGGTATTAATTGCTTACCCCATTGCAAAATCAAATTATCATGAGGTGAATTATCGTAACTTGAGCATTACCTGAGTATTTTAATAGTTTTATCACAAAAAGTGCATTTAGTCATGAAAATGAGATGAAAATCCAGTATTTAGTGAACATTTCTCAGTGAAAAATACCGTGAATGGCCAGATTTTCCGCAAATAATGGGTAGATATGTTCCAAAGAGCAATCCGTGAATAAGTGAGCCCACAAATCGTGAGAATGCAAATAAGGGGGGTTTACTGTACTCGGGTTTTCTCAAAACCCCGAGTTACCTTTGCAAGTATTGTGAAGTTACCTCCACAAACTAATATAATTCTCGGGTAATAGAAGCAAGTGTTGCACAAATGATTTGTGATTCAGGAGCTTCAGGTATGCAGTCTTCCAAGGAGATCTTCGTCACCCAGGTACTTGGGTTTCTTAGAAACACTGAGCTACCTTTACCAGTATTGTGGGTCACCCCCACGGGCTGGTGTTGGCTCCTCTATTACTGATGAACCTCCACGACACCGACAGGGAGAGAGTGAGTGCACAACATGCAAGCACTGCCTTGCCCCCTGTCAGTACTCTCCTGAGTACGTGGCCAGGATCCCATAACGATGCAGCCGACTTGCGAGTCTGCGCACCTGGAGGAGCTATCAATGAGTTCCTCAAACAGTCTTCTTCACGTGCAAGAGGCCAAGGCCTTGAAGAAGACTGGAGCACATCTTTAAGACATCCTGAGAGTGCGCTTTCACTCCGCGGATCAGCCCTCACCCGCTTTCACGTGTAGGAGCCGCTCACCTGGGGATAGCTTCCGTGCTTGTTTGTGTGAACAGCCCTCCTTGTTTCTGTACAGGAACACTGTTGGACCAGTAATGAAATTCAAGAATTTGTCGTCTTCTCCTTCATCTTTGTTGTGTGCTGTCATTTCCTCACCTTCTTCCAAAGCTACCAGTACTGCAGCTCTCAATTTGTCTATTTAGCATGGGAGCAACGACTGCATGGGGTTCCATGGACCCCTGGTGCAACAGTACCATTCCTGGGAATCCTTCCTGGTCTGGTAAGGGTTCCTGGTCTATGGACCCGGACCCTACCAAGCAGAGAGAGTTCAGAGCGTGTAGCTCTCACTCAACCCCTGCCCACTCCCGTATGGTTCCATACAGGAACGGTGTAGTGGTCCTGGATTGGTGACACTGGCCTTTGTCTTTATTTGCTGCCACCTCCCCACCTTCTTTGGAAAATTGGTGGTTTTGCTTTGGGTGTGAGGTGCCACAGCAACTCAGTTAGATAAGTGGTAAATCATCAGGGAATATGTTTAGTCGTGGTTTGAGCTCCCATCAGCTCTGCAGGCCTGAGGCACAGAGGCCAAACTTGCCATTCTATGTTGCACCATCTCAACCAATGGCTAGTGGGTAGTGGGTTAATGTGGCTTTTCTTAGCAACATTCACTTCAGTCCTTGCGGTGAGCAGCTGATCCCCCAGTACAGGCGGGAGCAGCAGATGGGAGGGTACAGGATAACCCGTGGCAGGAGTAAGCAGAGAGGCGTGGTTCACAAGCCCTTCGGCAAGTCCCGACCATGGCAAGGCCATCGAGACTTTGTGTTTATTCCCATGTCCCCAAAGTTCCTATGGTTGACAAATGAGTTAGGGTACAAGAAACTCTTTAGCCTTGGCAGGCAACTCTTTTTGGAGAAGGCCACTCCGAAATCAAACCAACGGGTAGAAGGGGACTCTTTAGCGTTGG
The DNA here is from genome assembly GCF_040412425.1 of Macrobrachium rosenbergii. Lineage (NCBI taxonomy): Eukaryota > Metazoa > Arthropoda > Malacostraca > Decapoda > Palaemonidae > Macrobrachium > Macrobrachium rosenbergii. Next base: position 16,025,490 of record NC_089776.1, read on the forward strand.
TAGGCAATCCTTCTAAGAGAAGGTTTCTCTGAATACAAACCTTGTTCTCCAACCTTGGACTGTGCCATAGCCATTGTACTGTGGCCTTCCATGGTCTTGGGGTTTGAGTTCCCATGCCTGAGAGTACAATCAGGCATTTATCCTCTTTTATGTTCACTGTCCTGTTTTTTCGAAAAGTGTGTAGGCCAGGCTGATGAGAAAGCAAAAGTTGCTTGGTGGATTATCAGGAAAGTACCTTCATCTTTACCTAATCGTTTCCTTCTGAGGGTTTTATTTCTAAATCCATCCTGACTCCTCCCCCCAGTTGTGCCAGACCTGGTGGATTTCTTTTGCCTTACAAGGTGTGCCACTCCATATTGTCGACCAGTTGCTTCTAGCACTTTTTTCAATGATGTATGGTGACATTTATTTATACTCTCAACAGAATTTTTGTAAATAATGTAAATACTGTACTTGTTAGTTATCTATTGTTGGCTCTGCAGGGTTTTGGAACAATAACCAACCCTACCCCTCCTTCTGCTGAAGGGGGCCACCCTCCAAAGAGACCTCAGGCATCTTCATTATGAGGATCTTGTACCTGAGTGACAGTCTTCCTAAGGCAGCAGTAATAGCCAATGGATTGAATTCACTGGTTAAACAAACACTTGTTTTGTACAAGTATTTTGTTACTATACTTCATGTACCTTCTAAGATCGCTAGGGTGGGGCGAGTAAGGAATTCCTGCGGTGTCAAATGTCTCATTGTTATGATTACAAATTTTGCCTTGTTCAGAGCCTGCTCTATCGAATTAAAAAAAATTTTTGTTCATTTAAAGGTAACAACGAAACATGGCTTATTTGACTTCACATATTTTCCGTACAAACCACCTTTATTTTCATAAAAACACAAGAGATATGGTATAATTTCTGGCTGGTGCTGCCAAACCTCAATTTTGTTGACAAGGTCAGCAAGGGCATTTAAAAGGCCAGCTCGATCAAGAACAACAACGGTGGTCACCTCAAGCAGCCTGAGAGTGTCAGTGGACAATATGGATAGCCCAAGGGATAGCCAAAGCGGATCAGATCTCTCCACCGCCCTTGGAGCATCTTCACTCTCAGAAACAAGAAGGGGCTGTGTAATTAATGGTAAATTATTTTTCTCTCCTAAATGATGAATAGTTTATTTAACCTGCAGAGGCACTGAAAAAAATCTAATCACGTAACCAATAAATAACTGCTAAAATAGAATACGGATAATAATCAAATGGCTCGAAAAGCTATTCCGGCCAAACCACCCTCACAAATTTGAGGTGTTAATGCATTAAACACATTATGATATTATTATAAGAACTATGATTACTATTTCATTAAGCAGACAGAGAAAGAAAATTCATTCAGAACAACCAAAATTTACACAACTCTGTTTCTTTAGAAAATGAAGTGCTGTACAGTAAATGACAGATCTCAGGTAAAGCCATAAACAAGGGATTAAAAGGGATAAACAGATATGGCAATGCTGTATTCTTTTCCTGTCCCCACCCTAGCGATCTTAGAAAGGTAAACTAACTATAAGTAGTCTTGAAAGGGTTGGTTGATTTCCACTTTGCCCCCCACTTTTTTCAAATGGAATCAGCTATAAAATGGAGAATAAGGATCATTTAAAAATATAAATATTTAATTTAAGATCTATTTTTTTAAATAAATTACCTCTCCATTATATAAATTGCCCTTCCTACCTCCCCACATTCAAAGTGGACAGAAGTAGAATGGCCAGGTATGAGTGTGTGTACCCATTGCAGATGGATAGAAGATGGATATTCATAGAAAACCGAGTGTTCTGGTTTTTTTTTTTTTTTTTTTTTTTAAATAATCTGTTGAACTACAAGCTGGTGTAGAGTAAAATCTATATATTGGAGAGGTAAGTATTTAAAAAGTAAATCTTAAATTAAGTATTTATATAATAATGATAATATAAAAATAATAATACAGTAGTAATAATAATAAAAATAATAATAATAATAATAATAATAATAATTAATAATAATAATCTCTTGCGTTGTTTAATGATCTTTATTTTTTCCAGAAATATGAGTCACCTAGAATATGGGTCGGTGGTTTGGGTTCGTTTAGGACAAGCTTGGTGGCCAGGGACAATCACCACTGTTGAAAAGTGTCCCCCAGATTTTGTAGAAGGATTACGAAAAACTCCAGTTGCAGTAGTAAAATTTTTTCGTGAAAATGAATTGTAAGTTGAAATTATGGTGTACAGTATATCACTTTTTCATGAAGCTACTTTCATTTTTAAATATACATAGCCCTGATTTCTCAATTAATGGAGTCCTTGATATTTTGTGTTTGTAAACGTGGTCTGCATCAGTGAATGCAGTCCTTGATATTTTATTTGTGAATGTGATCTGCAGTTTGCAATGGACTGATGATGTTGCTACAGAGGGCTCACTAATTACCTACCAAGTATAAAAGGTTTGTTCTTAAAGAAATATAAACTTTTGCATTTTATATATGGGTATCCTTCAAAGTCAACTGGAAAAGGTGTTTGAACATGGTAATAAGATGATTTAGCTGGTGGTTAAGGGGAATGAGTTGAGAAATACCACTCTCTCCACTGCCATCACCAAGCACTTTCATCGCTTGCCATTAAATGAGGCTATCTTGCTGTGCTCCTGACTGATTAGTTGAACTTATGATTTTATTAATTTGAATTATTTTGTTTACATGAAAACATTGTCACATGTTCCTACACAAATACAAATGTCCGATCTTTACATAGGATTTAGCTTGCGGACGCAAGCTGGAACAGCTGTTTAACTTTCAGACAAGGTCATTAATTACCGATGGTAGGGGGGAACCCCGCCCACTTGTCAGTCTGCATTCCACTTTGCTTTCGGCTGTCGTTATGCAAAGACGTCTCTGTGCTTGACTTCTGTTTGCTTTCTTTTGTTTTCTGTTGATATATTTTTGTGTGATTGTTGTTTGTGCTATAATATATATAAACCCCTCAATCACTTCAGCAGTTTTGAAGAGGAAACCGCTGGGTTAGGCGCTATCCAGGGAAGGACAGACTGTGTATTCAGTTTCTCTCTTTTTTTGAGGTTGATCGCCATTTATTATTGTATGTCGCATTGTGACACGAGTGTATTGAACTATCTAACCTGATTCTTTTTTTGGTGCTAAGACAATTGCTACTGGGAAAATTGGTCGTATAGGAACATTGCCACCAGGAATATTGCCATCCATTGACCTACTTAAAACACCCATTAAATGTACTTAAAAAACCCATTAAATGTGATTGCATTTAATTAATATTGGTTAGCAAGAATATGGGTGACAAAAGAAAACAAAATAAAAAGACAATACATAGTATATTTCAAAATAAGCATGTTAAAAATGACACTATAAAGAACACAGTGTATAACCACAAGCTATAAATTAAAAAAAAAATAGAATGGGACTTGTTCATTAAAAAATATGCTTATTATAAGTAATAGAATGTAAATAAAGTACTTCACTTTATCATCATAAGTACTATAGTTGAGGACTTTATCATCATAAGTACTATAGTTGAGGACTCTATTTTCTAGTCTGGCATTCAAGTCTTTGTACATCTTTTTTGGAAGTGAATCACCTCATTCAAATGGAATTTGCTTAGCTGTTGCTAGGCATTTCCCATCTTTGAGTGTGTCAATTAATCTTCAGATGTCGGGGTGGGAGTTACTTAGATTTATTCAAGACACCTATAGGCGTTCTAAAAACTGATAGGAAACAGGGTGCAGTTCTTTGTCTGTTGTTCCCCCTTCCTCCCTCAATTCCAATGTATGCACAGTAAACCCCCATATTCGCGGGGAGTATATACCACACACCCCCGCGAATAGCTAAAACCCGCGAATACTTAGAACCCTTCTAAAAACACTTAGAACTGCCTATTTTGATAGATCAAACACACGCAAAAAAAAAATGAAAATGCTTGTACAGGTATTATCCAAGTTACGATGGGGTTAGGTTCCAAAAAAATCCATTGTTTGTTGGAAAAAACATCTCGTATATAGCCTAGCCTACACTAGGGTATTCAGTACCATGTATACATAATAGCCTACCATGCACTATAATGTATACTCTATACATACACGGTATAGTAATTATTAGTAATATCAGCTAATTCTTGAGGTTAATGCAGGGTGACTTATGATAATTCAATACATAGAGAAATTGAATAACAAAAAAAAATTAGCTTAGCCTACACTATGGTATATTGTATACATATATGGTAGCAGTATCTGCTTTGACCACGCCTGGGATGACTTACTGGCCATGGTGTCGGCTAGCTGTAGGACTGCTCCTATTCCCTTGGTAACCTCATGCAGTATCGGGATTGAGTTCCCAGGTACAGGTACAGGTAGTGCTTGAGTTACGGTAATTCGCCTTACAATAATTCGGTTTTGCAATGGGGTTAGCAATTAATACCGATACCACAGTGCAGTATTTAGAAAATATTTGTAAATTTCAAGCAGGCACAGGCAGCAGCATACAATCAGGCAGCGAGGGAGACCAGATTACAATAGACCAACTTCTTTTCCTCCATCTCTTTATCCCATCTTCTAATTAAAAAAGTAAAAGAGAATGATAAAAGTATTGTTAGTAACGTTATACTCTTGCGTAAATGCATACAGCCATAAACAACAGAACAAGAAACTGCTTTTTGCTAATAACAACCGAATCAGATAACAGCAGCTGTTATGCTTGTATTTCAACCATCGTGCAGTAGTAAACAATTACCATAGTTTTGATACAAATGACGTTAAGTAGAATAGGACTGATATATTTTTGCGTTATACCCGTATTTGCTATGGAGAAAAGATCGGCAAAGAAATATACTTTTAAAGTTAAGCTGCAAGTTGTAGCTGAAGCTGAGAAGACAGTGTTCAAGCTGCTAATGACTATAAGTTATTGTGCATCGGCAGCATAGATGAAACTCGACTGTAAATAAAGTTGGAGAGAAAAGTATTTTAATTAAAACTAGAGGCAGTCCCCAGTTATCGGTGGGGGTTCCGTTCTATCGGTGCCGAAAATTGCCAATTTTCAGTTATCGGTGCCTCTGTTGGGTATGTATTGGCATAATACCCGATAAGCGGAAATCGGTGATTTTCGGCGCTGACAATTGCCAATTTTCATTGCTACACAAGTGCCGTAAAACTTGACTACCAGTAAATAAGCCCACCGATAACCGGAGACTGCCTGTACTGGTCATGAAAGAACACATATTACTGCTGTTTTCACACCGATAAAAGATGAATACGTAAAACTTGTATTATGATGAAATCAGGTGAAAATAGCAAATGGAATCTGGATTTTTTTAAACAAAACAAACATGCCCCCAATGGCCAACGTCATCTATTAACAAAAAAAAAAGTAGCAAAATTAATTTCACAACTAGATGTATTTAAGTTATATTTCAACTTGAAAACACTTCATGTAACGAAAAATAACCTTATCCCATATAAATAAAGTATCTAGAGATTCATTTACGCTAAGTAGAAGCAAGAAAAGCGCTCTGAACCAAGTTAAATACTCCGAAATACCGTATCATGAAAATTATTCGAAAACAATTAATCAAAAACAATTATTCGAAAACATTTATTCGAAAAACAGCTATTCGAATGGAAAGTTGTTCGAAAGAAAGTTATTCGAAAGGACAATTATACGAAATGATAAGTATTGAAATGTTGTTTGAACCTTACTCTAATAAGCAATTGTTCAAATAGGCAAATAACTGTTTGAATGTTTGTTTGAACGTTATCCGATTTTCTTAGTTCAAATGTTTGTTTGAGCGTTATCCGATTTTCTTAGTGGTAATAAACGTCGTGAAGGACATCAAGCACCAAGGACTTCATTTCTTCAGAATACTGCAGCCCTTCAGTGATGGCCGAATACATTTCAAGTGAAAAAGGCAAGCCTATGCTTAAAATCGATGGTTTCCTATTCGTGAAAGACAAGCAAGTTGATAACAAGATATGTTTGAAGTGCAATAAGTTCGCATCGTATTGCAAAAGCTGAACAATTACCAATGATGGTGAAGTGATTAAAGTTCTCGTGAACATAACCATTCGGTGATGCTGTCAATACAGAAGTGCGCAGTTTTATGAACAAAGTGAAAAGTGATGCGAAAGAAAGCCGTGATTCTCCTCAGTATGTCATTTCTGCAGCTGCATCGCAATTAAGTGAAAGTGCCGCGAAGCTTTACCACAAATAAGCTCTATAAAAGAACTATTCATAACGTAAGACAAAAAGAAAGAGCAGGCTTAGCTAATCCAATTCATAGATGGAAATTGTTTTAACAACTGACCAAACTAAAACTCATAAAGGGAGCAGTTTTTGCTATATGATTCCAGCCATTACGATGATAGAATGCTTATATTTGCAACTCAGAATAATTTGAGTCTACTTGAGAAGAGTGCAAATTTAGAAGTGGACGGAACATTTAAAACTGTACCTCAGTTATTTGAACAATTATATACTGTACATGCTGTGAAGAATAATTACACCATTCCTGTGGTCTACGCCTTACTTCCAGATAAAAGGGCTGAAACTTATAGAAGATTATTTGCTCAAATTAAGTCTATGGTTCCAAATTTACAAGTTTCAACCATAACTTCAGACTTTGAACTTGCAGCTATAACTGCCGTTAAAGAAGAATTCAGCACAGCTTCTCATTATGGATGCCTTTTCCACTTAGGCCAGTGCTTGTATCGAAAGATATGTGAGTGTGGTCTGAAAGTGAGATACGGTACAGACTCCGAATTTGCTTTAAAAATTCGAATGCTGTTAGCCCTAGCCTTTGTCCCCATTGACAAAGTTACTGAATCATTTGAAGCTTTACTAGATTGAGATATATATCCTCAAGATGTAAATCCTATTTTAGATTATTTTGAAGATTCATGGATTGGTCGTCCTTCAAGACGTCATCGACGTAGTCCTATGTTTGAAATAAGTATGTGGTCTTGTTTTGAGAGAGTCAATACTGATTTGCCTAGGACTAACAACGCACTTGAAGGATGGCACAGAGCTTTTTACAGCAAATGTCATCTCATCATCCAACAATATGGAAGTTCCTAGATGCTTTAAAAAAAGAGCAGGGTTTACAAGAAATTCACATTGCAAAAGTAAGAGCAGGAAGCACAAATATGAAGAGTTCAAGAAATATCGTGACTTGAATGAAAGGATAAAAAGTTAGTGGCAACCTTTGAAGAGTACTCAGTATTAGAGTATTTGCGCTGTAGCGCATAACTTGCATTTATAAGTAAATCTGTTTTATCATGAATCTATTTTAATAGTTTTAGTAATAACATTCATACTTAAAAGATTTCATCCTTTTTTGGTATTTTTACACATTTTTAAATAAAGAATTTTACATTTCGAATAATTACCATTTCGTATAATTGTCCTTTGAATAACTTTCTTTCGAACAATTTTCCATTCGAATAATTGTTTTTCGAATAACTGTTTTCGAATAATTGTTTTCGATTAATTGTTTTCAAACAATGTTCGCGTAAAATGATTTCCAAACCAAAACATCAATCGCAATGATTATGTTTTATAATACAAAAGCAATATGAGAATACACTCAATATTATTGGACACAGTGAAGTAAAGCATAACTTTTTAAAGTTACATGGAAAAGATGCATATTGGTTATGCTGATGTTTGTTTAATACGATATTAATAAGTGAATATAGAGTACAGTATAATGTAGGCTAGGCTACCGTATATGTATACAATATACCATAGTGTAGGCTAAGCTAATTCTTATATGTAATTCAATTTCTTTGTACTGAATTATCATAAGTCAATCTGCATGAACCTCCAAAATTAGCTGATATTAATAATTACTATACCGTATATGTATAGAGTAAACTTACAGTATAGGGTAGGCTGCCATACAGGCAGTTCCCGGTTAACGGCGGGCTCAGTTAATGACAATCCGGTTTTATGGCGCTTGTCTAGCGACAAAAATCAGCAATTTTTTGCGCCGAAAATCGCTGATTTCTGCTTATCGACGCCGATAATTGGGTATTGGCGCCAATACATACCTAACACGTGTATTATCCTTAATAGTTACACAGGGCCCTGTTGCTAATATTACGCTACTAATTATATTAAGGTTATAATCGCCGGAAGGTACTCTGAAACAACATGCGCCCGACCCCGTCTTGAACCCGACCCGTCGACCACTCACTCCCTACTGACTCTTTGCTTTTCAAACTGAACTGGTTTGGGTCATAGACCTCAGCTGATTGTCTCTCACAATGAAAATGGCCTTGTTGCTCATTTACGCTACTAATTATATTCGATGAATCAGCGGTATATAATCATCGGACCTGAGACCTGATCTTGATCATATAAAGGTTCTACCAGAAACAAAGATACAATTAACTGCGTGTATTTTCGACCCCGCTACTAATTATATTAAGGTTATAATCTTGGAAACTCTGAAACAACACCCGACCCCGTCTTGAAACCACGACCCGACCCGTCGACCACTCACTCCCTACTGACTCTTTGCTTTTCAAACTGAACTGGTTTGGGTCATAGACCTCAGCTGATTGGTCTCTCATAATCGAAATGGGCCAATAAGGGTCTTGATGTATGGCACTCATTTGAATCACCCACGCCAAGCCGCCAACGATCGTATGGGTATTCGATGAATCAGCGGTATCTATCGGTTCGTTACTCTCTGGTCACACACACACGCACAAGGCGTCTAGTAGATTTTCTATATAGATCAGCTCACGCATCCCCGCGAATACGGGGATGGTTTACTGTATAAAGTTTTTGGGAAGCGATGAATCAGTGTCCCTGGCCCTTCCATGGTTGGATGGCCAGGGTGACAGGGTAGCGCAGCCTGATCATGCAGCTCTTCCTTTAAAAGATCGACAGGCCCAATCTTTGGATCAGATTGCTCCATAGTGATGGGTATGATGGAGTTTCCATAACCTCCTTACCTTCTTTTAGTATTTTCAAGTAGGGGAAGAGGAAGGTTGCTGTTCTCTGGTCGTCAGGATATGGTTAACAAGGCTACTGGTCCAATCAAAGTTTTCATATTGCTGGTCCAGTAGCAAGGCTACTGGTTTGATCTGTGTCCTCAGACCGTTGGTCTAGGATCCTCTGCTTTCTGCAACTGCTACTCATGGATCCCTTGGGGTACCGGTACAGGTCCTATTATCAATGCTACCAGTCTGTCCAATCAAGTTCCTTGGACCACTGGTCCAATAGCAAGGCTACTGGTCCTATCAGGGTGCTTGAACCACTGATCCAGTAGTGCAGCTACCTGTTTGACAAGTAACCTTGGACTGCTGTTTTGGTAGCAAGGCTACCAGTCCATTCAAGGGCCTTGGATCACAGGTCCCAGACCATTTTTGGACTGCTGACCCTGGATGGTGAACCAGTGTGTGCATGTGAGGATTGAGCATACAAGTGTTAATTTTCTCCCCTTGGGAAGTGACAGTGTTGTGATATATTTTGGGGGGGGTGGAGAACCAGTGTTGAAGTTATTTGGGTGGTGCCATGAAAGAGCGGTGGTCCAGTTAATTTTTGAGAGTAAAGCAAGCAACCTCTACCTTACCTAAATTTATTTCCTTAGTTTTATTTACAAACAATCTTCAACCAGCAAAAGTTACCTCTGTAATCCTGTGGGCAATAATTTACTGGATCAATTCCTATCTAACCACATACTAACCTACATTCAATCCAAAGGACACCCATAAATATATACAATTTGATCATCATCAGTTTTGTATATATGTGTCTTTTCCTTTTTAACATGAAAATACAGTGATCCCTCGTCTATCGCGGATAATGGGGACCAGAACCCCCCGCGATAAGTGAAATTCCGCGAAGTAGCATTGGCCCCTCCCTAGGGAGGCATATACTGTATATACATGGTATATATTTAAAGGCTTTATAGCCTTTCTCACACTGTTATAAACACTTCCTATGCACTTAAACACTGTATTACTATTTTGATCTCCTATCACAGTAATATGCATAAAAAAAAGATCATCCCATATTTGTAATGTTTACGTTCTGAGAATCAGCTGACTGAAGCTGCTCACTACTAACGAAAAAATTTAGGAAAATAATTTTTAGTTGCTAAAAGAAACAAATTTATCAATGAAATTATTTTTAAATCTGTACATAAAAGTTTATGATACAGTAATTCATAAAGTTTATGATACAGTAATTCATATTTCATTGAGAGAGATTTTAGAGAGAGAGAGAGAGAGAGAGAGAGAGAGAGAGAGAGAGAGATGTTTCGTATGAGAGAGTATCCTTGAGTTGTTTACCGATTTTAATTATTTTTACAGTGATTTAAGATGAAACATCAACAGTGATAAGATATTCTCGTTCTTCTGCCTGTGGGTATATCTGTTCCAGTCCTTGCCTGGCGGTCTATCGTCTAGAAGCCGTTCTTCTCATGATGAAACATCGCTGTTTTTCTGCAATATGGCTGCTGATATGGCGGTACTTTTTAATTTTAATTTTTCGATGAATATTTCTGAAAAATCCAGCGATGCAGTGAAGCATCTTTTGTTTAATTTCATTTGTACTGAATTATATGTCATAATGCAATGAACCAACAGTACTAGCAGATATTAATAATTATTAATGGAATTAATGAAATATTTGGGTCTTCATATATCGCGACTATTTTTGAAATTTCCGGAAAAATCCGCTATATATTTTCTCTTATAATATACATACGTAATGGAAAAAATCCGCGAAGTCGTGAATCCGCGATAGTCGAACCGCGAAGTAGCGAGGGTTCACTGTACAAAGAAATAAGGTGATTACTTACATTTATACTAAAAAACAAACCTCCAATACGTATGAGTAAAAAAATTCACTACAGGAATATTGACTCAATTTTCACACAAAAAGAACTTAGAGTATACAGTCGACCCCCACTTATACTCGTGGTTCAGCATTCACGGCTTCAGTTAATCGTGGATTTTTCTGTGGAACATATCTCCAAATATATCCCGGAAAATTCACTACTTTGCAGATTTTTTCATAGGGTAATATTCACTAATTAGTGTATTTTCATATTTTCATGACTAAATATACATTTTTTATGATAAAAAAATGATTTACAGTACATTGCTAACTTTCAGATATTGATATTAGGATTATGAGTAAGTAATAATATTAAATAATAATAATACAGTAATAATAATAATATTAATAATAATAATAATAATAATAATAATAATAATAATAGTAATAATACTGTACCTGTAATAATAATAATAAAACATTCAAAGTTACTACCCAAAAAATATTGCACAGCAAATTAAATACGAACTCTACAAATTGTATAATAATGGATAAAATATTGAAATATGTTGGATCCCAGCCCATCTAGGGATTAAATGAAATGAAGATGCTGATAAAGCAGCTAAAGAAGCAGTTTACATGACAAGAGCAAATGTAAAAATCCCAGTTAGTGATTATATAAGATATAAAAATAATCATTTTAAATAAATGGCAAAATATATGGAATGAGGAATCCATAAATAATAAGTTGAAACAAATAAAATCCAGTGTTGGAAAAAGGGGTTCATCATATCAGAGAGAGAGACACACACACACAAGTAATTCTGACTCGTCATCGAATAGGCCTTACTTGTTTGACACGTGGACACTTAATGAACAGTCCACATGGCCCTCCTCCCAAATGCTTAGAATGCAAAGTGTTGATAACAGTCAAACATGTGTTGTGTGATTGTTCAAACTATAACCAACAGCGATTATCAACCTTTGGAAGTAAATCGGTGGGGGAAATTTTGCCAGAATCTTCTACATTTTCAGTCATTTCAATTTTAACGTTCATGAGGCAGTGTAATTTAATAGACAAAATATAAAAATAAATAAGTAAATAATTGAAATATCAAATAAAAAACCCTAAATTTTTAAATAATTTATTCTGAATTTTAGTTTAAAAAAATATTTTTTTTGTATGGAAACAAGTAAATGCATTTAATGTATACTGTATTTGTGTTCAAGTGTAAAAGCATATAACATATAAAGTGTTATTCTTTTAAATTTCATTTTTGTTCATTCATCATCATGCAGGTGACCTATTTGGTCCCATTTCTAGGCCTCAGGCCTAGACTTGGTATTTCATCGTAATCCTTTGGGCCATCCCTGTGAGAGCTGATAATCAGCTCAGTGGTCTGGTTAAACTATTTTAATAATAAAAAAAAAAAGGACACTGGTTGCATATGTTTTCCCTCTCCCAAACATCTTTAAAGAGTGATAAATACAGTGTTTCTCATTCCTCCTCCTTCATTGGCAGTTCCCTGTTGGCCCCTGTCAGAAAGGTTTCCTGATCTGCTGTTTCCCAGGTCAAAGTGCCATGAAAGTGACCCACCCCTCTTTCTTTGTCAGCTGCTTGTTCACCAGTTCTGTTGTGTGGCACACTTCATGTAACTTTGCGCTGGAATTCTCCACATATTTTTGTGAGAAAGTCTTTCTTGCAGGGCAACAAAATTTTTGTACCTTATAAGTTTGTTTGGAAAACTTGCATCAGCGAGAGTTGCGATCAGTGTTATAGAAGAGGGTATCTCTCGGAGCGTGTACTCAGCAGAACGCAGACCTTCCCTTTTTAATTTAGCCAATTTAGGTCCCTTTTAAAGGCAATGGTTTGCCTTTAATTTTTTAATCGGGTTAGACCTCTCCACTTTGGTGGAGTTGTCTATGCTAATAAGAGTTATACAGTCTGGGTCTTCTGGGAACTTTGGCTCCAAGTGGTATATGTTTTGATGCCCTAACCCTCACAGTCTGGCCTAAATTTAAGGATCCCCCCCCCAAAAAAAAAAAACGATGGAAAGAGGAAGATATGCATAAGCACATGGTATAAGAAAAAAAAATTTTTTGAGAAAAATCTCTGTACCTTCCAGGGGGAAGTTGAAAGTGAATATTTCCAACCCTGTGAGGGGCCTCTTTTCCAAAAGACAGTCTTAAAAATATCCTAATTTTACCAAGTTGTAGGTGTTTTTTCTAATGTTTTTTAATTTTTATTTTGTAAAATTATAATTACAGGTCACACAAGATCATAACAGACAACTAAAATCAGTAAAAGATTCTGAGTACTGTATACAATATTTATTTATTATAAAATATTTATGAGACGTCCTGGGATAGGGAGCAGCAGTACGTTCCCTCATGACATCTCAAGGCAAACTGATATCCCTCTATCCTCTACTGAGCTACTACACTTGCTATGTAAGAGTTGCCAGAGTCATTTGTGGCCCATGGAAGTGATCTGAGCAATTTTCTCACAAAATTCATTCAAACTGAATGACATGAAATCTTGAGCATATATGAGATGCCACATGTCTGTGGGGCCTGTGTGCAAAAACATATTTTTGAGATATTAAGCTTTAAAGTTTTCCAATTGTACCAGAACCAATTTTATATCATGAAACTTTGAAGCATAAATTTTGAGGGGGATCAAAGGTGATTTTCGATTAAAAGTTGTTCCCATGTTAAAGTTACATGTCTGCTATATCCTCCCACTACTAACTCAATATCGCCCTTGTTTGAGGGTTATGCCCCTTTGACATGCAGTGCCTCATATGTATGTTACCTGGAATCCACCCCAAAGTTATAAGTAAACATATACATGCATATGTCCCCGGCCCACAAGGGGTTAAGCATCATGAATCTTTTGAGCCTCTGTTCTTGTGGTGGACAGTCCTTTTACTTGCTGTTCCTTCCTGTCCTTAGCATATAATTGGGGAGTTCATATCGCTCTCATTCTGTCACTTCATTAGGAACAGTATCTAAGGATTTCTCTTTATTTAACAAGAGATGGAAAGTTTCCTCGATTCTTCTCTCTGAATCTGATGTGGAGACCCTAGAGTTTAGAGTGTTTCCTTCTTTCATTAGTACTGATTAGTGTGAGAATGAATTGTCTAGGAACTTTCTTTGGGCTTCATATGGGTTCATTGGACCATCACCTTCTCTCAGGAGGAAGTTGGTTCCCTTCCTGTGGGAAGACTCTTGAAGTCAGGGGTTTGAATCCATCCCTCATTGCTCGGTTGAGTATTTTGGTTTCCCAAGTAATGAGGGCAGGTGTCTGAGATATCAGACTGCCTTTTTCTCAGTCTACCCAAGGGATGTTGCTCACAAGTTCCAAATACTTTTCCTTGGGACCTGTGGTGGCTGTCTGACAAATTGTGTAGCCACCCAAGCTCTTTTGGACAAGGTCAGTACTTTGGCTTACAATCTTAATCCTGGCATAAGTTTAGAGGAGGAAGTGGATTACCTGGATTACATTCCATCCTTATTTTTTTTCAAGAGCAACATCTGGGCTGAAATACAGGTGATTGCAGTTTGGGCGTCCTCTCCTCGTCTGATGATTGGGAGAAAGGCATCTTCTGCATCCTCTCTCATGCTTTCGACAGAGAGGTAGTTTTGTCTGGCACCTTTTTCTAGGTTTTCCTAGGGCTAAACTGCCTTCTGACCTGAAGTGTCTTAGGGGAGATTTCATTGTCCTCCAAATGTTTCCTTAATTGAATAACCCCTTCTTGCTTGAGGAGGAGCACTGAAACCTATGGGCCCTACTTATCTGGCCTGGCCAGTCATTTTGCCAAATAGGTTTGAGCTTTGGGAGTTATGACATCCCCTGGTTGCAAGGTAACTGGGATTATGGCAATTCTATGTTGGTTCTCAACTCACCAGGAGAGGACGAGGAAACCAGAGAGGGAGGAGCAGATTACATTCGAGCCGATCCGAAGACCGAAGAATCAATGGTAGATGAAGGCCACGGACACTGTGGAAAGAGGAGACAACATTGTACAGGTACCAAAGGATGGTCATGTAACGCGGCCGTGAAAAAAGCTGCTATGAGGGGAGTGGTCCCGATTATGGTTCGGGACCTTCCCTGAAAAAAGTGGGGCGCCACATCTTAAAAACTAACCATAGAATCCTCTTGAAAATAATCTCAATATGTTTACCACGCCCAAAATACATAAGCAGTATCCTTGAAGTATCCTAACCTAACCTAGAGGCATGGCCAAAAAAAAAAAACCGAGGTACCCACTTGTCTGGGAATATGTGTCTCGGCTGCATTCATCCCTTATATGTCAGAAGTCACGCTTCTTCCAGATTTGACATCGAAGACTGTGTTTTGTCTGTATCTGTTTGTTAAAAAGTGTATGAACTTATGCTCTCCAAAATATAGTGACTGCTTTTAAAAAGTGAGATCAATAGGCATCTCATTTACAGTTGATTTAGCGGCCAAGCCTAGGTCTTGGAAATATGAACAAAACCATGATTTTTATGCTACTCCATATCCTGTTTCAAAGATTCTGTTTTCTTAATTCCAAAGGTCATTCAGTTCTTTATGAAAATTCATTAAATAAAGATTTTTTCAGGTAATAGTGCAGGCAGGCACATGAAGTGATTAGACAGATGGTCCCTCCTGTGGTTGAGATTATGAACTCAGCTGATTCTTTTTCATCCTGACTTCTCATCTAATTTTGCACTCTTCATTCATAAATCTCTTGAGTTGTTGACTTCTTGGTTTACTTTGAGGATAAGTCCTGTTAGTTTTTCTCAAGTAGAGACTCTGTAACAATCCCTTTCATCTATGTTATTAGTGTTTCAGAAGATGAGCATTGCTCATATTTTTGAGGGAGCCTTGGGTACAATTGTTACTTTCTTTCCAGGGGCTCTGCTGGACAGATCCTGTAAGCAAACTGGGATTTAATCTCTGTAATCCTTACTGACTAAATTGAGGTTGGGTTGCTTTTTGATGAAAGTGGCAGTGAGAATAGGCAGGGTTGGGAGAAAGAGAATCCAGTTATGAATAAGGAACAATTTTTTTTTTTTTCATATGGTGAAACAACATTTAAAAAGAAATAAAAAAATAAAAAGTTCATTTCTCCTAATTGGAGTTTTCTCCTCTCAACCCTGCCTATTTTCGTGGCCAGTTTTCTTGACAAAAAATGAAAGAGCCAATTGTTGGAGAGACTGTGATCTATCATCACATGTGCGCATCCTCTCTTCAGCTGCTGCTTCTCGTTTCGCAGTGAAAGGACGAATATGTCTGGGATTTTGTAGACCACAGAATTAGGTTACTATATTATGAGAAGTTTGTTTAGGCTATTGAAAATATATTTTAGTTTTCTATAATCCCATTTAAGATTGTATTGAGTTTGAATAAGATATACATATGAAGTATGTCGTTGTCATGTAGGTAATTTTTTTAAAATGAAGTAATGTTGAATATTTCACTGAAAGGATTTTTTTTTATTCTAGTCAAGATGTTCACAAAGAAGAACACATCTACCCATACTCTTGTGATAGAAAAGAAGAATTTATCAGGAGAGGACAATGTAAGTAAAACAGTGTTTTCCTTGCAGTATGAATGGTTGTAAGGCAAAGTACCTTGGAGGTTAAAATAAGGTTTTTTTATTTCACAACATAGTAATTCTGTTTCAGCTTTTTACAGCATCTAATATCTGTTTTTAAATATCTAACTTCCCTGGTAGTTACATATATATAGCTTTATCCATGTATGATTAAATGTGATCGTCGCGCGCAAGCTATATATATGTAACTACCAGGTAAGTATATTTTATAATGAAAATACCATTTTTATTTAGTTGCATAATTGGTGTTACATTTTATCCAGTCTGCTCTCGGAAGTTTTGTGTGTCAACAAAGTAAAATCATGTATAGTGTTCAGGGCAGTGGTATAGGTGCGCCGACTTTTGAGCGCAAAGACAAAAGAGCACTGACAATAGAGCACAAGACAAATTGAGCACAGTAACATTTGAGTGCTGACACCTTAGCATCAGAAATACAAATTATATCTAGATTTGATCCTAACTTTATACTGTTTTAACAACTTTTCTACTGTTTTACTACTGTCCCTACTGTCCCTATGGCTACAAGATGATTTGATATCTTGCATTTCATAGACGTTGTTAAACAATTTTTAAATTAACCACTGCTGGTTATAGACTATTTTTCATGGAAAGGAAAAGAAGGGAAAAATGTAACAGTTTTAAATTTCTTTTGTTATGAGATGTAAATATAAAATACAGTATCTCAAAAAATAATTCATTGTGGTATACATAAAAATTAAATATCTTGTTTAAATACTTCTGCTGGGTAATATCAAAAGATATTGAATGAAGATATTTTATTGGGTCTCTTGCAGAATATTTGCTAACATTTTTGATAGGGTCTGTCTTACTCTTATGTTTTGCATCTTCATGCAGCCCAGCATCTATATTGATCTTTTTATTTGATGTATGATTTTGTTCAAATCTTAAAATATCTTTTGAATTTGTAAATTCTAGGATGTATATGCCCTATTGACATCTGCATTGCCTGATGCCATCCCTCTAAGGAATTATTTGTTCATGGATGTCCATTGACAATACGTTCATACACACTCCAGACACTATGGGGAAACATAGCATCTCCTGTTCTTCCTCTCCTGCAGGGTCTTCCTATCCAAGTGTCTTCGAAATAAAGAACCAAGTCCTCTAGCTGGTCAGGAATTAAATATTGTAATGATTCGAACACAATTATTATATCATTAGGAGGAATGAATGCCAAGGCCACGAGCATTTTTGTGTATGTTTGAATTTCTTCAGTGCTACTATACAGATTGGTCAAAGATAAAGATTGAATTTTTCTCCAAAGGGCTTGAGATAAATGGAAGACACTCAAATACCTTGGCATTTTTTATAACAAAAATGAAAGCTTTATGAAATGCTTTCTTGTAGTCACACAAAATGTAGGATGGAGAAATCTCGTTACCCGTTAAACGTAGTTGTGGCAGAGCAAGGCTATATGCTTCTTCAGACTTTCTCTGCAGGAGAGTATAAACCAATGGAAGGATACTTCCTTTATATATGATGTGAATCACGTATAGCTGATAAAAGCTGAGGAGCCATTTTGAACGTCCCGTCTCCCATCCAGTGCTTATTTTCCTTGATCAATCTCAAATTATCAGGAGTAACAACTATAAAATATCTATCCTCATTCTCTTACCTGGGCCAAAAGGTGAACTGCATAAAATTGAATGCTCACCGACTTGGTGGGCAGTACTTTCGCCCCTACCATCCGTAACTATTACCATAACCACCTTGCAAAAGTTTAATGGCTGGATTTCCAGCTCGCTGAAAGTTAATCCCATATGTAAAGACCTCAGGTTTGTATGTTAGGAACAATGCAAATTGCTTTAAAAATTTGTCATGCCAGGGTCATCGACACCGGAATCATAAGCAAGGAAATTTTCCCCAGCATACATGCAAATAAGTTGCGGGATATCTATATCCCCTACGTTACTTGGAACTGAGACAGCATTCCTTTGTGTTTCCATTGTTGTTGTACAGTCCGTTGAAGTGATTGATACTTAGGAAGAACAGTAACTACTTCAGGGTGCAAATTAATTTGTGTATCTTGAATGATCCACGTTGGTTGATCATTTGATGTCGTGGCCCTTTCATGAAGCTGGATCATTGATAAGCTGGCCGCTGACTTTACAGGATCAGGTACATGTAATGATCATTGGCGGATGTGCATTCATCTCCAAAAAAGTATATCCTTCCTTTGCACTTTCCATTTATACAGCGCCATGACTCTTTGCCACTCTAGAGCACTGTTTACAGTAGTGTGTAACAGTAGCCTCCATTTAAGGGGAGCGTTTGACAAAAAAATTGAAGAATCCAAATTTTTCGTGATATTTCACATATGGACTCTTACTTGACTATATTCCCAGAAAATTTTATTGAAAAATTCTCAATAGTTTTGGAGTTATAAGCCAAAACCATAACCCTACTATCGCTGAGGAAATTACATTTTTCGTATAATGATAAGTTCAGTATATCGGTAGTAATATCAATTTAGCCATCAAAGAAGAATATCTAAATGCAGTATATGGGCAATCGGTGGCAGCTCAGCTCTCGACGAAGCAAGATGTCGCACTGCCCAACCTCACCCGTGTTTTGACACACTTTTCATTTAGCGCACTTATATCACTTTGCAAGTCAATTTTTTGTATTTCTCTTGGCTTTGCAATACTTCTTTGTTCAGAAGAAACCATGCCGAGACCAAGAAAATGTAAACAACATCTACGTTCCATGAGAGAAAGGAAGAAACGATGTCATGAAGAGGGAGGCATCCAGGAGAGAGGAAAGAGGGGGACCAGGAGCCTAAATATAAATATAATTCAATATACATAAAATAATAATCACAGATAACACCAATATGATATAACATATCAAATTTCTCATAAAAAACTCAGAGTTTGAGACAACAAGCAAATAAATGGACAGACAAGCAAAAAATGACATCATAAAACTTTCAAGGCCAATATCTCAAAACTAAAGTTATCGACCTTCAAATGGAAACTCAGACATGACGAATTCACCTATCTCAATGAAACAAAAAGCAAATGAAAGCTAAATAAATTGTCTACAAAACTTTGGAGAGTTTTTTTAAGAGTATTTTGTCTTAAAAATATTTTTGGGATTTATTTTTCCACGAAATCGATCCAAGATTTTTCAAAAATTGAAAATTGTAAAAAAAAAAATAAAAAATGCTCTATTGCTTTATTCTTATCTATAATACATGTTTACCACGTAAATTTCAGCTCTTAGGTTGCAATAGTTATGGCTGAGTTTTTTTTTTTTTTTTTTTTTAAGAATTTCCTTCATGAAAGGGAAAATATGAATGCTGACCGTTACGCTATACATAAACTAACCAGTGCCCAAAATTTCAAACTGATTCATGCAAAAAATCCAGAGTTATTAATAAAAAAACAATTTCAAACGCTCCCCTGAACCCTTAAAAACGCCTACTGGGCGTATCATCACGTCGACTAAAATTGTCTGTTGGGTGCCAAGTGGACGTACCATCGTCGACTACAAAAATTTCAACCTTCAGTCAACTTTGACTCGACCGAAATGGTCGAAAAAACGCAATTGTAAGCTAAAACTCTTACATTCTAGTAATATTCAATCATTTACCTTCATTTTGCAACAAATTGAAGTCTCTAGCACAATATTTCGATTTATGGTGAATTTTGAAAAAACTTTTTCCTTATGTCCGTCGCGGTAACTCGGCGAAAATTTCAGAAATTCTTTTGTCATTTTGTCGTAATTTTTGCACTGTTTTATATTAGCCGTTACGTAAAGTTTTATATATGAAAATGTGTGCAATTTCATGTAAAATACAACAAAATACAACCCATAGTTGTAGCTTTTATCAGTTTTGAAATATTTTCATATAAATCTTGATAACTGCCAAAATTTCAACCTTCGGTCAACTTTGACTCGACCGAAATGGTAAAAAAACGCAATTGTAAGCTAAAACTCTTACATTCTAGTAATATTCAATCATTTACCTTCATTTTGCAACAAATTGGAAGTCTCTAGCACAATATTTCGATTTATGATGAATTTTTGAAAAAACTTTTTCCTTATGTCCCCGCCAGAAATTCTTTAAATCACGTTGTTGTAATGTTTGCACTGTTATATATTAGTTGTTACATAAAGTTTTACATATGGAAATGTGCGCAATTTCATTTAGAATACAACAGAAAATAACTCATGGTTGTAGCTTTTATCAGTTTTGAAATATTTTCATATAAATCACGATAACTGCCAAAATTTCAACCTTTGGTCAACTTTAACTCGACCAAAATGGTAAAAAAAATAATTATAAGCTAAAACTCTTACATTCTAGTAATATTCAATCATGTACCTTCATTTTGCAACAAACTGGAAGTCTCTAGCACAATATTTCGATTTATGGTGAATTTCTGAAAAAAAACTTTCCTTACGTCTGCTGTTTGTAACTCGGCTGAACATCTCTGAAATTCTTTTGTCACGTTGTCATAATGTTTGCATCGTTTTACATTAGTCATTACATAAACTTTTATATATGAAAATGTGTGCAATTTCATGTAGAATACAACAGAAATTAATTCATGGTTGTAGCTTTTATCAGTTTTGAAATATTTTCACATAAATCACGATAACTGCCAAAATTTCAACTTTCGGTCAACTTTAACTCGACCGAAATGGTCGAAAAACGCAATTGTAAGCTAAAACTCTTACATTCTAGTAATATTCAATCATTTACCTTTATTTAGCAGTAAATTGTTAGTCTCTAGCACAATATTTCAATTTATGGTGAATTTTTGAAAAAAACATTTTCCTTACGTCCGCGCGGTAACTCGGCCGAACATCTCGGAAATTCTTTCGTCACGTTGTCGTAATGTTTGCACCGTTTTATATTAGTCGTTACATAAACTTTTATACATGAAAATGTGCACAATTTCATGTACAATACAACAGAAAATAACTCATGGTTGTAGCTTTTATCAGTTTTGAAACATTTTCATATAAATTAAGATAAATAGAAAAAATTCGACCTTCGGTCAACTTTAACTCGACCGAAATGGTCAAAAACTGCAATTGTAAGCTAAAACACTTACAGTCTAGTAATATTCAATCAATTAGCTTCATTTTTCAACAAATGGGAAGTCTGTAGCACAATATTTCGATTTCTGGTGAATTTTTAAAAAAAACATTTTTTTACGTCCACGCGTTACGGATTCATGCATCATATTGTGATAATATTTGCTCTGTGTTGCTTTGATCGTTTTACAATTTGTTATATATCAAAATCATCGCAATTTAGTGTACAATACAAAGAAAAAAATAATCTGTTAGCTTTAACCGTTTTGCTCACAGCGCGATTTGTATAAAATTATATAAAAAAATTTTTTTGCGCTGTCATATATTTCAATATTTATATATGATAATGATATTTTTTTTCATTTCTGATGGTTGCATACTAAACTTCAGGCAATGACAAAAAAAGGAGCCAAAAATGAACTCTTAATCTTAAAACATAAGCGTGCTGTGATTTTTTTAAAAAAACTTTTTTTCCGCTTTGGCGCTAACTCCCGAACGCCGCCGGCATACGGGAGACGTTTTTGTAAATAGAGGCTCGGCGTTTAAGGGTTAATATGTTTTCTTCTCCTTTTGGTGATGTTATCTTCTCCATAGCGTGGGTTCTATGAAAGGATAAAATTTTTAGAAAATTTTTTTTACTTTTCCTAAAACGGAATGATAATAACCAAACAAGTTTAAAGATAGTAACTAAATGACTGTACAGTACAGTAGTAACAAAACTACTAATAGAGAGTAAGTAACTAAATGACTGTACAGTACAGTAGTAATAAAACAACTAATAGAGAGTAGACAACATGAACAAATATTTCTGGCAAATGTTTATCAATATATATTTTTTATTTCTTTATTGGATTATTCTTCATTAGATTATTATGTTATCAAATCTTAACATAATTTTGCATTTCTGATGCTCAAGTGTTAGTACTCAACTGTTACTACACTCAAATGTCTTGCATTCTATTGTCGGCGCTCATTTGTCTCACGGTCAAATGTCAGTTCACAAGTGGTATAAACAGTCTGAAGGATTAGTTCTTTAAGCAAGGAAATTGAACCCATAGTAGCTAACAGTCTTGTTTGTTGTGAAGCACTGGCAACTCCTTAATTGTCGAGGTGTAACTCTGAGAGAGAAATCACAAGTATTTGAATAATGAAATCATCTTGATAGAGAGTTATCTAAAGGATATAGAAGTGAATGTTATTAATATCATTCAGAACATAAACCCTATTCATATGGAACAAGCCCACAGGGGCCATTGACTTGAAATTCAAGCATCCAAAGAATGTGTTTATTTGAAAGACGTAACAGAAGGTAATGGAAGTAAAGAAAGAGATCAGTTATTAGAAAAGAAGAAATTATTTAGAGTAATAAATGGATAAAAATATAAGTAAAATACAAGAATTGTTAAAGGGTAGCAATGTATTATGTCTTCCCTTGAACTTTTGAGGTTCAAATTGTACACCCTCAGGGTGACTGTTCCACAGTCCAATAGTGTGAGGAATAAAGGACCTCTGGAACAGAGAAGTTCAATGGTGAGGCACATTTACTGCATATTTACTGCTGTTCAGCAAATCTGGTCGCTGTCAGCAGGAACAGAGGACAAGGGATCAATTATGAATGTGAAAGATCTTTGTTAAAATACAACTTATATGAAAAATTAACAGATGAGCCAGAGAAACTTACCACAACAAATCACTCTATCTAAAAGAGATAAATCTTGGGCAGAAGCAGACATTCACGTTGTAGTAAAGGAAAGGATAAATGACCTAAAATATAGGAGGCCTTAGGAAAAACATATAACTGTGGTGCAAAATTTGCTGACACTTTTATTAGAAGTCTCAAAAGTAAAACATGAGTCAGAAATCACACCAAGAATAATTAAGCTTCAGACTCATTCAGCAGGGTCCTATCCACCCAAAGGGGAGGACAGGGTTGAAAATCTGTATAAGATATGCCAATCAATAGCGTTTTAATTTTACTGGAGTCCAGCCTTATACCTCACCAAGTACATCCACTAATCTGCTCCATGTGACGATTGAGACTAAGGGCAGCTTCATTTCTCATACATGGAGACTTTACTATACCTGCAAGTATTGCATCATCGGCCTACTGAACGTTTGTTTTCCAGGCCAACAACCATATCACTTTTATGCACTAAAGATAACAGTGGACCAAGGACACTACCCTGTGGAACTCCAGACACATGTCTTGGTACACCAAAGATCCCATCAGCAGCAACTCACTGCTGCCTACCTGTTAGGAAATCTTGAAGTAATCCTAAAATATATCCAACCACTCCAAGATTTGTAAGTTTAAAAGTATGTGCCTTGGGATTTACTAAATAAAAAATAGCACTAAAATCTATTTTAATTACTTTGCACTCAAAACCCTTATCAAGGTTCTCTTGCAAATGGCATGTCAAATCTAAAAGAGCATCACAGGTACCTAACTGCTTCCCATGTGAGTATTGACTATCAGCTAACAATCCTTTAGATTCCACATATATAGTGGGTTAAAAATAAGATTTACTGCAATTTGGAAGAGCACAGGGAGACTAGAAATTGGCCTGGAGTTACTACACTCTGTGGAACAGGCACTGAGGAGGCTGAGTAATTCCTTCATAATATTACCTTGCACAGCATATTGTGAATGAAAAGCAGATTAACCTGTAATATGGTAATGTAGTTCCTTGCTATGGAAAAGAGTAGTCCTTCAAGATTATCTTGGTTGAAAGGCAAACTATGTTGTTGTCTCTTATACTGTCGTTAAGACATAGTACCTGTAATTAACTCAATGGTCTAGTGAAATTACTTAATAATAATATTCTAAGTTATAATAAAAATAATAACTCATGTAATGGATGAAAGGTAAAATACACATCCATTAAACCACCCAGACAAGCTATATTAGCCATTAAACGCCGAGCCTCTATTTACAAAAGTGTCTGCCGTATGCCGGTGGGGTTCGGGAGTTAGCGCCGAAGTGGAAAAAATTTTTTTTTTTCAAAAAATCACAGCACGCATAGGTTTTAAGATTAAGAGTTCATTTTTGGCTCCTATTTTTGTCATTGCCTGAAGTTTAGTATGCAACCATCAGAAATAAAAAAAAATATCATTATCATATATAAAGATTGGAATATATGACAGCGCAAAAAAAAATTTCATGTATAATTGTATAGAAATCACACTGTGAGCAAAACGGTTAAAGCTAATTAGTTTTTTTTGTATTGTACACTAGATTGAGATGATTTTGGTGTAAACAAATTGTAAAATGATCAAAGCAATGCAGAGAAAATATTATCACAAAATGATGCATGAATTCGTAACGCGTGGACGTAAAAAAAAAGTTTTTTTTCAAAAATTCACCATAAATCAAAATATTGTGCTAGAGACTTCCCATTTGTTGAAAAATGAAGGTAATTGATTGAATATTACTAGACTATAAGAGTTTTAGCTTCCAATTGCAGTTTTCGACCATTTCAGCCGAGTTAAAGTTGACCGAAGGTCGAATTTTTTCTATGTATCGTGATTTATATGAAAATATTTCAAAACTGATAAAAGCTACAACCATGAGTTATTTTTTGTTGTATTCTACATGAAATTGTGCACATTTTCATGTATAACACTTATATAACGCCTAATAGAAAACGGTGCGAAAATTAGGACAAGGTGACTAAAGAAATTCTGAGATTTTCAGCCGAGTTAGCGCGCGCAGACATAAGGAAAAAGTTTTTTTCAAAAATTCACCATAAATCGAAATATTGTGCTAGAGACTTCCTGTTTGTTGCAAAATGAAGGTAAATGATTGAATGTTACTAGAATGTAAGAGTTTTAGTTTACAATTGCATTTTTCGACCATTTCGGTCGAGTTAAAGTTGACCGTAGGTTTAGAATTTGGCAATTATCGTGATTTATATGAAAATATTTCAAAACTGATAAAAGCCACAACCATGAATTATTTTTTGTTGTATTTTACATGAAATTGCACACATTTTCATATATAAAACTTTATGTAACAGCTAATAGAAAACTGTGCAAAAATTACGACAGTGACTAAAGAATTTCTGAGATTGTAAGAGCCTGACGCCGTCTCTTCCAAACACGTGTGTGTTCGTGTGTTCATCATCCATCGGAGTGACGAGACGTTTGGCGTCTTCACAAACAGAAACATACACAGTTTGATACAGAAGATTCGTTGGAACATTATGAGTACAAGATTAGAATGCTTGCATGGGAATGCAAGTAGTGGTGATGGTACATACATCAAGACAACAGTGGTTAGGGAAAAACGGATGGAAATATTGTATGGTTGAAATCGCGTTCCTTTAGAAAAGAAAGCGAGATGCTCTTGTTGTCTTGTCCACTCCGATGAACGGCGAACACCGAAACACACGTGTTTGGAAGAGAATCGTTAGGCTCTTACAAGATTTTCAGCAAGAGTTAGAGCGGACGTAAGGAAAATGTTTTTAAAAATTCACCATAAATCGAAATATTGTGCTAGAGACTTCTCGTTTGTTGCAGAATGAAGGTAAATGATTGAATATTACTAGAATGCAAGATTTTTAGCTTGCAATTGCATTTTTCAACCATTTCGGTCAAGTCAAAGTTGATCGAAGGTTGAAATTTTGGCACTTACCGTGATTTATATGAAAATATGTCAAAATTGAAAAAAGCTACAACCATGAGTTATTTTTTGTTATATTCTTCATGAAATTACACACATTTTCATATATAAAACTTTATGTAACTGCTAATAGAAAACAGTGCAAAAATTACGACAAAGTGACTAAAGAATTTCTGAGATTTTCAGCAGTTAGTGCGGACATAAGGAAAAAGTTTTTTCAAAAATTCACCATAAATCGAAATATTGTGCTAGAGACTTCTCGTTTGTTGCAAAATGAAGGTAAATGATTGAATATTACTAGAATGTTAGAGGTTTAGCTTGCAATTGCCTTTTTCGACCATTTCGGTCGAGTCAAAGTTGACCGAAGGTTGAAATTTTGGCAGTTATCGTGATTTATATGAAAATATGTCAAAATTGATAAAAGCTACAACCATGAGTTATTTTGTGTTGTATTTTACAAGAAATTGCGCACATTTTCATATATAAAACTTTATGTAACTGCTAATAGAAAACAGTGCAAAAATTACGACAAAGTGATTAAAGAATTTCTGAGATTTTCAGCAGAGTTAGTGCGGACGTAAGGAAAAAGTTTTTTTCAAAACTTCACCATAAATTGAAATATTGTGCTTGAGACTTCTCGTTTGTTGCAAAATGAAGGTAAATGATTGAATATTACCAGAATGTAAGAGTTTTAGCTTATAATTGCATTTTTCGACCATTTCGGTATAGTCAAATTCGACCGAAGGTTGAAATTTTGGCACTTATTGTGATTTATATGAAAATATGTCAAAATTGATAAAAGCTACAACCATGAGTTATATTTTGTTGTATTCTACATGAAATTGTGCACATTTTCATATATAAAACTTTATGTAACTGCTTATAGAAAACAGTGCAAAAATTACGACAAAGGGACTAAAGAATTTCTGAGATTTTCAGTAGTTAGCTGATGCTTTCTTTTGGGGTAAGAAAGAAATTCGCGCATGCGCAGCTTGGTCACGCTTGTAAACAGAACAACAGCGTGATCCGTGAACTCCCAGCATCCCTCAAGGCGCGATTTAAAATTTTTCTCAAACAAGGCCTATAAGTATTTTTCCGCGAATATTTAAAAACCTTTTTGTAGTTGACGTATTTTACGTCCACTTGGCACCCGACAGACAATTTTTGTCAACGTAAAATACGCCCAGTCGGCGTTTAAGGGTTAGATAATGGCAAAAAAATTTAGATTGCTTCGAAATGGGTAACATAATTGGGGAAGTTTCGCCAAAATAAGTAGTGACCAAAATTTGGACAAACGTTTCAAAAAAATACAGAAAAAAGCAGAATCTATAATACTTAATTTTGAAACAAAGGAAGATATATATTATAATAAGAAATTCAATACGGACGAGCTGGAATATGTTCTCTTGAACAGCAGTAAATCTGCTCCTAGAGGTGATGATATTTGCTTTTGAAATGATTTGCCACCCAGCACCTTTGGCAAAATCGTACTTATTAAAACTTTACAATCATTTATGGCTCAGAAACTTGTTTCCAGATGAATGGTATTAATGTATTCCTATACCAAAACCTGGAAGAGATCCTAGTAATGTGAACAATTATAGACCAATCTCTTTAACAAGTTGTCTATGCAAGTTGTAGGAGAAATTGGTAAATGCATGACTTACATGGCATATACTTGAAAATAAAATTTTAACTCCTTCCCAGTTTGGCTCACAACGTAATTGATCTACATTAGATTCTCTTTCTAATATGGAAGACCAATACGTAGAGGATTTGAAAGAAAGCAAATTACAGTAGCTGTCTTTTTTGACATCCAAAAGGCATACGACACTACATGGAGGTATGTAATATTAAAATCATTACATAATGATAACATACACTGCCATCTTCCTAAGTTTATTAAAAACTTTATGACTGATCACACTTTCCAGGTGAGAATAGATGATGTTAATTACAAAGACATGTCCACTTGAAAATGGAGTTCCACAGGGGAGTGTCCTTAGTGGTACTCTGTTTACATTAGCAATTAGTGATATCAGTAACATGCTGCCGGTCGGAATTAAAAGTAACTTGTACACGGATGATTTTGCCATATATTATACAGCGTCATGCATAAAGCATGCAGAATGAATGGTCAATAAAACCATAATAAAAATAGATGATTGGACCGTATCTGTAGGCTTTAGGTTTTCCATAGAAAAAACTCAAGCTGTCATATTTTATAAAAGTAAAAATTGGAAAAAAGTGAAGAAATAGAATTGAAAATCAGAAACCGTAATATACCAATTAGCCAAACTGCAAAATTTTTAGGATTAATATTTGATGCACACCCGAATTGGAAAGCCCATATAACTTACATAAAATCAAAATGCAAAAGGGCACTAAGTCTAATTAAAAAACTATCACACAAATTGGAGAGCTGATAGACATACTCTTACCATACTGTATAAAGCAACAGTGTTATCAATCATTGACTAAAGAAGTGAAATATATGGTTCAGCATCAGAAGCAGCACTAAAAGTATTAGATCCAATTCACAATAAAGGACTAAGAATATGCACAGGAGCATTTAGATCCTCACCAGTTTCCTCAGTACAAGTCAAATGTAGCGAACTGCCACTGTTCCTCCTTAGAGAGTTCATAACAACGAAAAGTGCATTAAGAATCAAGACAAGTGATTCACCAACCAAAAATCTATTTGATCTAAGGGATATATTTATAAACAATCATCCACCTCCTTCCCCAATTAGAGCTATTAGAGTGAGTCACTGAACATAGATATATAAGTACCTTCAACAGTGAAGTTACCACCCCATTGGACCGTGAATAAAGTAAGGACTTGCACACACTTGAAATATTTATCAAAAAGTTCCTCATACACCCCAGAACACCATAGACAAAAAACCATAGATCATATAAGAGAAAAATATTCACATTACACGGTTTACACAGATGGGTCTAAATCACAAAAAAGGAGTAGGATATGCAGCTGTATCCCAGAACAAGTCATATCAGTTATCTTTGCCTAATAATGCCTCAGTCTTCACAGCAGAGTTGTGTGCAATCGCAGTAGCCATCAAAATTATAAAGCAAATATCATTCAATAATTTTGTTATTTTTAGTGACTCAAGAAGCGCTATAGAAGCCATTCAAGGTTACTACCCAAAAAATAATATTGTACAGGAAATTAAATATGAACTCCTCAAATTGTATAATAGTGGAAAAAATATTGAAATATGTTGGATCTCTGCCCATGTAGGGATTAAAGGAAACAAAGAAGCTGATAAAGCAGCTAAAGAAGCAGTCCACATGGCTAGAGCAAATGTTAAAATCCCAATTAGTAATTACATAAGAGATGTAAAAACATTGTAAATAAATGGCAAAATATATGGAACGAGGAGCCTATAAATAATAAATTGAAATAGATAAAATCCAGTGTTGGAAAATGGAGCTCATCATGTCAGAGAGAGAGACGCACACGAGTAATTATGACGCGTCTGCGAATAGGCCACACTCATTTGACACATGGACGCTTGATAAACAGTCCACATGGCCCTCCGCCCGAATGCCCAGAATGCAAAGTGTTGGTAACAGTCAAATGTGTTGTGTGACTGTCCAAAATATAATCAACAGCGAATATCAGCCTTTGGAAAGAAATTAATGGGGAAAATTTTACTGGAATCTTATACATTTTCAGTCATCCCAATTTTTACATTCATGAAGAAGTATAACTTAATAGATAAAGTATAAAACCAAGTAAATAATGGAAATACAGAAGCCCGTAGGGCATTTAATAAATAAAAAAAAGTAATTCATTCTGAATTCTAATTTTTTTTTTTTTTTCTTTTAATCTTTATTTTTTTTGGTGTGTATGGAAACAGCAAATGTAATTATCTTATGCATGTGTTTCAGTGTAAAAGCATATAAATTATACAGTTTTTTCTTTTAAACTTCATTTTCATTTATTCATCATCATGCGAATGACCTAGTTGGTCCCAGTTCCAGGCCTATGGCCTAGACCTGGTATTTCATCCTAATCCTTCGGGCCAGCCCTATGAGAGCTGATAGTCAGCTCAGTGGTCTAGTTAAGCTATCTTATTAATTAAATTAAATGTACAGATGATTTTGCCATATATTATACAGCACCACACATAAAACATGCAGAATGAATGATTAATAAAATCATAATGAAAATAGATGAATGGGCCTCATCTGTAGGCTTTAGATTTTCCATAGAAACACTCAAGCTGTTATGTTATATATGAATAAAAATGGGAAAAAGTTGAAGAAAATTAAAAATCAGAAACCATAGTATACCAACTGGCCAAGCTGCAAACATTTTAGGATTAATATATGACGCACACTTGAATTGGAAAGCCCATATAACTTACGTAAAATCAAAATGCAAAATAGCTTTAATCTAATTAAAAAACTTTCACCCACTAATTGGGAAGCTGATAGACATACTCTTACTATGCTGTATGAAGCAACAGTGTTGCCATTTATTGATTACGAAAGTGAAATACAGTGAACTCCACCTATTCGCGGTTCTGGATTCACGGCTTCACCTGTTTCCTCTCCCTCCTCATCCAGTAAACCCCCTCCCCTCCCCCTCCCCCTCCTCCTAAACTCCTCCTACCTCCTCCTCCTAAAAACACTCCTCCTATTTTGATAGTTTAAACACAAAAAAAAAAAATTCTAAAAAGGCTTATACCTGAGTGTTTTAATAGTTTGTATCCGTAAAACCTGGATTTAGTCATTTTTATTGATATGAAAATACAGTTAATTAGTGAATATTTTCAGTGAAAATATTAATGGATATTCCGAAATAATGGGTAGATACATTCTGCAGAGAAACCCGTGAATATGTGAGTCCGCAAAGAGTGAGACTGGCCTAAGGGTTTACTGTACACATTATTACACGAAAATTTGCCTATTTTACTATTTTTACATGGAGAAAGATTCCAGAAGTCAGAGTATTTTCAGGTATAATTTTCATGACTAAGTGCAAGAACGATCCAACTTTAATTTTCATTTTACATAAATGACTTACCAATAATTACATTTCTACTAGCTTTTGGCAGTCTAAAAAAAAAAATTCAAATTTCCTTTCTGTCTGCTTCTGTCTTGTATATCTGTTCATGCGTGTGTGTAGGTGACAAGGCCCCATCCACACTTGGGACTGATAGGTACAACTCAGCAGAGAGCTTCAATTTGTTTGCTGCCAGCTTCCGAATGACATCAGTGGTTTTGTGCAGTCGTTGCTTCATCCTTTTGGATATTTGTTCCTGTATTTTGGTGAAGTATTCACTTATATGTGGTGGCCTTTAAGATTAGTTATATCGTTAGCTGTGATTAACTTTATTTCTAACATTAGTTCAAGATGTCTGACCCCAGCTCTTCAACTATTTGTTATTGCATTGAGGGCTACAAAACTAGATTAACTAAATTGTCTTATGATTCTCACTCTTAAGTGTGTCAAATGTAGGGGGCAGGAATGTATTAAAGAGCTTACTTGTCCGAATTAAGTAGGGATGATAAAATGGAAGGCATTGACCTCCCATCTTGACAAATTTGAACCCCATAGGACCCAACCCCCAATTTTTTTAACCGCTTTCGGAGGAGGGCTAGTTTAGAGGCTGTTCCTTTACCTAGTGTGGTAGAAGATAGCTCTGTTTCTTTTCTTCATATTCCTGCTATATCTCCCATCCTTAGCCCTCCTACTCCTTTACCCCATACTCCTTTACCAGGTTCCCATGCTTCTAATCTTGACGCCATTGCCAGTCTCGAGTCGAGGTTCGAATAAAAAATTTGAACCTTTGGCTAGCACTGTAATAGAGTTGGGTACTTCTTACAGAGCCTTTGTGGAGAAAGCATCTTCCAGTATTCTGAGTGCCATTGTTTTGCAAAGTTACAGTGCTGTGTATTTGAGGAGGTGACTGCCCATCCCAAAGGTGCTCCTGGATGAAGGTCCCTGTCCCGCTCCCCTGCACTGGGGAGAAGACATACCAGAAGTCCAAGGGAGGCCAGTGGGGTTTGCCTGTTCCCAGGCTGCGATAGAATACCACTGGAAAGGTGCCTCTTTTGGTGTGAATCATCTGTCATCAGATTCGGATGGCTCCACTCCCAACAGGAAGCGACAGTGGCGCTGTGCTTCTGCTTCTTGGCCTTTGAAAGGCACTTGATTTAGCGGACAGTTTCCTGCCTCCTGTCAAGAGGTACAAGGAGGCCATGATTTATCTCAGCCCTCCTGTATTAATACGAATATTTATATGTTCTGCCACCGTTCTGCTCAATCGCCTTCATCATTACTTCTTTAATAATGACGCCTGGCTAATTTCCCAGATTTTTATAGCCTGTATCCTGATTCTCAGCCTTGACCTTCCTCATGAGCCCCGGATGTGTTGACAGCACTTGCCTCCCAAAAAATGTTTTTTGTTCCTCGAAAATTCAGCAAAAAGTAGAAATTGGCTGGCCATGAAGAAGGAAGGTTCATTTTGCTCTCCTCCTTTTTCTAAATGTTTCTGCCTATTTTAAGGGGACTTCTCAGAATGGTTGATGCAACCCGTCATTCTTTCTAAATAGACCATTGTCAGTTATTCTCTTCAAAAAATTTTGGAAATTTTTAATTTTTTCGCAACTGGACTGTTGGGGCTTTGAATGTCAGGAAAATTGAATTATCTAGTCCTGAGGAAGATTTTGCTTTCTCTTAAATATCGTCATGTGCTGACAAGGTGGTCAGAGGTGATTCTTTTGAAAAAATTGATTTTTTGAAAAATTTTGAAGAAACAGGAGCTATGGCGTACTCCTTTATCACAAAAAAGTTTTTTGAAGAATCAGCCCTCTTCGTTATTTTCCATAAGAAGACCCCATCTTTTCCCCCAAGACACAGTTAGAGGAACTGAATAATAATGTCAGAGTTAAGAAAAAATCCACTAATGATCTTCTGGATCAGCCTCATTTGACGTTATAAATTGCTTGAAACGAAAAAAGTCTTTCTTGCCTCTGCAACCTCAGCCCTTTCAAGGAGGAAGATCTAGAATTCAACCTAGACCTTGGGCCAATCTGTGTCCCTCCTTTAGAGATATCAAGAAATCTTCATTCAAACCAGCCATCAAAAATGAAAGTCTAGTCCTTCAGTTGGTAAAAAATTGATAGAAAAGGAATGGAGAAACAGAGAGATTTTGCAGAACCTCGCTAGTTTTTTGTTGAAGAGCCCTATCTTCATCCCTTTCAAAGTGAATTACTTATCCAAGTCAAATCATCTTGACAGAAAATGGCAGACACTGAAAAGTTTTCTGAATTTCTCAGGAGAGTCAAGTTGCTTTGGTAACGGCAAAGTTTCAGTTTTGAGGACATAAATTGATCGAAACGAAAAAGTTCTACAACTGTCTCTTCTTGGTCCCCAAGTCATTTGGGGGCTAGAACAGTTCTGGATGTCAGAACCTGATTTTTTATCTGAAAACCAAGTTTCAATGGAACCAACCATCGAGTCCTGTCTTCTCTCCATCAGGGCGACTGGATGGTCACTCTGGATATGCAGGATGCTTATTTCCATGTCCCTATACAGTACTTCCAGACTCCAGAAAGTTCCTGCAGTTTTTTTTGGGCAAGGTTTCAAACCTTTTTTTCTTGGGCCTGTCCACAGCCCTGTAAATATTCAAAATTCTCAGAGGAAAGGTTGAGGAAATGGCTGAGTCAACATAAACATATGCCTCTATCTCGATGACTGGCTCTCCGCTCCCCTTCAGAGGAGAAGTGCTCGCAGGACTTAAAGAAGACTCTTCGCCTGACACAGGAGTTGGGCATTTTAACTAACTTCCAGAAATCTCAAATAATTCTGACACAGCAAATTCCCTATTTAGGGATGATTCTGGATTCACTGACTTTTTGTGTCCCATATATGATAATGAAAAGACTGTCAGAACTCCTGTCCCTTAGAACTTGCTCAGCAGTTCAGTGGATGAGTCTGCTGGGAACTTTGGCCGCCTTGGGACCGTTTGTGAAGCTGGGCAGGCTTCAAATGAGGCTGCTCTAGTTTTACCTGAAAGTGAACTGGAGAAGGAAATCCCAGCCGGACTCCTCCATCTTCCTCATCTCTTCAGAGATCAAGGTGGACCTTCGTTGGTGGTTGTCTGCAGAAAGACTTCCAGAAGGGAAGTCTCTTCTGCCCCTGAACCCCAACCTAGACATTTATTCCAGTGCTTCAGGTCTAGGTTGGAGAGCCCTTTTAGGAAGTCGGAAGGTCTCAGGGATGTGATCAGTAGATCAGAGGGCTCCCCACATCATTGTCAAGGAGCTGAAGGCCTCCAGGCCTTCTCTCCACTCATCACCAGCAAGGTAGAAGCAGTTTACGCCGACAACACCACAGCTGTCATATGTCTGCAAACAAGGAGGCACCCACTCCTTCACTCTACGAGACAGCAAAAGAGCTCCTTCTCTGGGCAGAGCAGAACCAGGTGAAGATTATCACTCACTGCATTCAGGGGAGAATGAACATCCTAGCTGATGAATTGAGCCATTGCAATCAATCTTGCCAACTTAGTAGACCCTGGACTCCCTCGTATGCAACGATCTCTGTAAGCTATGGGGCAAACTGACAGTGGACCTCTTCACAACGTCAGGGAACTATCGTCTTCCTATTTTGCTCCCCAGTCCCAGACCCTCTTACATGGGCGACAGA
The DNA here is from genome assembly GCF_040412425.1 of Macrobrachium rosenbergii. NCBI lineage: Eukaryota > Metazoa > Arthropoda > Malacostraca > Decapoda > Palaemonidae > Macrobrachium > Macrobrachium rosenbergii. Next base: position 16,060,296 of record NC_089776.1, read on the forward strand.
TGCCATGCTTTTGGACTGGACAGACCTGGACGTATATGCATTTCCGCCTTTCAGGTTGATCAAGGAGGTGATCAACAAGTTTTTATCTCACCAGAGCACCTCAATGACCCCTAGTTGCTCCATTCTGGCCCAGAAAGGAATGGTTTCAAAATACCTGCTGTGACTGTTAGTGGACATGGAAGGCTCCTTTCTTAAAAAACAGTGCTGGACTACATTCTTCAGGTTCCAGAATATTGTCCTCTACTGGCCCTGATAAAGGCTAAGACTGTCAGAGATAAAGCTAAAGAAGAAAGGATTTTGAGACAGGCTGCAGAAGCTCTGCTTTTCTTCTCACTAAGCTCCACCAGTCAAAGTGGACAGTTTTAAGAAGATGGTGCAGCCACAATGGACCTCTGTTCTAAATGAATAACAGTTTGCCATTCATTTTTGTTTTTCCTGAGGACCTCTAAATGTAGTCTTGTATTTACTATCAAAGGGATAGGTCAGTACCTTTTAGTTCGACGTTTAAGCATAGAGGCCTGTTTCTGTCTTCAAACCAAGATCTCAGCAACCTCATCAGATCCAGTTGAGACTTCCAAACAAAAGTTGTCCTAGTCTCCTGGAATTTAGCGTTGTTTTAAGTGGCTCTCAGGCTCTCATTCAACGAGCCGTTCCAGCTCTTATAAGAACCTCATATCCAAAATTGATGTACTCATCGCGTTGGCTAACTTTGGAACTCAAGTTTGGGAATATTTTCTTTGAGCACTTTGATAAAAAAACTAGGATTATTGCATCTATTTGCATTAAATTGCTCTCTCTCTCTTGGTTTCCTCGCCAAGAATGAGGACATTTCCAAGCCATGGCCTTGCTCGTACGTCATTAAGAACTTAACAGACATCCTTAGACCAGAGGAAGAAGAAAAACTTCTTTGTCCTGTGGGAGCCTTGAGGCGTTACCTTCAAAGGACAGAAAGGATCAGAGGACCTTCAAACAATCTCTGGTTCTCTGTGAGGAATCCTTCACATCCCCTGTCGAAGAATGCATTTTTTTTTTTTTTCTGAGAAGTTTGATTACCGAGGCACACTTAAGTTCAAGAGGACGTCTTACCGACCTTTAAGGTGAAGGCTCATGAAGTTCAGGCTGTAAATGCGCATTCTCTTTGGACTATAAACCATCTGAGGCTATTCTGCAGTCTACATTTTGAAAGCGTAGTCATTCTTCGTTTGCATTACCTTAAAGACTTAGAAACTGTGTTAGAACATTGTTGTACTTTGGGCAGAAACTGTTAGAAAATTGTTGTACTTTGGGCCCTTTATCCGTGGCTGGCATGGTGTTGGGAAAAATGCATCCTCCTCTGCCCCTCTTCTTTTCTCTTGCCTTAATGTAGGTGTTGAGTCAGAAACCTGGGGTGCATCGTATCAAGTACCCATCCAGTTTTTAGTGGTAAAATGGTGGTTTTTATAATGCCAAACAAGTTGTATTTTATTTTAGTCTACTCCCAGGGCAAGGGCACCCAAATCTTTGACAATGTTTATGAATTTCTTCTGCAAAGTACACTGAAGCAAAACTTGGGCCATACTGCCACGCCTTCTATAAGTTAAGATAAGTCTAATTTTTCTTAGAGGCAGTACCTACCTGCAGTAGCTCTTCACCAAATGATCAACAAGCATTGTACCAATGTTCTGTTATAAAAACTCAAAGTGATTACTTTTATTAATGTTTTGGAATAGAAAATTCCACATATCCCCCACCTTTCAATTCCTGAACTAATCAGACTATGTAATTTCTTGGTAAGTCACTTGCATAAAAATTATATTTTTATGATAAAATAAGGTTTGTAAATATACTTACAAGTAATTACATAATCAAATTTACCTCCTCCCACAGATGAACATCAGGCCTCAAATGAAAACAAGCACTCTGCTAATAATTATCAGTGGATCATGTGGGTGGGGCCTTGTCACCTACATTAACAATGGTAGCAATTTTTAACACCAAAAAATATTGCCAATTTTTTTCTAACAAGCTCACTCTATTAAACTGGATTACCACTTAACCGGGACTGAGTTACACACACACACACACACACACACACACACACAATATTGTTCCTCTCTCTTCTGTTAATTTTTCAGACTCAAAAATTACTCTCTATCTTTAATATGTATTTAAAAATGAAATGGAATACCGTTTACATAATTTCATATTTCCGCCATTCACTCTGTTGTGGATTTTTGTGGAACACATCGTTCACTTGTCCGTGGGGGAAATTTCACTAATTTGCAGATTTTTCTTTGGGGCACATCTCTAAAATTGTCATTAATTTGCTTTTATATTTTTTATTTTCTCATTAAAATATATGTATACTGAGAGAGAGAGAGAGAGAGAGAGAGAGACTAACCATATAAAACGAGAAACAGTGATTAGAGAGAGAGAGAGTTTTACTGTGGTTTTTATCCTTTCTAAGCACAAATATAAATGAATTCTGTAAGTGAAATAACATTTCATTGATATTTTGCTGTTTTTTCCATTAAAGTAATTTGTATACTGTTTGAGAGAGAGAGAGAGAGAGAGAGAGAACCTAATTGTTTATATGTACATTGAAGCACAGTAACTTGTTGGGGACGAGAACTAAAGGCACTTAAACTATGGCTTGGGTGAGAATGTTGAAAGTTGCCTACATATGAAATTCAGATTTTGAATATTTTTACGGTGATTAGAGATGAAACATACACAGTGATAAAATATTCTCTTGTGTACTGTTATAATATATGTGATAATCATAGTCAACTAAACTTGTAATGAAATACAGTACAATAAATCGGATAAAGCAAAAAATATGGCAATGCTACTTCCGTCAATCTGTCTTGAATTGCTGGATTTGTTTATTTTCGTGTTTTTTTATGCTTATGGTATAGTAATTGATATTTTTATTAAAGGATATGTACAGTACAGTACTGATAGCGAGAGAGAGAGAGAGAGAGAGAGATTAAGTCACAGAAAAATTGCTACTGGAACCTATGTATGAAATTTGGATTTTAAATATTTTTATGGTGATTAGATCAATATAGTATACTGTAAATAGATTCTGTAAGTAAAATGATGTGTTATATAGATATTTTGCAGTGTTTTTTTGATATATGTATATTGAGAGAGAGAGAGAGAGAGAGAGAGAGAATGATGGCACAAGACTTTTTAAATAACTTTATGGGAGATGGTGAGGACCAACCACAAAATGATGTTAACCAAGAACTTAATGTAGTAAATAGGTTTTTTATCATGAATGTATTTGTACGTAATCACAAAAATATAAACATGACGTAACAAACCTAACATTATGTTTGGAGGTACGTGCTCTGTCGCTGTAAACTACCAACATATTTAAGATGCTCTACACAGTACTAGTACTATCTTAAAATACATACCTGTACAGTAAATATAATTTCAAAATCGTCTTACAACACAAAAATATCAATATACTGTATGTAAAATGTACACCCAGTGCATTACGATATGCAGAGAACGATGCGCAAAGTTACGTAGGCCAAAGAAAACTTGCATGTCTGAATGATAGGGTATACTTAAGAGTAACAGTTGTAGACCGCTATACTTAATTTTGCAACATGACTTTGAAATGATATTAGTGTTCTGGGATGATAGTTTGAGGTGTATTTTTGTTTGAACTGTCAAGTTTAGCGATAAACTGTCAAAATAGGCAGTTATAAGCGTTTTACGGGTGTATATAGCCTACTTAACCCTTTCCTATCTGTATAGTTATCACATCACTGAGGGTACATGAGTCCCAATGTGTCTGGGAGTGCTTTCGATAGTGCTCAAAAAAATAATTATTTCGAAAATTCAGCAAAAATAGAAATTTTCTGCCAACAACGTTCATTTTGCTGTCCTTTTTTCTAAATGTTTATATTTTTGCCATGGTGGAATAGTCAGAATAAGAGTCCCAGCCCTCTAAATACGTAAAAATGTGAGTTATTTAACAGAAAAAAAATCTACTTTTTTTATATTTTCTTCAAATGGAAAAACTATGCAAGTCAGGTGAATGAATTATTTTTATGAGAAAGCCAACAAAATTCCCTAAATATCGACATATAAAACAATGGAAAACGAATAAGTCCAGTTGGTGAAAAAATTGATAGAAAAGAAAAACTGAGAAACTTGAGCGCTCTGCCCAGCGTATAGGTGAGAATTATCGCTACAAAAAGTCTTTTTGAAGAGTCCTATCTCAGTTATTTTTCATAGAAATTACTTTGTAAATATACGAAAATTTAGAGGAAAAGTTGAAGA
>NC_089776.1:16069576-16227076 GCF_040412425.1 Macrobrachium rosenbergii
GAAGGGGAAAAATGCTGTGGATCATTCTCATACTAATGGGGAAGTACTGGGTGTTCCAAAAGAAGGTCATGATACCCAGCAGTTATTACAGGATTGGGATGATGAGGAAGAGGAGGCACCTGGTTCCAGTAATGCTACGAATGGCAGAGTCGAAGTCTCTGGATCTATGGAGGATGATTCTGATGATGGATACAGTGATGATGATGGTTACCCTCCCCCACAGCCCAATCATGAGCGCATGCCCATGCCTAAAGCTGCTGAGATAAATTCTGCATTTGATGCTCTGCTTGCAACAACACCAAACATTGTTAATTCTAATTCCAGTCAGACTTCAAAGTACATAAGTAATGATTCTGACAGTGACTGTAGTGACTGGGAAAAATATTACGACAAGAATTCTGACTCTGATGATGAGGAAAATTCACCAGGAGAAAGTAATGATCAGGGCACTTGTGAAGAAGGTTTTGAAAAGAGCAATGGTGTGAAGAGTGAAAAGGAGGAAGAAGAGGAGGAAGAAGAGAAGGAAGATCTTTCTAAGTCAGAGACACAAGCAGAATCAGAGGTTGTTAGTGAAGCCAAGGAAGAACCTTTGGAGGTGATGTCTAAGTCCGAGAGCTCATCACCTCTCAGGATGGAAGAGGAATCAAGTTCAAAATCAACATCAAGTGATTCAGTGGAGAGTAAATCTTTCACTTGTGAAGAGACAGATAAGGATGAAGTGAAAGAAACAGATAAGGATGAGGTGAAACAAGATACAGTTAAACATGCACAAGCTGTAAGCCAGAAATCTTCTGCTGACATTTATGAATATGTAGATGAGACATGTGAATCACCACATGAGCCATACGAGCCACCCAAGAAACCATATGAATCTTTACAGAAGTATAGACTTCTTCAGGAGACTTACAAATCTCCACATGATTCCTCTAGGTTATCTTACCATGATGACCATAGGTCAGCAAAGGATAACTATATGTCTTCTAGAGGTGAAGCACCTGAAGATAGTACATGGAAAGCAGAGGATTCTGGTAGTGAACATGAAAGTAATCATCCACAGAGTTCTGGCAAAGAATGTTCGAAAGAGGATACTTCAGAAGTGCCGGATTCTTCTGAGCAGTTACCAGATTATGAATCAGAAGAGGAAGATGTTGCTAGTCAAGAAACTGGAAGTTACACAAAAGATTATGGGTTTGAGGAGGGAGGAGAGCTGGATATTGCTACTACTGAGGAAGTTAAAGATGATTCTCACTGTGAAAGAACAAGAGATCCTTATGAATTGGAAGTTCATAGTGGAAGTTTTGAGTCTGGTAAAAGTTACAAACCACAGAAAAGCAGCACAGAGCAACTGGAACAAGGCAGTGCTTACAACCAAGAAAGTTCAGGTGGAAGTGACCAGCAGGGTGGAAGTATAATGCTTGAAGAATGTAAGGCAAGTAAAGATAGCAATATCGAAAGTGACGTAGGGAGTAAGTTGTGGAAAGCTGGTGAACCACTTTCATCAAAACACCACCAGAGTCATGAAACTGATGTGAGCAAGAGTTATGAATCTCCTGGTGACCTTTATGTATATGAGTCAGAGGAACAGCATAAGTTTGGCAAATATAAGAGTTCAAAAAGCTATGAATCTTCACATAGTAGTGTTCACAAAGAAGAAAAGGCATATGAAGCTTATGATGAACAGCAGCTTGAAGACACTGGGAAGCCGCTTGAATCGTATGCTGTTCACAAGGCTTACAGATCACTCCATTCTTCCTCTGGTGGCAGTCATTTGCCACACGGTTATTGTGATTCAGATTTGAGACATACTGAAGAACTTGGTGATAAGCAGAGGTATGGTGGTGAAGGTGGTAATGCACATAAAAATGAATTGTACTCTAGAGATATAACTCAAAAGTCCACACCCCTGAAAAAGCCCCTTGAACATGACAAAGGTGCTGTGGGGTCTTCCAAAGACATTGAGGAATTTATGAAAGATACAGATCAACTCACACAAAATATTGATAAACTCACAGAAAATATCGATGCCAAATGTGCACCCACTGCCTTAATTCGAGACAGAGTACGTAAAAGTTTTAGTGAAGATTATGAGGCACAGGCTGAAGAAGTGGAAGATATGCCACAAGTTTTAAATCTAAGTACCCAGGACCGTAACGTGGTACATGAAAAAGGGGCTGAGAAGGTTAATCCAGAAGGTAGTGCCTTGTATAGTAAGTTGGGGGTGTCCTCAGAAAAAGTGTATCATTCTAAGTCTGGGGATCATGCTGTGATGTCAGGTTCAGGAACATCATACATGCTGGTTGCGGTTGATGCCCATGGAAACACAGTACCTACTGCGTCTACTTCATCTCTGAGTGAGGGTAACAGCAATTTGATGGCTGTGGAGGCTACTTTAGAAGATGGAGCAACAAGAACCCTGTACATAGATCCTACTCAGTTAGGTCCAAATGTAGATCTTAATAACCTTATGCTTCATATTGATACTAGTGGTCAAGAGCATGTAATTATCCCTTCGTCATCTTCATCCTCCATGGAGGTAAGTGGCCAGGAGGTCTCAGCTTATGAACCCCAATGGCAGCGTGTTAGTGATGTTCCTTCCAGTGATATTCAGACCCACAGACGAAATCCGCCAGAAGCCTCTGGAGCTTCATTAAGTCACCGAAGTGAGGGAAAAAGTTACCACCAGGTTAGTTATCCTGGTAACTATAGTGAAAGATATTCCTCTAGCAGAGATAATGATGATCATTTGTGAAATTAACAACAAGATTGCACACAGGTGAATTTGCACTTATACGAGTTTTGTAAATTTGTCGTCATACAATTTGTATACAAAATTTAAGGTTTGGCTTTTTGTATATGTTAGAAGTGATTAATTTTTTTTTTTTTTTTTATAGATTTCATCCCTGGAAAGTCAATTTTCAGAAGTTTTTTTACAATCTAAATATATTTTAGGCATGCCACCATAATTGTACTCTTTGAAAATTTATGGATTCAAAGTTACATTGCACTTATTAATTTTTCATTCTGTTTGTAATTACTCATGGAAAGGTCAGTTTTCTCTCTCGTGTAGACATTTTTGTCAATGTATAATAGTTTTTTGTAATACATGTATGAATGATTTGAAGAGCTTTTGTTTTTTCAACATGAGGTGGATGAGTAAGAGTGAATGAGCATCATAGAATTGTGCAAGGCTGTAAGTTTGCATCTCATCTCTTAGAGTAGGTAGATAAAAGTATTTTGAAAAATGAACATTTTGCCCAAGTATCCAGGTATTTGAAAGTATGTACAACAACAGTCGTTGGTTAAGAGCCAGTTTATATTTTATATTTTGATAAGAGGGTTCTTCCAGAATTAGACCCTTTCTGCACTATATCAGCACCCAAATGATCCAGGTTTGGTGCCTGGTTTGATGTCTACTCCATGCAGGCTGATAGTTGAACACACAACTATTGTAACTTTGTGTAATAAAATATGAGTGCAGAAGGAATTAGTACTGTACAGTACAGTATTTCAGTTCACAGTGAAGGTATTTCCACAAATCTTCAGAGCGGATGGTTGTTGTATAACCATCACACAGGTAGTTTTTTCTAATTTTGTGGCCCTGTCACCTCATGTAATGTTTTCAACAAACTGGATGACAAAGGTTATTCACGAGGAATAATTTTTCAAATATGCATGTATCTGTATATGATAAATGGATTAGTAAGTCATTACAGTGGAAGTTTTATCTGGAAACATATCTTGCTGTGTTGTAGAGCAATTCAAGGAATGTAGCATGATATCACAAGGTGCACTGCCCTTACATTTGCTTGGGGTTAATACAAAAATAAGAGAATGGCCAGGAGTTTGCAAATCAAAAGTGGAGTGCAAGCCACAGTAGTGCACTAAAGAAAAAGGTACTTGTATTTTTTACCAGTAATGTTACACCTCCTATTGCAGTACAATACTGTAGAGTAATATTGTGTTTTTGGATGAAAATTGGGGATGAATGTAGAGTTAATTACGTACTAAATACTTGAGCTTATCCTTTTGAGTAGGGGATTAAAAACTGTGATAGTTCTAACCGAAGAGGCTTAAGGGTGGGGACATTGTTTTGTGCTGGGATTTTACCAAGAAATCTATCTGAAGAGGTGGAAGTGAGGGACTTGTGTCATTGTAGGATGTTACTAAGAATTCTGTATTTGTTTGGAGATAAATTTTATGAGATTGAAATTTATTAAATTATGTACAGCCTATTATATCATCAGCAGAAAATGTAATTGCTGATTGTGCTAGTAGAGGCTTATGTAATGTTTATATTGTTTAGTTGACAGTATGGTATAGGTGGTGGTGTGCAATATGAGAGCAAAGCTTTTAATTAACTTAATCATTTTTTATCCTTTCTTTTATCTTAGGCAGAAATGGAATGAGAAAGGTTTTTATTTTGTAGAGTAGAAACTGATGGTAAATTTCTATTTTTATATATCAGTATATCAAAATGCTTATATCATTTGAAAGGTCTGTTTGTATGTATTTTGATATGGGGGCATTCCGTTCAGTACATTAAATCTTGCTATTGGGTAGCCTAATTTAATGTTATTCAGCCAGCATGCTGAAATCAAAACAAAAATCCGAGACAAGTGATGATATTACTGGTAGGTTAGAAGGTAGTGTATTGCAGACTGTTATTTTTTCAGCGATAGTACAGTATGTTGTCACATATCTTTCCATAAGTATGTAGTGTCACTGGTAGAATGTCCCTGTAGTGATGTTGCTAATTGGTTCAGATGTGGAATATCAATAGATATTGAAGAATATAAAATTAAAACACATTCATGAAATGTTTAACATTGATCTAATACTTAACATTATTTGATTTTGGGTCAAGGATTGTTTTGTTTAGCCACTCATCTCTTAGAGGCTTTGAATTAATAGCATTTGTATTATCTGTTATTCTCCTGACCTCTGTAGAAATGTGATGGAAAGTATTTTGTGGGTGAGCAGCTGTACAATGAGTGCTTTTCACAATATCTCCAATTGAAAGTTAGATAAGAAGTCATTAAGTAGGATGTCAAGTATAGAACTTCTCAGAGAGCCTGCATATTTTCATATCTTTAAGTGAGGTTGGTGTGTGAAGAGTGCGGAAGGGTTGCCTAAGGCAGGGATGTGAATAATAGCTAGATTTAGGTTTGAATGAATGCATAAAACAAATCTTTGTCCAATATTTTCTATTTATTGAAACATTGTCTTTATTGAAGAAATTTATCCACAAGAATAATGCCAAGTGGTCGTGCAAAGCTCAAATTATAATAATTTGTCAAATTCCAAAGTTATTTATTTTATGAGGGATCTCACAAGTGCCACGTCTTATTGCAATTGTGGCCAGAAGTTTATAAAATGATTGTTTTTGAGATATGAAAGAGGACAATGTTCTTCATTCTTTTATATAAAAAATTACTAGTATTTAAGCACCCTGTTAGAGCAGACAAACATTGATGGGATAGCTGCTTGAACTAGCAAATTGACCTTTAACAATAGGTGAGGCTTTCCCACCAGATTTCTCCTATGAGACAGTGCTGATGCGAATGTTTATGAGTGTTCTGTCAACCACGTTTCTTTCGTTTAATATTTTTCTTTGCTAATCTTTAGGTCAGTATGGTGTCTGTCTGAATTTATTCATTTCAGTTATTTTCATGCCAAGTAAGGACACCCCTTTAACCTAAAGTTTGTCATTCAGTATTTTGGCCTTATAGTGGCTAGCAGATGATGGAAGAAATAAAGTCAATTATCAAAGCTTAGATACAATTGTTATAAAGAAATTCATTATGAAAAGAAGCAGTGTCCAGTCAAAACAAGTTTGGTAAATTTCTTACTTCTACATTGTGTAATTTGTTACTAGGGTTGCAAAAAAAAAAAAGTTTTTCATTTTGCTTTTTTTTTTTTTTTTTTTTTTAGATTTTTTTTTCTTCATTGCATCCAATTTCTCCATTTTTGAAGACCTTACTTATAGTTACTATAAACTTATGATGTTATTTAAGACTCACACTTTCCTTCTAGATCAGAAGAATTAGAGGAATCATTGATTTTTATATAAGTAACTTACCAAATAATTACATAGCCATAGTTTCTACTTTATGTGGCAGCTCAAAATTCGAAATTCCTGGTAGTGCTCTTGTTTTGGGTGTAGGTATGTGGCCTGCTCACTTTCGGGGAAGAATAGGTACAACATAGCTAAAGAGCTCAATTTGTTTCTGCCGGTTAATTGAACACCAGTTATTAGCAGCTCTTGTTTCATTTTTCGTCGGATGGTTGAAGATCGTCTTTGGTGAAATACTCTTTGCTTTTGGTAGCGCAGCTATCTAGTTTAGTTAGAATTTTGGATACTTCTTCGATTGTGACTTATTCAATTGGAATTTTGACCATTATGTTGGACTCTAGTTTGTCTAGCATTAGGTACTGCAGCAAAGGCTTCAAAACTAGACACGTCTGCAAAATATGACTCTCATACCATTTGTTGTACTTGTAGGGAACAAATTTGTTCCCCAGAATTGAATTGGGACAAATATAAAGCCTGGGAGAAGGGTAAATGGAAGGCTTTACAGACACACTTAGACAAATTGCAACGTGACCGAATTAGAAAAGCTACAGCTAGGGCCGAAGCAAAGGCTTCCGCTAGTGTAGGTCATTCTTCAAGGGACGATATTGATGTTATGCCTATCCCTTCAACACCTGTGACAGCTTTTTCTTCCATTTCCAGTCCTCCAGCTTTTCCTGTCACTCCTGTACCTAGCTCTCATTCTGCTGAACCCAATGCCATTGCCAGCTTAGAAGCACGGGTGGATAAAAAATTTAATTTACTTATTAATACTGTTTCCCAGATTGGGAACTCTGTGAAGGTCTTAATGGACAAATTTAATAGTGTAATGTCGAGTGAAGTGTCAGTGGAGGGGTCGGCTGTTTGTCCCACCAATGCTCCTAGACCAGGGTCCTTGCTAAACTCCCTTTGCAAACATGGGAGGAAGCAAACCGGCAGTCCAAGGGAGGTCGGTGGGGTTTGCCCACGAGCAGTCGTCACCTCACCTGAGCCTGTTGTCTGCCAATCCCAAGCTGCGGAAGAACGCCGTTGGAAAGGTGTTCAAATGGATACCCATACCCTTTCTTCAAGTGGTTCAGGTTCTCCCGCATTTAAGAAACGCAGTGACCGTTTTGCCCATGTACCTAGGCCACTGGAAAGGCTGGGCACTTCAGTGGATTCAGATTTGCCCCCGTCTCGTAAGCAAGCTGTAGAGAGAGAACGCAACCCTCTACCTTCTTGTAGTTTTTGGGAGTTGCCAACAAGAGATTCTCGCTCCCTTTCAGGTGCAAAAGTGCGTTCTGTCCCAAAACGAGTGTGTGCCAGTCCAGCTCATGGGCATCAAGAGTACGAGCACCCAGTGTACGTTAGTGGTGTGCGTAAGCGCCAACTCGTAGATCGTTCGGCATCCGAGCTTTCGTCTCTAGAGCGCCCAATGTCCGAGCGCCCATCATTGTCCGAGCGCCCATCATCGTCCAAGTGCCCATCGCAAGAGCACGCAGCTCTCGCCTTGCCTGTTCGTGACCTCCCAGATTCCAAGTTAGAAGAACCCGTGTTTGACTGCTCAGAGTGGGAACGTCAGATCACCGAGCACCTATCCTTGGGTCGCCAAGTGTTCGTGGACAATGCAGTCGCTTCCAAGGAGTCAGTGTCTGCTTCAACAGCGGGTGGGCGCCCGTCATCTGTGCGCCCAGTCGCTGGGGGTGCCTCTCTCATAGTCCACCCCACTTCTAATTTCTTCGTGACCCCATGAGGAGAATTTCCAGTTTTGGACGCCGCAAGAGAATTTCCTTCTGTTTCTGAGGATCCCTCATTGGCGCCTCTTCAACTCCAGCTTGATAAAGTGTTGAGCCTTCTTGAGAAGCCAACTCCAGTAGTGGAAGACCCCATGGAACCCCCAGGATCACCTGTTTTGTCCGTCGAGGAACTTGCAGAGGAGGAGCAACCTACCTCTCATTACTCGGCACTGCTCAGGTTTTTCCTGGTCTGCTACCCGTTCTTCTCTCCAGTCGTCCCATTATCACCGGGTTCGGCCTACTTGATGCGACAACCACCAGGTACCGCCAGACTGCAGCGTATGGTGTTGTCTTCGTCGTCGAAGAAAGCTTTCGGCCGCATGGATGCCTGGCTAGCAGAGAAGAGGAAAGTCAGGAAGGCGGTTTTCTGTGCGCCTCCCTCTCGTTTGATAAGGCAGAAGTATCTGTCTTATGCAGCTGGAGAAGCTCCGTCCTCGGGAGTTTTTGCCTCCTCTCAAGGGGACTTCTCCAGTATCATAGATGCTTCTCGTCACTCTGCTTTGCACTGACCTGTGGAAGCTGTGGGGAAAGCCGTTGATAGACCTGTTTGCTATGTCAAGGAACAATCGTCTTCTTTGTATTGCTCCCTGGCGCCAGACCCATAAGCATGGGCAACAGATGCCATGTTGCAGGACTGGTCGAACCTCGACCTTTATGCCTTCCCTCCCTTCAGCATGGTGAGGGAAGTGTTGAGGAAGTTCAATACACACAACAACATGTCAGTGACCTTAGTCGCTCCCTTTTGGCCACACAAGGAGTGGTTCTCCGATCTGTTGAGCCTTTTGACAGACTTCCCAAGGCTACTTCCTCAGAGGAGAAGTCTTCTCAGACAGCCACACTTCCTCTGATACCATCAAGGGTTATCCACTCTTGCTCTGACAGGCTTCAGACTGTCAGGGAGCTTGTCAGAGTGAAAGGAAGGCTGCAGAGGCTATTGCTAAGTGGAGGGGACAATCTTCCTCTGCAGTCTACCAATCCAAGTGGGCAGTTTTTAGGAAGTGGTGCCAAGAGCGAAATATTTCCTCTTCTCAAACATCTGTAGCCCAAATCACAGATTTTCTTCTATATCTTAGAACATCAAAAGGACTCACAACATCTACCATCAAGGGTTACAGAGCGATGTTGAGTTCAGTATTCAAACATATAGGAGTAGACATGTCTTCAAACCAGGACATCAGTGATTTAATCAAACATCTGAATACTAGTGAGCAAATTAAACCCACAGGAGTCGCTTGGAACTTGGATGTGGTCCTCAACTGGCTGTCAGGACCACCGTTTGAACTTTTAGATTCGTTGTCACTTCAGAATCTTACAAAGAAGACATTACTCTTGGTGGCATTTGATGCAGCCAAGAGAGCCAGCAAGCTTCATGCCATTGATAAAAGGATAGATTTCTCACAAGGCAGTGAGGTATACTCACTAATTTTAGCCAAAAATGAGGATCCGGCTAACCTTTGGCCTCACTCCTTTTCTATCAAGAGTCTCTCAGAAGTACTAGGCCCATCCAATCAAGAGAAAGTCTTCTGTCCTGTAAGAGCTTTGAGAGTATACCTTGAGAGAACTAAAAACTTCAGAGGATCGGCCCCTAATCTTTGGTGTTCTGTAAAAAAACCCCAGCCGTCCTTTGTCCAAGAATGCACTATCATTCTTTTTAAGATCCGTGATTTCAGAAGCACATTTGGGAGTTCAAGATGATTTACTACCCTTGTGCAAAGTAAAGGCTCATGAAATAAGAGTCGTGGCGACGTCTTTGGTTTTCAAATGTAACCTGTCTCTTCAATTTAGTAAACTACATTTTGGAGGTGCAAGTCAGTGTTTGCCATGTTTTACTTACGGGACATTGAAATATGAAAAATGAAGTACTTTAGGTCCGTTCTTCGCAGCTGGCATGGTATTGGCGGATGAAAGATAGGAGGAACACCTTCTTTTTCCTCTGTCCACTCTCCTTGAATAAGGATAGTTGTACTTCTTGGGAAGTCTGGCGGACACAGAGTCGTGAGTGTCACCAATCTGTATTTTATGGTTTTGGCTAAAATTTTGTGTGGTGTAGGTTAATTTTATCTGGTCTTTGTTGTTTTATTGTACTGCCCCCAGGGCAAGGGCAGATCCACATTATGTTGCAAAGCACCCACTCAAGTAGAGGCGACCCTTGGCTCTACTGCCACGCCGCTACAGGTCGAGAGGAGCCATGACCAGAGGCAGTACCTGTCTGCTGTTGCTCCCTCACCAGGTAAGGTTACAACAAGCATTTCAAGATGCTAGCTAATTTGCTATCCCAAATTATCCTCCATATCGAGTAGCTTTTGGGTAGTATATTTTCATTCATCCCACCTCCACTCAGTGTGGGATTCAGCTATGTAATTATTTGGAAAGTTACTTATATAAAAATGACATTTTTATAATAAAGTTTTATATATACTTACCAAATAATTACATGATCGGAGCATGCCCTCCCCCCCTCTCATGGACATAGAGCATAAATGAATTGAGCTCTTTAGCTACGTTGCACCTATTCTTCCCGATAGTGGGTGGGGCAGCATACTTACACCCAAAACAAAAGAGCGCTACCGTGAATTTCAAATTTTGAGCTGCTGCGTAAAGTAGAAACTATAGCTATATAATTATTTGATAAGTATATATAAAACTATTTTTTTATATAAAAATTTCATATTTTCTTGCTATCTATTTTAATATGATTTTTCTGTTCTTTTATTGCTGCTTATATATATTGAGGTAGAACAATTTTCTTTTGCGGGATTGGCTAAGTATAGCCCGAGCGGTTACACTAAACTACAACCAACCCTAACAAAACATCACAGGGACAATAATTATTGCGTTCTTTTATTGTCATTCTCAGGGCAAAACATTTGGCTACCTACCATAGGCTACCGTAGCTTACTGGTAGTCTACCATAGGCCATAGCCTACGATTTATTGGTTTTCATCAAAGGAAACCCTTATACTGCCAACAAAAATATGGCATGCAGTAGCCATGCACATATAGGCAAGTTCTTTTGTTCACTTACCAGGAAAAAACTTCATAATATTTACCAACATTAGTAATCAAAACAAATAAAAAGATAATAAAATTTAAATGCAATTGTCATTGCCAAGTAAACGCTGATCACTGTCCTATTTTTTCGTTGGTTGATATGTCTAGTCTTCATTTTCACATATAGCATGCCTTATATATTCATCTATCACAGAATCAAAACCATATACAGTATAATAAACATGGCATATTTTTAAACAATTAGTAAAGCCCACATTTTTAGTAGATGTACACAGAATATTACTAGGATTATGATATCTTTCACCATATCATGTATCACCTCTTACAGTGAGCACAGTAACCTTCCACTCACTCTCCAAGCACAACAACTGCCCACTGCCATGCTATGCACATTTACTTTGGTTCTGGAACAGAGCTTATTGATATGAGTATGATACAAGTTTCAGTTGAACATGTTTGATACTGAACACATGGTGTACCATACATACTTTTAAGGAACTGTTGCCAATCATACAGTTTTCATACCTCTAAATCTGATATATGTATGATAAAAATTTCAGTTGAACATGTTTGATACTTAACATGTATATGCCTTGTATCATACATACTTTTAAGGAACTGCTTCTAATCATACAGTTTTCATACCTCTCTTCCTGTTCAAATGCATTGAAATTGAAGTAATTGACCCCAGTACCTCATGGTTTCAAGATATGATTGAAAAATAACAGTAAAACTTGTTTGGTAGTTGAAAATTTCAATGTTCAAATGTGAAATATTGAAATTCTAATGATATAAATGTAGTTATGTACCCAAAACACTCATAATCTCAAGTGGGTGATGGTTGGGATACCATTAGTTTACCTTACTTTCCCTAGTTTTTATTTTGCACCAGTGATAAATTGCCTTGTTACTCAAGTTCAAGACATACACAGTTAGGCATTTTTTATTGTTTATGAAGCAACAGAATATGAATAAATATTTAAATAGAAAAAAAAATTTTTGGCCAGCTTTTTCAGGCTTTTTTTTTTTCATGAAAAAATTTTTCTCCCAAAAAAACCAGCTTTTATTTTTGGGTTGAAAACCTATATGTTACCCATAGTCTGCTAGGATTATTATTCATTCATTATAAAGTCACTGTACCTCTATGAAAATTTGCTTTTGTTATTTAAGCTGTTATTTGGGATGAATGTTACTGTTAAGTATAGTTATATCTGATTCTTACTTACTGATAAAGATGACTGTAACTTTGCAGTCAGCATTTAAAATAAAGAAGATTGCTTGGCTGACCTGGAGGGCTGTCTAGTTCACCTGTTCTCCATCAGGTGTGTCTCAGATGCCACTGTTCTGTGTGGTGTTCCTTGTGCATTCACTAGTTTGGTTGTTGTCTGTATTTCACAGGTTTGTGATTTTTTTTTTTTTTTATACCCCTACACACTCCTCACCACCTCCACCAAGACCCTAGCCTACAACCTCAGCTCTGCCTTCTGCTCTCTTTTTGGTTCAGGAAAATCATATTCTGAAGTTAGAGCAGGATGTGAAGCTTGTTCTTAAATCTGTTAAGAGTTTGGCTGAATTTATTTTTGGTAACCAGTCCATGTCCCCCATAGCATGTGCTCGTTTTCACATTCCCCTTTGAAAGGAAAGATGTCAGTGGCTTTGCCTGTCTATTTCCTGAGCTGAGGACTGCCCTTAATAGTTGGAAGTCCACTGGTAGGGAAGGAGGTCAGTTCTCAGGGTAAGGTTGTTTAGGGCCCTCTGACATCTCCCTCTCTATTGTCTCGGTCTGTATGGCATTTGGCTTGGTCACCAAAGGATCCTTTTGAATTGCACATCTTCACACCAGTTATCATTGTTGCCTTCTTCCATCTGAAACAGGAGTGAGGTTAGATTAACTTTAGCACCTGTCAAGTGCATAAGGTGCCTTTATTGAATGCCTTTACTTGTCTTGCTAACTTTACATGGTTGCGTAAGGGGCCTCAAGCAATTCTGGCACCTTATCAGCACTTTATCAGTCTTCTGTTCAAGACAGAATTTTTTTCCTGTTTGAAGCTCTGAAAAGGCGAGCTCTTGATACCAGCAAGGTTCCATAGTGTGACACTGAGGCTGAAAATTGATCCAAGTCTGGTTTCCATGTAATTGAAGTTTTGTCCTCAGCTAAGGTTTCACTTAGCTTTATTTCTCATCGATGCATCAGCTTAAGGGTTTTGTGGCACCAACAGGGGCTAGAAGTTTGGAGGAGTCTTTGGAGTTTTTGACTTCCCTGTATAACAGTATCTCAGATGCATCTGGGAAGACACTGAAAATCAGCCATAAAGAGGCCTAATCCTGGTACGCCTTCTAAGACTCATCCAGCTTCCTCAGGCTTCTTATTCCTCATTGTATAGCCCTTTCATGGATCCTTTTCTTCCCTAAGAAATACTGACCTTGCAGAACCCAATGAGCTGTAATTTGAAAATTTTTTATTTTTTGCTGCAGAATTATGTAAAGATGTGGAGATTTCATTTGATACGGCAACCACCCATTAGTTGTAGTGAGTACAGTCTTTTCCTGAACTGAATGAAAGAGCAACCTTGTAGTCTCTTAATTTTAAATCTTGGTGTTTTAGTCTCTTAATTTTAAATCTTGGTGTTGGGCGGTGGGGAAAGTGAAGGTGCATTATTTGTATGAGGCATACTTTTTTATCTGTAGGTATTCTTTTATTTTGGGTGTCATCTGTTGGGCTCTTTAGACCCAGGCACAGAGGTGGATTATCCACAACGGTGCTCTTACCATGTCATCAAGAGCCTAACTCCATGAGAGTTACCTACCTACTGGTGGTATACTATCGAGGAAGGATCCCAGATCAGGTAAGAATGTTATGGGTTTCATATAAGAAACCTTCAGTTCGTTAGGCTGAATGGATTCTTGTGTAGCCACACTACCCCACCATCCTTCTCTCAGTGCAGGAATTATCTGTCTTTAATGACAGGCAAGGGTCAACCCAAATAATTTAAAATTTTCATAATAACATTTGTTAGTTGGGTACTTAACTACTGTTAAAGTACATCCCTCCCAGCCTTCTTGCAACTAAAATATTCGAGAACTAAAACATTTGGGACACACCTGGTTTGAGCATGTGAATTAGACAGTCATATGTGCCAGCCAAACTATCATTTCTTTATTTTGAATGGAAACTGTACTTGCTTGCATAAGGAGGCTAAATATCCAAGTGGTAAATTTTATTATTAAAATTTATGTCTTTTCACGTTTTCTGGTTTCCGGGGAATGCCTGGGCATAATTTCTTTTAGTAAATGGTGTATGCTAAATGTTTTTTTTTACATTACGTCATCTGTCTACACAAGGAATGAAAGAATTATAGTCATGAGGAATGGTGGCCATGGACTCAATCACAGCCTGTCCTTAGTTTTCAGAACTTACTTTGAAGTGCCCTCAATTTTAATGGCATGCAGTTTTGAAGTAGGTAAATTTTTCAAGGTTGTCCCCATTGCCTTTTCCCCTGACCAGGCAACTATAAGAACTACAATCTTCCTACCTTGCAGGTATCCTTCTTGACTAATTGTGTAGGAGAGACATCTTGATCTTTCCAAGATGTTAAGGTTAGTGGTGTCAGCAATTGCTTCTCAGAAGATTAATTTATATAAAGATTTTTATCCTGCATGACTCCTGGAGTTTGCCAACCTAAGCCCCAGAACACAGGAGGTTTGCCACTTCCAGGCACTGCAAACTTGGGGTAGCAGTGGCACATCATTTGAGACGTAGTGCGCATCTTGTCATCACCTGTCTTGGACAAGCAATATAGATTAAACAGTGCTTTCTTTGGAGGTTGTAACTCAGTATGTCATGCTCCCTTCTTAGGTACACCAGGTGATTTTGGTTGAAGCATGGATCTCTTACTTTACTCCCGTGCTCTGCTGATCAGCTTATTTGGCCAGGAGTTACCATGAGATGTCCTCCCCACTGGCACTGGTGGTCTTCAACAACTTTTCTAAAAGGAAGAGCTATGTCATCATCAGAAGTGTGATACCCAACACCCTTGGAGGTTTTCAGTTTCACTTGGTTGTTGCCCGTCTAATGAAGTATGGAGATTTCAGCTACCTGTTCGTCAGTCGTAAGAGGGAGCTTACATCCTTAATAATTGAGATTGTTAGGTCCAACAAAAGCAGTATTGTGCTGAGACAGCGTCTTTGGCATAAGAAGATATTTAATTAATCAGTATCACCACTTTCTCATGAGCTCAGAATGGATATATATTTAGATATATTGTTTCATCCTCTGTCCAAGGAAGCTTTTGCCAACTTGATCAATTTGCCTCTTCTGCCTAAATTAAGTTCCTTAATTATAAAGGAATCAAGAGTTGGCAGAAGTAACCAACAGAGATTGCTTTTTCTTCAGTTTGGCCCAAGAAGCACTTCCAAGTCTTCTGGGGTGATAGTGGTAGATGGTGGTTGGCAATTTGACATGGTACAGTATTCATCTGCACTATCTACTTTCCTTTTTACTTGACTGTTCTTTAGCAAGAACTTGATGTCTTCTTTTTCGAAGGCCATGGAGAGGTGCTATTTATTTGAAGACTTCGAAAAGGAGACAGCACACTCAAACCCAGATTCTGTTTCTTGGGGCTTTTCAGTGCTGTGACACCAAGTATATTACCTATACTTTCAGGTAGGGAGACTTGTTCCTTCATAGTCCTTTCAGCTGCCTCCCAGCCCTGCTGGTTGCTTGCAGATATAGTCTAAACCACATGAGGTTTGTGCTTACTTGGAACTTGAGCTACATGGACATGCAAGGTTGTGCAGATCCATGAATTACACTCTGTAAATGATAGGTTTGAGTTTAAAAAGTCATTTTTGTTTTCTAAAAAAAAAAAAATTTATATGTTGGTTTAAGCAGCTATCCAGCACTATGTCGTTCTGCCCTTGATTGGTCTCTTTAAGTAGAAATAAAAGATTTGAACAGTATATATATTGTATTTTTTTCTGTTGTAATGTCATTGGAGAATGCATCAGCTGTAAATGCTGGGTCACAGAGAACACAAATTAACAAACCTATATCAAAGAAATCACATTAGGTCTAAAATATATTTTTTGAAGTCTTGTTGTAGAGCTTTAGATGATATTGCTCCTATTAAGGCTTTGTGAGTTTATATAATTATGACTTTTTTTTTATGCTATGGTCCTGTACCTTTAGATTCCCACTATTTAATAACTAAATCAGGATATTTTCTAAAGTAAAGAATCACTTGAATTGTGTTTTAGCCATATTCTAGGAAAGTGATGTGATGTTAATTTTTATCAGTCTGCTATTTAACATTTCTTGTTAGGGTATTATTATTATTACTATTATATTATTATTGTTTAGTTAATCAGAACAGTGCACTCTTATGAGGTGAAGAAATGTGCCGACCTAGTTTAGGCCAGTTTCTTAAGTCTACCAGAATGTAGCTTTTTAATAAATTTACTTAGTTGGGCTTGCTGTAGTAATATAACTTCAGGTTTCTATTATGTGCATCTTGTGTACACATTCATAAAAGACAAGCAGAAATGGCTGTTGAATTTTCTTAATAAACAATAGAACAAAGTTCTCTTAGGTGGAATTGGAAAGAAGGTGAGTAGCAAAGTAAATTATAGAAGAAATCCAATGGTTAACAAACATTGGGAATCACGGGAAAACAGTGTTCAGTAATCCTTCCGTTATCTGGATTAATAGAGCCAAGGGCCTGTTGGATAAGGGCAAAATCTGGATAAGGGTGAATAAAAAAATCTAGGGGTGTCCAAGGGCAACTTCGTACCCTTCCTCACCTAACCTTGTTAGTACCACATAAATGTAAGCACTCGGTATGCTTATAAACAACAACCATCACACTTAAAACTGAAAACTTTATGCAAAAGGCAATTATCTACTTTTTCCCCCCATATTTGTAACATAATATACAGTACTGCATAAATACACTGAAAAAGTGTAACCATTTTTCTCTCCTTTGTGAATGACAGTCATTTGGTAGGTAGCCTCGCTATGGTTACCCAAAGCCCACTATGGTTCTATGAACATTATTGTATTTTTATACAGTAGTTTTATCAGTTGTCACCATATTGTATTACCATACACGAGATATAAAATGTGTATAGTTGCCAGTTGTCCGCCATTTGCAATGACTGATGTAAACGGAATCGGCTGATTGAGCCTATTGGCAAAAGAATTATGATAATCATTTTTAGGTGTTAAAAGAAACAAATGTATTCCTAAAATTATTTTTATCTTTGTACATAAATGTAAAATGGGTATACAAAGGTAAACTAACATATTGTGTTAAAAATCATTCAGAATCGCAAAACAGCTGGTTCCCGATTCATTTGGTTACGTTATACTAGATGTTATGTCAGTTCTCTGGTAGGTGGTTGTTGATTATAAGAGATGGTCATGAGTTGTTACGTAAGCCATAAGTTTGGTAATTGTTTGAAAGCCTAGCCAAGTACAATCTGCCGAAAATGAAATTGGTTCGGGAAGTAAAAGCTATCGTGGAAGCAGTGTGAAACACCCTGTGCTTACATCTTTAGGACATATGACATTTCTCAGTGATGACTGTCCAAAGCAAGTTCATTATAAGAACACTACTTGAAAGTAGTTGAGCATTTTCTTTTATTGGAATTAATTATTTTTCATTTAACTTCATATAATCACAGAAGCTTTACTTGTACCGTATTCCTGTGTTTTTGTATGTGTGTGTGTGCAGTTACATCCACTTGTGGCATTTCACCAATGTTGACATTACTGTCTCTACATAGTGTGTGTGCTTGTGTGTTTTTCTTAGCATGATATCATGTTTGACATTTTTATTTTTTGTTTCGCTTGATATACTGTAGTACAGTATTTCGTTTCCGTTTAGTTGGCTCGAAGTATGATTATCACACATATAACAAAACACAAGAATATTTCATCACTTGATATTTCATCTCGGCTGTAGTCTCTCTCTCTCTCTCTCTCTCTCTCTCTCTCTCTCTCTCTCTCTCTCTCTCTCTCTCTCTCTCTCTCTCTCTCTCTCTCTCTCTCATATACCCTACTCACATGATTACATTTATCTTTTTGGTTTTAAAAATAAAAAATGAGAAAATACAGTAAAAATATAAACTAGAATATCATAAAATACAAAATAAAAAAATCTTGAAGATAACAAAATGAAATAAGCTCTATCACGTCAGCCATTTACCTTGCCCTCTTCAGCCATCCAATACTGAATCACCCCCCCCCCTCCCAGCCAGGGAAACTGCTCCCCAGCTCCACCCCCTTCCAAAACAACCCTTTCTCTAATTGAGGTCCTGTGTACAGCCTTACTGCCCCTCCTCTCCCATGGTGCGCAACCATCTGACCCACCTCCCACCTTGCGAACTTCTCCATGCCACCCCCACCCCCAAAACCCTTTCTCAGTGTGTTTGAGTCCACACAGCATTGCCAACCACCAGAGAATGGTTTTTCAGTTTTTTTTTTAATTTATATATATCTTACACTGTATCTTTGGGCCTTGTTCCCTGTCCAAGTGTGTTGGATAATGTTGGGTTTCGGATAATGGTGATCTGGATAATTGAAGGATTACTGAATGGTAAAAAAAAAAATGAAATACAATAACTTGGGTATAAAAAGCCCATCTTTTAAAATAACAAAAAACTCCCATTATTCACCCTGAGCTACCTAGGGTCTTTAATAAAAGAAATTGTATCTTAACCTCTGCTATATGTGGTCATAAACCTAGACAGATTTATTGGGAAAGGGTCAGAATGACAAGTATTGGGAGGAGATATGTCAGCCAAGCATTCTTTAGAATCAAAGTGCCCTGTGAACTGTTCTTTGTTCAACAGATTCTGTCTTTGATTAGTAAGAAATGATAGTGTATTGGGATATTTTGTTGATTTATGTTTGTAGAACATGAAGTTTTTATATAGTGTATTGGGATATTTTGTTGATTTATGTTTGTAGAACATGAAGTTAGTAATAAAAAGGAACAACTGACAAAAGTAGTACAGTATTTATTGTACTACAAAGTATCATCACATGAAGAATTGAAGGGCTTTCGATGTAACTGATATACTTAGTGTTTTAAGCAGCAATATCACACATCCAGTAAAACAGACAACAGAATTTTAGAATATTTGGAATGCCACTCTTGAATGAATTATTTCCTTATGTAGTTTATCCATTTTTTGAATGTTTCTTTTCTCTGTGATTCAACGTTATGAACGTCTGCGTGTTTTTGAATGTGAAATATTTTGCAAACGTAAGAAATGTTATGTTCTTGTAGCATCTGTTCTCCTGAGTGATATCTTGTATAGTTTGGTAGAAATGGAAAGCTTGGACCGTATAGATTTAATCATGATGTAATGTATCCCTTTTTTCCAAGACCAGTGGATTGGACCCCACAGTTCGTAAGGGCCTAGTCCATGTCACTTCTTGTTAAAACTGTAGAGAAACACTTTTAAGCTTGTGCTCATTGGCTGTTTTCTACTAATTTACTATTAATGGCCAGACATTTTTGTCTATAGTACAAATATTGGTTTTTGATGGTCTTAAAATATACTGCCATACACTGCTTGGAAAAACTTGAGTTGAAGATTGTCTTTTATGGAGTGACATTAGTGTTTCCCTGGGGAACCATCTTGAAAATAAAGCTCGCTGTAAAAGAAGTGGAGTAGAATTTTCTTTTTTATGGTATGAAGTGATATCCAATATTTATATAAATGTATTCATTTATAGAATTCTAAGCTATGTCCAGTAGATGCTTTAGAAAAGATAAGTTTATTGCTAATGACTAACTAATGGTTCAAGAAAAGTTATATGTACATTTACTGAAAAGGATCTTGTGAATTGTTTTGATATGTTGGTCCTTTTAAGGTGTTTCTTTTATTACTTTTTACACTTAAAATTAGTTGTATATTTGTGCCTCTTAGATGATATATAAGCTTAGGAGATGTAGTGTGTAGTGGTTTTCATATTTATGAGAGTAAAATAAGTTTGCTGTAGCTGTGGTAAAGTCAGATTTTTCTGTTCTTGCCAAGATTGGTTATATGAGTAGGATATTACAGTACAGCATTATCCTGTATAGCACTTTTAGTGTAACTTTTTTGATAATGTTTGGGTTGAAAATATCCAGTGTGCAAGCACAGAATAATGCAAGAAAGCACAACCATATTTGACTTCTCCATTGCAAAGCAGTCTGTTAGTTGTTGACCACCAACTTAGTGTAAATTTTATTCTTCCCTCTTTCATTTTTGAGATGTAATCATGCATTGCTTTTGAAGATTTGTCAAAGTTTATACTATATATGTCTTGAAATATTTGATAAGGACACGATTTACATAGGTATAGAGTACGGTATTTACATATATACTATATATTTTGAGCATTTTTTTATTTACTCATTTTGTTAAAGTCAGTTGAATGTATAATGAAGGGTTGATACTGAATGTGCAAGCTCTATGTTTCATACCAAGATTAGGCCTTTATATTTTGAGTGGCTCTTTTTAGGTAACCATCATCACTTTCTTATTTCAGTAAAATGTATCCCCAGCCCCTTATAATTAGATTATTAATGGTTAGCTCCCCCATTTAATGATTTTATAGTTTTATGCTCTTTGTTATGTATTCATTTATTTTATCACTTAAGGTAAAGCTTTGTTAGGAAACAAGAAGGGCTAATCTAATCAGTGCCAGATTCTCTCTTTAATTTGTTGACAATTTCAGACACCCCTACGAATTCCCGCATCTTTGAGCCGGATTTATCATCAGATCCCCATAGTACACATATAGAAAGGTAATAATTGTTACTGTATCAATTTTTTTCAGCAGCTTATACTTTCTGTTTGATGAAATGTTTCTGACAAACTAAAATTACTAGGATTCTCCGGTCTATGATGTACCTTGTTACGACAGTGACCTGTATAGTATTCGAGATGAAATTTTTAAAGGAACTTTTGTGTTGAGTGAGCATGTTAAGTCATTTTGCCTCTTCCTTCAGTACTTTTGCTTTCACAGAAGTATGAGGGTGTGGCATTGCTTCTACTTTGGGGGCTGTAAAAATGGAAAAGCAAATAAACTCTTGTAATTTTTTTAAAACTTTTCTTCTTTCATCCTGCCAAATTTGATAGTGCATTAGAGTATGCTGAGTAGCCTATATTGCTACCTTAACAAGCTGTTGTTTCTACTCATATTGTTTTTAAGCACAAGTAGAGAATGTGTTGTGCAGAAGCAGTAATGCTTTATGAATTTATCACTTGCAGATAGTTTAGTTGGCAAAGAATTGGAGCCTTTTTGTTACTTAATTGTTAAAACATTTTTGAAGTATATACCATGGAGTTGGAAGAAGCTGGAAAAAAATTTTGGAAACTAAAATCTTCAGTGGCCAGTAAATTTTGAGTTTGTTGGATGTATTTTTTTTTTTTACCAATTTTGCAATTTTTACAACAGCCACCAAACTTGATGAAAAAAATGTACAAACGGTATTAGTAAAAAGGTGTTTCTTTAATTTGGACCACTCGCATAGAAAATCAGATCAATGTCATTTTGGTTCAGCAGATTAGCTTCCATTTCATGTAATTGAAAATTTCATTCATAATATAGATGTGATTCTTCAACTCGCAAGTATGTACTGGGTTCTTGTTATGAGTGCATTCTGTTACAGTATTTATATTTAATGGTAAAAACTATTTTCATATTTGCTTAAATTTTTTCAGTGTAGTGAAAAAAGCCAAGAATTAGATTTTTTCTTGTTTTCTTTTCCTTTCGTAACTTTAGTTAGGGAAAGCCAATCTAGATATATAAGAGCCCATATGCGTCTATATGTGGTGCTTTCATAGATTTTGAATATTTTATGGCTTTGCTGCTGAAGTAGGAGAGCAAGTAGGTAGCCCTCAGATCACAATCTCGAAGGAACTATCAGATAAAAAACCATTCTGTAAAATAAACATGGCAAAAAGACCCTGAAGTACATGCACAATTTTTAAATTTGATATTTGTATTTAGTTCAAACCAACTGAATTATGTTTTTAATTACTTGCATGATTTTAGCTGATATTCTCATGGTGCTTGCTTATTAGGGTGTCCAACAACTTGCTGGGAAAATTGTGGGAGGCACATAGCTTGGCGGAAAGGGTATCCTGTTGTATGAATGATGCTTGTTGGGAAATAAAAGAAAATGAGAATATAAGAAAATGAAAGAATCAGCTGGAAATTACAATTGAATTGAATATCCTTAAAAATGAAAAAATGTACAGGTTTTAATACTTTGGTAACTAATTTTTGTCTATACTTTATTATTGTTAACATTATATAGAAAACTGTAGCTTTGTTTTATCATTGGCTTCATTCCACCAATTTTGAGCTGCTGATAGATTAGCTTAGGTTAGTCAACCTGTTATTACATTTATGAGGGGTTTCTCATCTTTGTCTTCTCTTGGTTTCAGACCCCAGGGGTGTTTGCCGGGAGAGGTAGTCATTGGGGAACCTGAGGGTCCTACTCCCTTTGATTCTGGCAAGATGAGAAGCCCCCATAGTAATAACACCCAGCTGGTAGATGTTGGTGAGCAGGAGGCAAGTGATGACAGTGACAGTTACATAGAGGATGATTATGATCAAGTTCCTCCTACTTTACCAAGGGAAATGCCGAGCTTAGATGTTCTTAAAGCATCCAGCCATTTAGCAGATTCTCATAAGCATAGTCAGTCTCAGTCGTGTGAAGTCAGAAGTCAGGTTGCCAGTGTAGATGAAAAGTCTGTCTCTGGTAGGAGTGAGTGTTACAAGGAAGTTGTACAGACGAGTAGCACAAGTATGTTGCATGATATGCAACTTCACAGTTCAGCTCAGTATGGACCACCTAGAGCTGCACCTCAAATACCCAAGGAAACAAATTTAAAATTAAGTGCTGCAGATGGGCATTTCACAAAAGCTTCAAGTGACAGAGATCCTAAGCTTTATGAATCAAGAAAGGTGGTTGGATACCCTGTAGGTGTTGTACCACAGCCTCCAGAAACTGTCAAAGTAGGTAGTGAATCTCAGTCCCCTGAGATTGTTAAGGAGGAATCGGGAGAAGTTGTGGAAGATGGAAAGGCATCCCAACTAAAATATTCTGAAGTAGCACAAAATCAGTCTCTGCAGAGAAGCATGGCAACAGATAGGGTAGTATCTCAGTCTTCAATGTTTTTGGAAGACATTGTAGGAGAAAATAAACAAGAGGTGCCTGAAAGATTCACGATAGCACCCCATGGTCATGGTGTTAGTAGCAAAGTTACAGACTCTGAGGTTTCAAATGTTTGTAATATGTCTGGCTCCAATCATATTAATACAAAAAATGTTGCAGTAGTTCAGGGAGAAGCTGATCGCAGCCATAGGGTTGTAGAGGTACAGAATGTAAGTGAGGTGTCTCATGCAAGCAAGATATCCAATGATGGGTATATAAACAGAAATAATGAAAGTAATGGCAAATGCCCAAAACCAGTACAAGATACTTTGGTGCTATCAAACCCAGTACGAAACACCAATATGGTACAATATCAGAGTATTGATGACAGAGAATCAGAATCTATTGCAGAACACATTTCAGATGTCAAGCATGTAAAGGAGAATGGAAGTAGGTCTGAGCAAGTATTACCTGTTACAAACAAAAACACTGTGGTTTCAGAAATTAGGAGAGAGTTACCAGATCAGTCTGATTCGGAGCAGTTGGTCACCAGCAGTGGCATGGGTGAGGATGTAGATGATAGCCATCAGATAATGGATGAAAGCTGTGACAGTTCAGCTAGCAATAAGGTGGGGTTGGACACAAGTCGGGAAGGGGAAAGTGATCATGAGGTAACTCTAGGTGAGAGCTGTACGGGTGACCCTGATTTGTCATATACCAGAGATGAAGTTGAGGAAGCAGACTCCTCTTTATCAGAATTTGAAGAGAGTTTTGCAAAAATGGATGCTAGTATGTCGGAGAATGAGGCTTTTGAAAGCAATACAGAAGTTAGGAGGGAGACAATAGGTGAAAGTGGTATGCAACAAAAAAATGTTCCAAAGAGAAAACGGGAACCATCTCAGAAGAGGAGCAAGAAACTGAAAGTTGGCAAAAAACAAGATGGCTCAGAAGAACCAGCGGAGGATAGTGATGAACTACCGGACTTGCTTAGAGATACCACATCAGGTGAGTTATATAACTGGTTTGGTTTTTGTTTTGAAAATTGTTGATTTCTGGTGTGAAAATATTTTTCTTGGTAACTTTTGATTGGTGTTATAAACTGGATGCTTTACATGGCCCTGTAACTAAGCCTATTTATGAAGGAATTGTTTTATGCTCTAGATTTGTATTAATAATTAAAGTAATAAAAAACCAGTAAGATGCTATTTATTAAAGTTCACTATAATCTGAGTTTGTGCTGATGTAAAAGAAGTGGCAAATTAAGCTTTCCTGCCTATCAGACATGGGATTTGTAATATATTAATGACTTTGGCAGTCTTTTTAAAACTAAACTGTTACCATCAGTATTTGATTTTTGTTTTTATAATTGGCTGGGGTAAGTGACAGGTTTCTGTAATTCCTCAAGCAGTTGAACTGTACTGTAGTAGCATGGACTGTTTGTTCAACAGGAATACAAACCTATGCTTTCTCTCACAGGGTGTGCTTTGGTTGTTACTAAAAAAAAAACAATCCTGTAGGTGTGGGCACGCGACCTGAGTCAGCGTGTCTTGCCGACTGTGTTCTCAGCTGTATTAGCACCCAGTTGTCACTGCGTGTCTTCTTATTTTTATGCTGAGATTTCTCTTTGTGCATGATATTCCTTTGTTTCATGCTAGTACCCCTAGTAGGTAGCCAAATGATTTTAGAATATGTAGAAATTTGTGAGATTTTAGGGCACGAGGTCGTGATAGTGTTTTATTTATTCTGGTGTGCGAACCATATGGCTGACCTCCTTTGTTTTAGCTGTGCTTTGTGTGCCTCATGAATGTACAATCCCATGTCTGGTATTATGGCTACTGTGGAAAAAAATAATCCCAAATTCAGGCATTGTGTTGGCAAAGGCAAGCCATGTAGCCAGTTCATGTCCCCAATAGCAGTAGATCCACACTCCACGTATTTTGTGTATCTCATGTTGGGGAAGAGTGTTTGAGGGACGCTAAGTGTATCAAATGTGAGGAGTGTCAGGCATCTCAGTGGGCCTTATATGAGAAGAGGAGGCATAAGAAGGGCATTTCTATTCTAGGGAAATGATGAAGAGTCTTTCACCTCTCCCTCCAGTAATTTCCTCCTCTCCAAGGGCCCTTCCGCCAACAATGCCTCCCCCAACTACCATCTCTCCACTGTCATTGTTACGTTTTAACAGCTTTTAATTTCATTTTCATTTTCGTTTATCATCATTGACAAGTGACCTATTAGGTCCCAGTGCTAGGCTTCTAGCCTAGACTTGTCATTCCATCCTAATCCTTCGGGCCAGCCCTATGAGAGCTGGTGGTCAGCTCAGTGGTCTGGTTAAACTATTTTAATAATAATAATAATACAGAAGAACCTATGCCAGGCAAAACGACAAAGAAGATCCTGCAGTTCTTGGTAAAATGGGCAGTCAGGGCAGGTAATGTCGGTTGGAGCCAGCCTTCAACCCATCATTGTCCTTAATCATGGCATAAGGGACCACAGCACTTTGCGCATTCTCAAGCTCTACCCTCCCCTGGAGGTGTGCCTGACATCAAAGGGGAGGATTCCATGTCAGGGAACAAGCAATGTTCCTGTTCCAGTTTGGTGGCCCATTCTTCTCCCCCTTCCGAGGACCAGCATCTGGAGAAGGGACATTCTGCTGCAACTTCAGAGAGTGGCAGAAAAGACTGATCACCCTCAGTAACCTCCTTACCATCCTCCTGTATCTTCTCTGTCTCTTTCCCTTCCTGAGGACAGTCCCTTCAGAGACAGGTTATCCTCCAGGAATAGCAGAAGTAGCAAATCCAACCGGAGCTGGACAGCAGGACAGAGTATGTTAGTGGGAAGCAGCTCTCAGGAAAGAGCTCGCTTCATGAGCCGTTCCTCCCGCCAGGTCTAAGAGAGAACAGCATAGTGGCTCTTTGGGGTGCTCCCACAGATGGGGAAGATGTTCCCACTGCGGGTGCACCTCAAGAGATAGGTCCAGATGTCAGTTGGAAAGGCAGGATAGATACTCTTAGGGAATGTTCGAGGTGAGTCTTGCCCCACTTTAGCCCCACATACCCAGATGTTGATCTTTGCCCTCCAGGTCTGTGCTGGTAAGACTGAAGAACTCCCCTCCTCTGGTGCTGCCCAGTTTCCACCAAGCAGATTGAAGCAGTAGCCCAAAAAATAGCAGGGTAGCGATCAATGCTTTGCTGCAGGGATTGTTGGCAGCAGAGAGACGTCTGCTTCGGCCAGCATGGAAGAGAGGCAGTCAGAGGCAGAGTGGTATATAACAGAGCTCGAAAGCCAGGGCAACTTGGCTCTGGTTGAGGCCATGGAGGAAGAACAGGACTTCATTGACTTTGTTGTGCAGATTTGTCAAAATTTAGACCCATCAGAGCCACGATATAATGGGGGTCGACTGAATCCGTACTGCACATATCCTTTAATGAAATATCAATTACTGTACCATAAACATAAAAACACGGAACTAAACAAACCCATGAAGTTCATGACCCGTCAAATAAGTTCGTGCATACGTAGGTACGTATTGCCATATTTTTTGCTTTGTCTCATTTACTGTATTGTACTTTATTACAAGTTTAGTTGACTATGATTATCACTCATAACAGTACACAAGAGAATATTTTATCACTTAATGTTTCATCTCTAAGCACCGTAAAAATATTTAAAATCCAAATTTCATACATAGGCAACACAAAACCTAACAGGCTGTAGCAAGTTATCTGAAAGCATGGAATGAGTGTGTATGCATACATACATACCCTACTCATTTATCTTTTGGTGTGAAAGAGTAAAAAATAAGAAAGTACAGTAAAAATATAAACAAGAATTTTGTAGCATAAAATATAGATAAAAAAAGTAAAGGATGTGTGTGTTACTGTGCTTAGACTTCGATGTAAACATACCTCAGTTTCTCTCTCTCTCTCTCTCTCTCTCTCTCTCTCTCTCTCTCTCTCTCTCTCTCTCTCTCTCTCTCTCTCTCTCTCTCTTTTGTAGCCTACGCACAGGATTGCATTCATATTTTGGTTAAAAAAAATAAATAATGAGAAAATACAGCAAAAATATAAGCAAGAATACTGTTATATAAAACAAATGAAAAAGAGTGTGTGTGTTCCTGTACTTGATGCAAATATACCTTGTTTATTGTTTCTCTCTCTCTCTCTCTCTCTCTCTCTCTCTCTCTCTCTCTCTCTCTCTCTCTCTCTCTCTCTCTCTCTCTCTCTCTCTCTCCCCGTATCTCAGTACAGTACTCTTTAGGCCCGAGTTCACTCTCCGGCCAGCTAATGAAGAGTTAGAGGAATTTATTTCTGGTGATAGAAATTCATTTCTCGCTATAATGTGGTTCAGATTCCACAATAAGCTGTAGGTCCTGTTGCTAAGTAACCAGTTGGTTCTTAGCCATGTTAAACAAGTCTAATCCTTCGGGCCAGTCTTAGGAGGGCTGTTAATCAGCTCAGTGGTCTGGTAAAACTAAGGTATACTTTCTTTTTCAGTACAGTACTGTACATATGCTTTTAAAAATGTGAGGTACTGTATTGTAAACACAACATGAAAGCAAACAAACTCTTATCAAGTCAGGTCTACTGGTCCGCTTCGTCCATCCAACACTTTATCCCCACCCCCTTCCCAGTCGTAAAAACTACTACCCAGCTCCACCCACCTACCAAAGCAATCCTTTTCTCTGAGCCTTCCGCTACCCAGCCTTATTTCCCCTCCTCTCCATGGCAGCAAGCCATCTGACCCCCCCCCACTGTGGAAACTTCTTGAGGCCTCCCCCATCCCCCAAAACCTTTTCCCAGTCAGTCCGAGTGTCGGCAGTGTTACCAACATTTTCTTGAGACCATGCAGCATTGCCAGCCATTGGAGGGTGACATTAAAAATTTTTTAAAAATTTGTATATCATATATCTTTGGAGCCTTGATCCCTGGTCTGGGTGTGTCGGATAATGTCAAGCGCCAGCTAATGGCAAACCGGATAATTTAGGGATTACTGAATTTGACAGTGTGTATTGTTTAATATTTTGGTCTCAAAAATTTCATATGCAAATTAGTACTCAACAGTGAAGACAAAGAGTTATCCATTGTCTTACCCAAATTTTCAGAGTAAAATTTTCCATTGAAATCAAATTTAAATTCTTTGACACATAATTTAATCAGATGTATTAGAGTGGTCTTGGAAAATGGTTCAGTATATCCTGCAGTATATCAGCAGATTGTCAGTAATGTTCCTTTGTCAAGGACTTGACATATATCATTGCCTTCTTATTAGCTTTTGCTCCTGACCATTGTATTAATGAAATTCATGCCCTTTCAGTACAATCACTGATAGAGTACTGGATTGTCTTATGCGCCAAGGGTTGTAGCAAAGTTGCATACAACTTGTTCTTATCCACAAGCTTTCCAACCTTTTTTTATTCTATCTCTGTCAGTTTGACTAGAAAATAAGGCAGACCTAGCCCCTTACTCAGTTGGGACCATGAAGCATTACCCTAAGAAGAGTAGACCTTGAAGAAATGATGAGACTCGTCTGTATTTATCTAACAGAACGATTAAATTCTTTTAAAACTAATATGGAAACTGATTCAGTATCAAACATAACATCCAAGAGGTACCTTTCCTTTTTTGTACACCATTATTTAAAGAAATTGGATCCATAAATCTTTGGATTTGTATTCTCGTTGTCCTGTAAGTCTCAGCTCAAGTTTTGCTAGACTTGAGAAAAGGAGGCTGTAAGATTTTTAGTACTCATCCCTCTAACAAATCTCTTGGATACTTGCTTTTACATTTCATTGGTTAGGTGTATGTCATTCTCTGTCTTTAGCTTTTTTCCAGCCAGAAACTGCAACCCATAACCTTACCAATAGGGTTCTAGTAATTTTATGACTTGTTAAATACTGAAGTCCACTGAATACTATTCACCCTTGCTCCAAGGATTCATCAAGTCCCATTTTCCTGGTTAGTGATATCATCAGGGCAGTGAGTCCTACCCACTTAAATAATTATTCAAGCAATCTTAAAGAGTTTGTTTTTTAATGACTAAATTTTGTTCAAACATAATTATTTTTTTTACTATACAAACCCATTACTATACAGAAAGAGTCCCATTTTAGGGGCTTTTTCTTATACACTGTTGAAGATGAGTTACGGAATAGATTTAGAGGTTGAATAAGAAAACTCTTATTTCCTATCCTAATTTATTAACCTTAATATTGCAACGACCATCATAAGAACCTTAACCTAATTTATTAATCTTAATACTACAATGACCATCAAAAGAACCTTAACCTAATTTATTAACGTTAATACTGCAATGACCATCAAAAGAACCTTAACCTAATTTATTAATCTTAATACTACAATGACCATCAAAAGAACCTTAACCTAATTTATTAATCTTAATGCTAAACCTGTGTTGGTTTTCAAAGAATCATTCAAGGCTTAGATGTCAAATAAATCAGGAGAGCCGATGTTATATTCTTTACTTTCATAGTTTTCACTGTCAGTAACCTTTTCACTTCCTTGATTCACCTCAAACTTCTCAGTCTTACTCTTTTTCTCTCTCCCTCATTGAGGTGATTTCTCATTTTCCTATAATATACAGTACTTATGGCTTCTGCATTCTCTGGAATAGTTTTCTGTTTCTTCTGTCTAAGCATTACACTTCCTTGCAGAAAACTGAATCCGAGTAAAAAAGCTGAATGAATCACAGGTGAGTCTTTGGAAAATCATTGTGAATATCTTTCCACTAGTGCCTTATTGCGACCACTTACGTCTTATCTGCTTATTATCTCTCATCGTTGTACTCCATCAGTACTTTCTGATAACAATTCATATCTCTATGATTTCTTGTTCTGGGCACACTTTTATCCTGTTTTTCTTCAAAAATGCATACCCCAACAACATATGCCTCTCATTCACTCTATCCACAACATAAAAATCCTCCTCCTCCAACCTTATTACTGCAACCACATCAGACTCCACAAACCTCACCCACACCCTTACTTCCAGTCCTCCAATCCCTGTTACATATCGAGCAAATTCCTCCTTCCGTGCTACACTTTCTTTTATTTTCTGATACGCCTTTCTGAAAACCACATTTTATATAAGTAACTTACCCAGTAATTACATAGCTATTAGTTTCTTTTAACTGGCAGTTTAAAATTTTGAAATTGCTGGTCACGCTAGTTTGTTTTGGTTATGGTGACGTGCCCCGCCCACCTTCGGGTGGAAGAAGTGGTACAACATAGCAAAGAGCTTCAATTTGTTTTCTGGCCAACTGTGGTTGGCAGCAGCTCGAATTTTGAAATTTATACTTTGCTGGTTGTTTGTTGTATCTACGGTTGGTGAAGTATTTATTTTCGTAGTCTTTCAGCACAATTTAGATAGTGTTAGGTGAGTTTTGATCATTGGTGTACGACTTTTTGCCGGTTTTTTGGACTTGTCTTTATAATTTTCCAGGATGGCTGACACTGGTAGTTCTAGTATTAGGTATTGTAGCAAAGGCTTCAATACTAGACTTACTAAAGAATCCTACAACTCTCACAGTGTTTGTGTTCAATGTAAGGAACAAACTTCTTCAGTGGATTTACAATATGAGGAATGTAGTGACTGGGATTTAAAGAAGTGGAAGACTTTAGATTCACATCTTAAGAAATTAGCTAGAGATAGGAAGAGGAAAGCTGTTGCTAGGGAATCTAGTAAAGCCTTAGCTAGTCAGGATTCATCCGCTAAGTTGGATGCAATTGCTCCTGTAGCTTCTTTCAGTCCCATTCCATCTCCTCCACCTGTGCAACCCTCTCCTTTATCTGGCTCTCATGTTTCTGATCCCAACACCATCATCAGTCTGGAGTCGAAAATCGACACTCCCTTTGAGTTAATTATGCAATTGATCACTAAATTACCGTCATCTGTGAAAGTGTTAATGGATAAAAGTGAGTCAGAGTACCCCGTGGCACCCAGTGCAAGTGCAGTGGTAGTGGAGGAGGTGGCTGTTCGGCCCACCGATTCTCCAAGGCCAAGGTCCCTGACATACTCCCCAGCACCTGGGAGGAGTCAAACTAGTAGCCTAAGGGATGTCAGTGGGGTCTGCCCCCGAGCAGTCGCCCCTTCGGTTCATTCTATTGATGAATCCCAGACTGCAACCAAAGGCCGTCAGAAAGGCCTTCAAGTGAGTGCTCATTGTATGTCCTCCAGCTCCGAAGATTTTAGTCCCAGCACTCACGGCATGGGTGTACTTAAGAAAAGAGAGCTTTGGTGTTCTCTTACTTCAAAAGGTGTCACTCTGTCTCAGAGATCAGCCCTCCTCTTCTCCCCCTTGGACAAGACGCATCTTTTTCCTCAGGCTAGAGTACTAGACATTGCCTCTGACCTGCAGAAAAAGAACACTCAGGACCTGCTCTTCCAATCTGCAAGACGCCCCAAGGATTCTTCGACTTTTCCTCCCAGATCTTCGTCTCCGCTGCAGCCTACTCCCTTTTGGAGCTCCCATTCTAGAACATATACTAGAACAAGAGCATATACCTGTTTCCCACAGTGTTCCATCAAGAAGTCTTCCTCCAAGTCTTCCTCCAAGAAATGAAGATATAGTCCTCCGTACTCAGGTAGGAGCGCAGCTCCTCTGCTTTTGGGAACGGTGGGAACAAAAGGGCGCAGAACCCTGGATAGTGTCTGTCCTGAAGGAAGGCTACACTATCCCCTTTCTGAACAAACCTCCTCTAGTCCGCAAGCCTGTCGAATTGACGGCTTACTCTCCAGGCTCAGAGAGATTTGCTGCTCTCTTGCTAGAGGCCAAGTCTCTTATTCAGAAAGAGGCTATAGAGGTAGTAGAGGACATTCATTCTCAGGGATTCTACAACCATCTCTTTGTAGTACCAAAGTCATCGGGGGACTGGAGACCCGTTTTGGACGTAAGTGCTCTAAATGTCTTTGTCAAAAAGACAGCATTCAAGATGGAAACAAACCAATCTGTTCTTGCATCCATTCACCAGGGAGAATGGATGGCATCCATCGACATGCAGGACGCGTACTTTCATATTCCAGTGCATCCGACTTCAAGAAAGTACCTCAGGTTTGTGTTTCAGGGCAAAGGCGTTCCAATTTCAGGCTCTGTGCTTCAGTCTCTCGACGGCTCCTCAAGTGTTTACCAGGGTATGGGCTCCCCTAGCGAAATGGCTTCATTTGATGGGGGTAAAGATCATGTTATACCTCGATGACTGGTTGCTATGTTCCCGCTCGGAAGCCCAGTATACGAAGGACATTCACACAACTTTTCTTGACCCAAGAATTGGGTCACCTCATCGGTCGGGACAAGTCTCGCCTGACTCCTTCTCAGGAGATTCCTTATTTAGGAATGATGATCAACTCTCGGGATTTTCGGGTTTTCCCAGTCCTGAAGAAAATAGACTAGTGTCCTCAGACAGTGAAAGATTTTCTGGAACTAAACTCTTGCTCAGCCAATCAATGGATGAGTCTTCTAGGTACCCTCTCGTCCATGAAACAATTCGTCACTCTGGGAAGGCCACACGTGAGACTTCTTCAATTCTTCCTCAGAGCCAGCTGGAACAGGAAAAAGTTCCCAGACTCATTTGTATGTCCGATAATGGTAGAAATCAAGGAGGATCTTCGTTGGTGGAGTTCCAGGAAGAGGCTATCAGAAGGGAAATCTCTTCTACCTCTGGACCCCAGCCTAGAGTTCTTTTCAGACGTGTCGAACCGAGGTTGGGGAACTCTTTTGGGCTTAAAAGAAGTGTCAGGTACCTGGTCTCAAGAACAGCAAAACTGGCACATCAATGTAAAGGAGTTACAGGCGATATTTCTGGGCCTACAGTGCTTCACTTCAGAAGTTCGCAGGAAGAAAGTAGTATCGCATTCAGAAGCATGATAGCACTGGCGTACAT
This sequence comes from Macrobrachium rosenbergii, assembly GCF_040412425.1. Taxonomy (NCBI): domain Eukaryota; kingdom Metazoa; phylum Arthropoda; class Malacostraca; order Decapoda; family Palaemonidae; genus Macrobrachium; species Macrobrachium rosenbergii. Next base: position 16,102,490 of record NC_089776.1, read on the forward strand.
CAAGAAACAGGGGGGAACTCACTCTTTCTCTCTGTACGAAGCAGCAAGGGGTCTTCTTCACTGGTTACACCAGAACAATACACAAGTGACAACACAGTTTATCAAGGGCGACTCAGCATTCTGGTGGACAAATTGAGCCATCAGAAACAGATCCTTCCCATGGAATGGACATTAGACCCATTGGTTTGTCTGGATTTGTGGAAGCTCTGGGGGAAGCCCATGATAGATTTGTTTGCATCCCCCAGGAATCACCAACTTCTTCTCTTGCTCACCAGTACCAGATCCCTTAGCATGGGCGACCGATGCAATGTTGCAGGACTGGTCGGGCAAAGATCTGTATGCCTTTCTCCCATTCAGTTTAGTGAGACAAGTCATCAACAAATTCTGGTCTCACCAAAACCTGTCCATGATTTTGATAGCCCCCTTCTGGCCAGCAAAGGAGTGGTTACCAGATCTGCTGTAACTTCTTGTGGACTCCCCGAGACTGCTGCCACAGAAGCAACAACTTCTCAGGCAACCTCACTTACGATGGTTCCACCAAAACCTGTCTTCTCTGGCCCTAACAGGTTTCAAACTGTTAGGTGACTGCTCCGAAAGAAGGGCTTTTCAAGAGTGGCTGCAGACACCATTGCGAAGTGCAGAAGACAGTCATCAGATAATGTGTACCAGGCTAAGTGTTCATCTTCAGGTCTTGGTGCAGACGAAATAACGTGTCCTTTTCTAATACCTCTGTAACAGAAATAGCGGACTTTCTTCTGTTTCTACACTCCACTAAAGGACTTTCCACCTCTACCTTTAAAGGTTACAGAGCAATGCTTAGCTCGGTTTTCCACCATAAAAGGATGGACTTATCATTTAACCAGGATTTGTCCGACCTTATTAAGTCCTTTGATACCGCAAAGCTTAAGGAAAAACCTTTGCTGTCCTGGAATCTAGACGTTGTACTTAAGTGGTTGGCCAGTTCATGTTTTGAGCCCATGTAGTCCATCTCTCTAAGGGATCTTACCAGAAAAACTTTTTCTGGTCGCCTTGCCACTGCCAAAAGATCCAGTGAAATCCATGCTTTGGAAAAAAATATTGGATTTTCTCAGGGGAATGCAGCTTGCTCCTTTTCCTTAGACTTTTTAGCCAAGAACGAATTGCCATCGAATCCATGGCCTCGTTCTTTTACAGTCAAGAGCTTGTCTGAGATAGTAGGCCCATCTGAAGAAGAAAGAGCTCTCTGTCCAGTAAGGCCCTTAAGTTTTATCTTCACAGAACGAAGACTATTCTTGGTACATCAAGAAACCTTTGGTGTTCTGTGAAATATCCCTCTCGACTTTGTCTAAGAATGCCCTGGCATTCTTTCTCAGGAACTTGATTTCAGAAGCACACTCCATGGTGAGCGAAGGCTCTCTCTCCTCTTGCAAGGTAAAAGCCCATGAGATAAGAGCGGTCGCTACCTCTTTGGCGTTTAAGGGCAGTTTATCCCTCATGTCGATTGTAAAATCGACGTTTTGGAAGTGCAAGTCGGTGTTTGCATCTCATTACTTAAGGGATATTGAAACTACTTACGATCAATGCAGTACCTTGGGTCCATTTTACGTGGCTGGCATGGTGTTGGGGGAGGAGACGTAGAAAGCAATGTCCTTTCTTTAATCTCTTCACCTTGCTTAGGGTGTTCAGTTTTTTGGGGAGCCTGGGAGTACTACATACTTGGAGTACCCTCCGGTCTCCTAGTTTTAATGGTTGGGTATTGGTGTTTTTGATTAGTATTTTGGTGGTTATGGTAACTAGATTTGCTCTGGTTATTTTGTATGGTATTGTGCCCTGGGCAGGGGCATCTTGTTTTTCATTGTTAGCCCTCAGAAATTAGTCAGTCACTACAAAGCACCCACTGTAATAGTAGGCCCTCAAGGCTTTACCACCTCACCTCTGCTGGATAAGATGAGCGCCAACCAGAGGCAGTATCTACCTGTAGCAGCTCTCTTATCAGGTAAGGTTCAACAACATTGATTCAGTATTAGCAAATTTCTATTCTCAGCTCATTACTATTAAAAATGTTTTGGGGTAGATATGTCCAAACTTCCCACCTCCATTCAGTGTGGGAATCAGTTATGTAATTACTGGGTAAGTTACCTATATGAAAATGACATTTTTATAATAAAATAAAGTTTTATATACTTACCCAGTAATTACATGATTGGAGCCTGCCTGCCTCCCCTCACTTGGACATAAACAAATTGAAGCTCTTTGCTATATTGTACCTCTTCCACCTGAAAGTGGATGGGGCACATCACCATAACCAAAACAATCTAGCGTGACCTGCAGTTTCAAAATTTTAAGCTGCCGGTTAAAAGAAACTAATAGTATGTAATTACTGGGTAAGTATACTGTATATAAAACTTTATTAGTGTCCAGTTCATACATTGAGGGCTTATTTAGACAGGTCCTCTCACATCTCATCTGGGCCTCTCTTTATCAGGGGAGGGGTGGTTAATATCTCTATGTCTGCTATTAGACAACAAATCCTTTACTTTATCAAGCAGGCTAATCCTGACTCAGTCCCAAGAGTTCATGATATTAGAGCTGTGGCCACCTCCATTAACTACTTCCATTACATGAATTTCACGGATCTTACCAAATACACTGGTTGAAGTCACCCTTGGTTTTCAAACGTCACTATTTGAAATCCTTAGAAGCTCTTAAATTCTCAGCAGTCGCGCAGGGAACGTTGTCCCTCCCTCTGGTACCCTTTCTGATTCCTAGTCAATTCTTCCTCCACTGCCTCAGTTATCCCCTTACAGTCATTTCAGTCAGGCGTGCCTTGACTTTCTCACCTGACCTTGTTATCTGTATATTTGTCTAATTGACACATTTATGTTATAATGTTTTCAATTTTGTATAATTATTTTGTTTAAGTATATTTTTTATATTGTCATGTTAATTTTAAGCTCCCATCAGTTACATTTGTACATTATTTGTTATTATTGCTAACAATTAAAATTTTTTGGTGGACCTTTGGTCTTCTGTTCCCCTTACATTTTGTTATCTCTTGCAGTTTAAGAATGATATTTATTTCTCTGTTAATTTTTCACCGGCTGACATGGGACCCGATCCAGAAAAGGGATTTTGACAAAGGAAAAATCTATTTCTGGAGAGGGGACCGTGTCACCCGGTGACCCACCTCTGTCATGTGTCGATCCCCCCAGTAAACACATCATTCTGGTGGGGTGTTGCTTTCATGGAATGCGGCTAGCGGTGATTTGTGTACTGTCCGCGAGTGGTGCATGGGTTTGTAACGGCACCTCTCTCTGGGACTTTTGACTTTGGGATCTCTATAGGATAAGGTTCCGTGTTTTTATAGTTCACCCTTTTCCATACACGACTCCATCTAATGGAGCTCGCTCTGGGGTAGTAACTCCAGCATTTCATTTAGCTTTCTCTGGTATCTAGCAACGGAATTACCTAGAAATAAGTGCTGAATGGACTTTTTCACCGGGTGACACGGTCCCCTCTCCAGAAATAGATTTTTCCTTTGTCAAAATCCCTTTTTCATCTACAACCAGTATCAATCAACGCTTTCAACAACACTCCACCACATTCAACCGGTACACACAATGATCCATATGTTCCCCAAAACAAACATTCCCACTCACAAACCCCTCTCTCACATGCGATACAGTGCCCCCCCCCCCGTCTTTTTACACGTTTCACATTCCCCCATTTCATTTTGTTGCAGATTTTTGTGGAACACATTCACTTGTGCGTGGAGGAAATTTCACTAATTTGTTGATTTCTCTTTGGGCCATATCTCTAAAATTATCACTAATTTGCCTTTTTTTTTTCCATAGAACAACACTATTTATTCACTAATTACTGTATTATTTTCATTAAAATATACAGTATGTATACAGAGAGAGAGAGAGAGAGAGAGAGAGAGAGAGAGAGAACTGTAGTTTTTACATCGAAGTCTAAACACAGTATAAATGGATTCTGTAAGTGAAATAGCGTTTCATTGATATTTTGCTTTTTTTTTTTTATTAAAGAATATGTATACAGTAAACCCCCTGTTTTCGCATTCTCACGATTTGCAGACCCACACATTCGCAGATTTCTGTGTGGGATGTATCTACCCATTATTTGCGGAAAATTCTCCCATTCGTGGTATTTTTCACCGAGAAACATTCACTAATTACTGTATGTTCGTATCATTTTCATGACTAAATGCACTTTTTGTGGTAAAACTATTAAAATACTCAGGTATAAGCATTTTTAGAGGGTTTTTCTTGTGTTTAAATTATCAAAATAGGCAGTTCTAAGTGTTTTGGGAGGGGTTTTAAGCATTCGCGAATTTTAGCTATTCGTGTGGGGGTGCGGTATGCATCCCCCCCCGAAATACGGTGGGGTTTACTGTACTGTTTGAGAGAGGGAGAGAGAGACTTTGGTTTTTACATCGAAGTCTAAGCACAGTATAAATGTATTCTGTAAGTAAAATAACGCTTCATTGATATTTTGCTGATTTTTCATTAATGTACAGTATATGTATACTGTTTGAGAGAGAGAGAACCTTAGTGTGTATACATCAAAGCACAGCACAGTACTAACTTGCTGGGGACGAGAATTCAAAGGCACTTATACTATAGCTGGGATGAGAATGTTGAGAGTTGCCTATGTATGAAATTCGAATTTTAAATATTTTTACGGTGATTGGATATGAAACATCAACAGTGATAAAATATTATCTTGTGTACTATTATATGTGTAATAATATATAGTCAACTAAACTTGTACAGTAATGAAAGATGGTACAATAAATCAGACAAAGCAAAAAATATGGCAATACTACCGCCATGATCAGTTGTGAACTTGCTGGATTTGTTTATTTTCATGTTTTTTTTATGTTTATGGTACAGTAATTGATATTTTAATTAAAGAATATGTACAGTATATATATGCTCTATACAATAGTACTATCCTACAACACGGGAAAATATCAGTATACATAAAATGTGTGCCCAGTGCATTACAGTATGCTCAGAACAATGTGCAAAGTTACATTGGTCGAAGAAAACATGCGTGTCTAAATGATAGGTGATACTTAAGAGTAACAGTTGTAGGCTGTTACCTAATTTTGCTACATGACTTTGAAGTGATATTTGTTAGGGTGTCCTGGGATGATAGTTTGAGGTATATTTTTGTTTGAACAGTCAAGTTTGGCAATGAACTGTTAAAATAAGCCATTATAAGCATTTTATGGATGCATATAGCCTACTTAAGAATAACAGTAGTAGGAGAGTACTGTAATGTAAGGTTACTTTGCATGTTTTGGGAGGTATTTTTGTGTGAAGTGGTATTGTTTTAGTATGATAATTTAAGGTATATTTTTGTTTGAACTATCAAGTTAAGCAGTAAAATGTTAAAATAGGCAGTTATAAGCTTTTTAGTTTAAGGGGTACAAGGTATTTGGCAGTCATAAGCCAGTTATAAGCATTTTTAGAGGGGATTTTTGCAATTTCTGTGGATTTTCCACTTCCAGGGTAGGTTCTGGAACCTATCCCCATGTAAAAATGGGGAGCACTGTGCATCTATCCCTTCCATACCAGAGGGCTCACCACAGTAAACCCCCTTCATACTTAGGTTCCCTGGGGTTGGGGTTTGCTACGGCAGAGTTCTCTCATGTGACCCTCCATTCCACATCCTTCACACTTGCTCTAAGGGTTTTTGCATGTCTTGGCAAAATGTCTACTCATTCCAGTTTCCACAACGACTTCCACTTACTCCTACTCTCCTTCCAATCTGGCAGTCTCTCACTTGATGCCCTACCTTTCCACAGCCACAGCAGAAACAGTCGCTAGTGGCCCATCTGCAGTTCGCTTTCATGTGCCCAGTCCTTCTTCACCTGTACCACTCCTTATCACTACTGCCCATTCCCATCGGATTTCCCCTCACATTCACATTTGCCCTACTCACTCTCCCACTCCTAAACTACTTCCGGCTTCTGCTCCAGCCCCGTTTCCTATTGTTCCCCACATTTACTTGCCCATTCCTTCTTCCTCTTCCCACCCGGTCTTTTTTACACTCCTCCAAGTCTCACATCACACCTATCTCCTCACTCACCAACATGTCATTATACGTTCTTCCGCTTACCACATCAGACCCAGCGTACGTCTCCTTCGTTCCTCCATTGTCCACTCTCAAGTCTTCCAGGATTTCCAGAACATAATCCCAATTCAAACTCTTCCCAGACCACCGCTTTCTATCTTTTTTCTCCTCGTTCAGAATCACTCTAATTTCTCTGGGATTGTGGCCAAGAATTTTCTCATGAGATGTTTATTCTCCTCAATTCTTTCATTTCCAAACTTCCCCCAAGCCAAAGCTTCCAACCTGTGTGTATACAAGGCCACTTCTTCTCCGGCTTTCATCTTTGCCTCTTCAGACTTATCGTCCTGCCTATACATGACACTTCCCTTCATTCTGTTAGCCTGCTTAATCACTTGAGCCTTCAAGGACTCGTACCGTGGATCACCTTCACTCATACTTTCATAGTACAACTTCAGTCGCCCTTCCAAAAACTCTCCCAACCGCTTCACCCACACACTATCATTCTCCCCATACTTCTGCTCACAATACTTTTCAAACTTGTCAATGAACTCATATACATTTCTCCCTTTTTTTATGTTAAACTTTTCAGTCCGGGGAACTTCCCTCAGGAATACCATTTTGGGCCCCCTTAACTTCTCCCTTACTGTCTTCACTGCTGTTACTACCACTTTCACTCTTCACATCACTCTCAATTTCTGAGTCTAAGCTATCCCTGCAAATCCAGAAACTCAACTCCTCTTTCTTCACACCTTTTCCCTTTCATGTTTTCTTTTTCTTTCCCCTGTATTTTCTTACTTTTCTCTTCGTCATCACTTTCATTCACCACATTCATCCCGTCCTCATCCATGGCTGGTACTTCCTTACTCTTTCTTGATACCTCCTTCCCTTAGGGATTTTCTCCTTCGAACCTTTTGCCTCAGCATCTTCATTTCCTTTCACAGCATCTGGCCCACACTTAGCCACTTTTTCACTTTCTTAGCTATCTCAAAGATTTTCTCGTTCATCACCCTCACTTCTGCAACCAACTTATCTTCTCTTTCCTGCAGGCTTATCACAATGTCCGTCAGCCTTTTCCACCTCTGCTCCCGACTTAGCTCCCCTTCACCAAACCCAATACCTGCCAAACCTGCTCCCTCCATTCTCTCCAACTGTTTAACCCCACTCTTACTTTACCAGCAAAGCTGCATGTTGGGCACCAAAATATTATGTACAAGCTTAACTTACACTGCTGGAGATGGGTGATAAGGAACAGATTTAGAGGTTAAGAAAACTTGTATTTCTCATCCTAATTTATTAACCTTAATACTACAACGACCATCAAAAGAATCTTAACCTAATTTACTAGTCTTAATACTAATCCTGTGTTGGTTTTCAAAGAATCATTCAAAGAATCATTCAAAGCCTTGATGTCAAATAAATCAGGAGAGCCAGTGTTATATTTTTACTTTCATAGTTTTCACTGTCAGCATCAACTTCTTCAATAACCTTTTCACTTCCTTGATTCACCTCAAACTTCTAAGTCTTACTCTTTTTCTGTCTCCCTCTTTGAGGTGAATTCTCCATTTCCTTAAGGGTTTTGCATTCCCTGGAATAGTTTACTGTTTCTTCTGTCTAAGCATTACACTTCCTTGAAGAAAGCTAAATCCAGGTATAAAAGCTTAATGAATCACAGCTGAGCCTCCGGAAAATCATTTTGAATATCTCCACTAGCGCCTTATTGCGACCACTTATAGTCTTATCTGCTTATTACCTCTCGTCCTCTTACTCCGTCAGTGCTTTCTGATAACAACGGCTAAGGAAGTGACGTTCCTTAGATATAATCAGCTGGTTTTGGCCTCTCCAGCTATTTGACTAATTTGTTAGTTGCTAATGGAAATCTCCTATTACAGGTGAAGGGGAGCTCAACCATCCATCACTCAACTGCAACAAAAAAGAAAAGACAACAAACATGAACACTCAAATACATCATGCATTCTCAAACAAAAACATACATACAAAACAAACATAATAAAAAAAATAAATTTGTCAAACAAAACAAACATTGGAAAGTAAATACAAATTTCATCATACAAACCCACTTTCCAAATGCCACTACACCACCTCCCTTCCTCACCTTTTTGCTGGTACAGATCATTCAGAGAATGACAAGTTTCACCAGGGATGTTCAGGGATTTGCATGGGTACTCAGACAGATGAAATATTTCTGTTGACTCTCCATTTTGTATGTGAAAAAATTGTTTTTGAAAAATTGAAACTGCAATATTTATATGGGAATAGAGTCAACAAACTATAGAGTGATTAACCAGCAGTCTAAAAAACAAAATTGATTCTAAGAATGTGGAAGTGGAAGTTATGCACAACTTTCCTAGCATTCAGAGACTCAGTGATTTATATGTGGCTGTCAGCATTTAATATTTTACATCATGTAACTCTGTTATCATCTTTTAATAAGTTTGTTTTATGAAATTAGATTAGTCTGGTAGAGTCGTAGTTTGTTAAATTAATGAATAACCACGCCTTTATTTTTTGTAATTTGTTTGGAGAAAGTCATATGTAACTTGCAAGTTTTGTTTCCTCTAGGTTTACTACTGCCTGCAGTACTCACAATTATGTAATAGAGCCTGTGAGAGTACTTTTTGTCTCCAACCTATACAGTCTTATACAGTACTTTGTTTTTTGCAGTGGACAACAAAAAATTAAAGGTTGGTGATCTTGTTTGGGTCAAATATCGGAAAGATTGGTGGCCTTCATACATCAAGAATGTTTATCCCCGTGACAAGAAATTCTCTATTGTATTTGTTGCCTGTGATCAAAATTCAGGAATTAGAGTGTTTTCCAGAAATGTCAAGAAATTGCACATATGGGACGTTCCTTCTTATGTGGTAAGAATAGATAAGGATATATTAAAACATTATTATAAGTAGCTGTAGGACCGATTAAAAGTGTCTATACAGATTATGAAACTCTTATTTTACGTATGCTGTTCTGAGTTCAAAGTAAGTTATCAACTGATAAAGTAAGTCTCTAGACTTCATGTTAGTCAAGTATCCTCCAGTAGATGCACCCCTTTACTCACTAAGTGAATAATTTCATTGCTATCACCTCTGCCATATAATACAGATATGGTACAATAAAGGTTGATGATCCTTCACATCTTCAGTTTTGAATTTTTCTCCACAGGGGCTCTAGTTTACTGGCCTCTAAATTGAAGTAAAATTCACGAATTTTCTCCAGTGGAACTGTCAGGTATTAAGAGCTAAATGTGAGAACTAAGGCTGCTCATATCAGTAGTGTCTCCTGTATGTATAGCTTTGCAGAAGACTATGACTAGTAATAATAACTGTTGTGAGCCCATGAGAGTATTCAGCCTATCATTCCCCTTATAACAAATACAGTATAGGAAGCCATGGGGGCATAGTTTTATATATTCATAATGACCCCACAAAATCCTGTTAATATCCAGTCTGCACTGCAAGTGATAGCTGTGCAGATCCATTTGCAAAGAACATATACAGTATGCCCTTTCTATCTACCACTTAGCGAAGTCTCCCCCAGTGATGAATTTAAATCCCTTATCAACAGCTACCATGTCCCTATGTTATTCTGGGAGATATGAGTAGTAGAAACCTTCTGTGGGGTGATATCATTACCAATCAAAGAGGAAATAGCAAGTTTTCCATCATAGTAAGTGAAAATGTGGGAATACTAAATACTGAGGAGTCTCCACATTTTCATGTTCAGACAGGCACATATGTAGTGATGACTGCCTTATTGACTTGAATTGGAGAGTGATAAATAATAGATTTACCAGTGACCATTTTCCAATAGTAATGAATGTACAGTATCTTCAAATCCTCCATCTTCAAGGTTACCCAAAAGGAACTTTGGTAAAGCTGATTGGGGAACATTCCAGGAACACAGCTCAATAGATGACTCTCCCTTTGTAGATGATGCTCTTGACTTTTTGAGTAGTTATATTTTTGGTAGGTCTTCAATCATTACCTAGGACTTCAGGCATATGTATTTGCTGACCAGTTCCGTGATGGACTCGTAAATGTCATGAAACTTATAGAACTATGAGGTCAGCTTTCACCAGATATAGCAGAAGAAAATGTGAGTAGTAATTCCTCAGTTATCCAGATCGCCATTATCTGGAACTCGACATTTTTCGACACACCCAGACCAGGGACCAAGACCCCAAGGGTATATGAAATATATGAATTTCAGAATAATTGAAAAAACTGCTCTCTGATGGTTGGCAATGCTGCATGGCATTAGGAAAATGTTGGTAACACCTTTTACATTCATAAACAGACTGTGAAAGGGTTTTAGGGGGTGGGGGAGGCATGGAGAAGTTTCCAAGGTGGCAGGATGGGTCAGAACTTTGGGTACCATGGGAGAGCAGGGACAGTGAGGCTGTGTAGAGGAACTCATTCAAAGAAGGGGTTGTTCTGGAAGGTGGTTGGAGCTGAGGAGCTGTTTGCTTGGCTGGAGGAGGTTGGGAATGTGGTGTTGGATGGCTGAAGAGGGCTAGGTAGACATCTGACTTGCTAGAGCTTGTTTTGTTTCATGTTTTTACAGATATGATTTTTCCCTATTTTATTAAAGAATATGTGAACTACTCTACAGTAGCTTGTAATGAAATACATAACAGAAAAAGAAGAGATACAATATATAAATATAATGGAGTTATAAACCAAGTCTAATGAATGAATAAGGACATACAGACAATAAGCGATAAAGAGATACCCTGAATGGATTCCCAGTTGTCGGGACCACCTGAAGTTCAATAGTAAATCAGTGTTGCGTGTTTTATATGGAAAAGAAGGTATCTTCAGCGTCTTAGTGAAAAATCCCAGATGTGAAAGTGAACAGAGATGGTGTGATACACGAAACTATGAATGATTCCCTTATGCGAGACCACGGACCTGGCCCATATCAATTATGGTTGAGTATCTCCTAGAAAAAGGGGATGTGCGTACAGTGGTTTAATGAAGAACCCCAGATGCTAATGAAGGATACCTCAATGTTTACAACATGAAGACCAAGGTGAATTTGTCATCTTAACACTAGACAAGACTGATGATAGTCTCACACCTCCAGTGACCTTTTTAAGTCCCTAGATTAATTCGAGGGGAGAAGGTAAGGACTTAGGCTCCTCCTCCAAGGGTCAGGCTTATCTGCTTGGCCAGTCAGTACCAACAGTGCCAGACCTCTAAGGATGTCCTGTGGAAAGCCCTTGGCCAGTGCCCAACAAGAATACCCAGAGACACACCTTCAAGGGTTGGAATTGAACCAAGAGGAAGTGTTTTCAAAAGGGAGCAATCCCAGTTATCAACAGGGATTTTATAGAACACACCTCCAAAGTCGAAATGGAATAACTAGGAGGAGGTGCTAAAAACAAGGGTCAGCAAATATAAGCAGAAACACAGGAGCAGAGGAACAGAGAGAAGGCACAAGAAAGAAGAGGGGAAAGTGAGTGGTCTGTGCAGGTGACACTGTGAGCCTCAAGCGTTTGTGAACTTAGATAAAATTTTGTGAGTGCCCAGAGACTAATAGAGATAAATCTTAAGTCTAGGTTTCAGATTTATCCTGGAACTGAAAGCTGCATTTCTGGCACTGTAGGAGTTTCAGGACCAAGTGATGGGGCACTCCGTGGTGTTGATGAGCGACAACGCTATGGTGGTGGCATGCATCAATAAACAAAGGGGACTTCACGCCTGGAGACTATCCAGTGTCTCCTGCGAGCAAGCATACTATTTCGATGTACAGCGAATGAGATGTCTGCATACCTTCGGAAATCCTCAGCAGCTGTACCAGGGGAAATGGGCTGTCTTCTGTAGTTGATGTTGTCAACAGGGTGTCTCTCCAGTCAGAACTAGCTCTTCGTTGGGTGAGTCGGTAGAGCTGCGGACTGGCACTCGCTGGGCCGGAGTTCGATTCCCCGGCCGGCTGATGAAGAGTTAGAGGAATTTATTTCTGGTGATAGAAATTAATTTCTCGCTATAATGTGGTTTGGATTCCACAATAAACTTTAGGTCCTGTTGCTAAGTAACCAGTTGGTTCTTAGCCACATAAAATAAGTCTAATCCTTCTGGCCAGCCCTAGGAGAGCTATTAATCAGCTCAGTGGTCTGGTAAAACTAAGGTATACTTAACTTTTTTTCCAGTTAGAACTACTCTTCAGCAGGTAGCAGACTTTCTCATCTTTCCTTGCTGAAAGAAGCCTCTTTCTGTCTTGGCCATTAAGGGTCATAGGTCTGCCCTTGGCCAGCCCTTAGGTTGAAAGAGTCGATCTCTCTTCCTCATGTGAGATTTTCATGCTCCTGAGAAGCTTTGGGCAGTCTTGCCCACACAGTGAACTCAGGCCCCTTGAGCAGGATGTGACTCTCGTCTTGCAAAACCTAACTCATACTCCATATGAGTCATTTAGAGAGTCATCAGACAGGGATTTGACTTTGAAGACTGTTTTCTCGTTTGGTGACAGTGAAGAGAGTAGGTGAGCTTCATGGCCTCTCTTTTGATGTTAAGCACTTGAGGCGATGGGGATCTGTTACATTTGAGTTTGTCCCGGAGTACTGGTGAATACTCAGAATCCATTGGTCCTTGACATCAGATTAGAGTCCTTTTCGATCCCTTCTGTAGAGGATCTCTTTCTGGCTATGTGATACTATCAAACAGGTGTGCGCATGATCTGGTGAGTCAAGACATGGGTACAGTCCAGGCAAGAGTTCATGAGGCCTGACATCGCCCAGTCCCTGGCAATCTAGAAGAACCTGTTGGTTCAACAGGTAATAAGAGCAGGGGTTTTCATGCCATCCAGACCACATTCACCTCATTCTACCTTCAGGACATTGCCCACAAATCCTTGGACACATTTTCCCTAGGACCTGTGGTGGCTGCCGAACAAGTTGTGTAGCTCATCTTCGACCCCTAAGGGGACAAGTAATATCTCGTCTAAGATATTCGGTAAGTGACTGGTCTCTTCTGTTTTGTCTTTCACCTTTCTCTCTTGTAGGGCAGAGTCAGGTAGTGAGCTGTTATGTTCTAGACGGAAGTGGATTGCAGGTGAGTTTCATGACCAAGGTATCCTATCCTTCATCTTTGTTTCGTAGATTGGATGCATGTCCCCCCTCTCTCTAAGCAAGGGGAGAAGAGGGTAGACAATGAAACAGACCCGTTGGTTTTAATAGCAAGTTTTATTGTCTCTGATGCCTTCAACAAGGTAATGAAAGCAAACTCATTCTCTGTGCCCAGAAATCTAGCAGTTGAACATCCCATATGTTCAATTTTCTAGAGCTGCGGGATTCCTTCCTCTGTTCTTTTCAAACCAGGAAGGTGTCCCTGGGTGGGTAGAACCAACCAGTCGATTCAGAGAAGTGCCCACACTCCTCCCACAAATGGGTAAGTCTCCTGTGTAAAGAACAAGGGTTTGTTTTTGTGTAGGAACAAACAGAAAATTTTTGAGTAATTTGTATTTTTCCTAACATACAAACCTGAAGTCCTTTACATTACAGCCCACCTCAGCCACCCCTCATTCTGGTACCGGGGCTAGAAACAAAGTGGAGTGCAGACCAACAGGTGGGTGGAGCTTCCTCCTAACTGTTGATAGTTGACAACCTTGTCTGAAAGTTCCAGCTCCGTTTGCAAGCTAAATCTTATGTAAAGAACTTCAGGTTTGTATGCTAGGGAAAAATACAAATTACCTTAAAAATTTGATATTTTCATTCTGATGGGGCTAGACATCTCTTCAGTGGATATGTCTATACTGATGAAGAGTTTCCAAGTTTTCCCCTCTCAGGGACTTCAGGCCCAAGCTGAATATGTCCTTGGTGCTTTGGAGTTTTACCAGGCCACTAGCCAAGCCTCTGCCTCAAGTAACTGACAGTTTTTATGCTTAGACTTTAGACTGTCTCTTCTTGCCTTGCCCTTGACAAATAGGTTGAGGGAATTTCATGGCTAGTCGTATCTTGTTCAGCCTTTGGTTGGGTGGGAATTGCTTTATTCCCCTTCATTTGTGATTTGTGGTGGAGTCTGAGGTTTCATCCCTGTCTGATGAGATTTTGAGTTTTCTCAATCTCCTACCTCTGAGTTTGGTCGGTGGAGACCTGGATGAGATACTGCTTGGCATGGTTCATGCTTTAGTACTATTTGAAAATTGCCCACTCCCTGAGTTTGGAGGGTTTTATCTAGGGTTCAGACAGACTTACACCTCTGAAGAGGACCTTTGTCTCCCTTCCCTTCTTGTGGAAGGGCTCTTCAAAGTCAAAGGCATTGGCCTGTCGCTGACTTATTGGGAGAACTTTTTGGTTTTCCAGGTAATGAGCTCAGATGTCTGGTGTATTAGACTACCCGTTCATCATTCAAATTGAGGGGTGTTGCTCACAAGACCATGAAAACTTTTACTTCAGGTTGTGCAGTCACCCATGCTCTGTTTTGGACAAGGTCAGTATCTTGTCCAATGTACCTAAAGCCTGATGTAAATCTGGAGGTGTAGGTGGAATGACTGGGTTCCCTTCCGTCCTTATTTCCTCTTTTGAGAGCAGCTTCAGCATCAGAGTACCCACTAAAGTCAGACAGGGTACAGGTGACTTCACTTCTGTGGTAGAGTTTTTTCTGGAGCCCAGTACTAGGTTTTAGCTAGGACTAAACTGCCTTCTGCCATGAAGTCTTATGGGAGACATCCTGGTCTCCAAAATTTGTTCTTATCATTAGTACCCCTCCCCACTTTTGGAGGGGCCCTCAGGTTCAGGGTCCAACAACCCTGGCCAACCTTACCAGAGTAGTAGGAGGTTACAGGAGTTATGACTTCCTTGCTTGCCAGGCAACTGGGGTCATGCCAATTCTGTGGTGACTTTCAACTCCAGTCAGTTAAGGGGGACTGACCTCCCTCCTGAGGAGTCAGTCTCCTATATAAAAGGCAATGGTTTGTATTTCCATGCAAACAAATAACGAATCTGAAAAGTAATTTGTATATTATCTAGGTCTACAAATCAGAACCTTTTTTTATACTTCCCACTAGGTCTACAAATCAGAGCCTTTTATATACTTCCCACCTCCAGGGCACCTCCACTACCCTGTTCAGTCCATGCAGTTGAAGGAAAAATGAGTGTGATGGTCGGTGAGTGAGGAATAGAGGAATACTTCCTTACTCACTCCCATCACCTGGTTAATTACCTTGTTACTAAGTTTTAGACTGGTTCCCAACTTTTTCTGAAAAATGCTCCTATATAAAAGGCTCTGGTTTGTAAACAATGAAAAAATACAAATTAATTTAAATTTATTATTTTGAGAAACTGGTTCCTAGCCCAAAATCTATCATAGCACAAGCACACATTGTCTTCCTCTTCTCCCTTCTTATCCTCTCTTCCTCACCATCCTTGCCTCTGTCTCCAGACTGGGAAAAGTGAAGTAAGAAGTCCCAGTAGGTAACCATCCAGAAGAAGGCTAAGAAATCTGTCCACAGATATCTCTCGGTCAAAGAGTGTTGGTGACCTCTGTGACCATTTGTGGAACAGGTGACCACTGGTAGTGGATGAATCATTCCATTATCTTGTTTGTGACTGAAATTAATGCCTTAGTTTGCTTGTGGCTAGTCGCCCACTCAATCTTCCTGGGAGAACAGGACTGACCTTGACTTTTCCTGTGCATGCCTCTCTGGAGACAGGGAAAAAAAAGTCTGCACTCCCCAGGATTACTGGTCACTCCAGTTTTTTTTTCAGACTGGTACAACCATATGAGTTTCCATGACTAGTCTCCAGACTGTCAGCAGCTGTTTGGTGTAGGGTAGTGTCACAGATTGTCTGTAGGCAAGAGCGGGACCATTATTATGCATTCCTGACTGGTTCTGTGACTAGTTCTAGCCCCTAGGGCAGAGGAGGGGATTAATCTTTCTTTCCAAGTCTCCTAGTTGTGACTTGGTGTCTGGGACAATCCATATGAAAATCTGTCACAATCTTATTAGCTGAATTGGAGGTGGGTTGGTGTTTTCTCCCTCCACTTTAGTGAGGGCTATTCTCAGTTTTTTGTAGATCCTGTAGGGCTCGAGGGTCCCTTGCCATTGGAACTACATCAGCAAAGTTGCTTTATAGGGTCATAGGGCTTATTTGTGGGTGTAATGCCTTGGGGGAAGCAAATAGGGCTCCTCCTTGATATTTGGTGTCTTCTGTGAGCACACCTTGGGCTTTGCCCCATAGGCTACACCATCGTTCTGTCTGGCCTGGTCCCTGATTATGTGGTGCATTTTGGAGGTGGTTGACTTCCTGAGTAGTAGGTCAGAGAACTCGTCATTTCACATACTCATCCAAGCTCTTTTTCTGCCTCATGTGTGTTAATGGAAGTCTTATAATTATGAGGGATATGAGACCTGCCCTTTACAAATCTCCAGACCTAAGAACAATCTCCCATTGAAATGCCTTTGCTCTTAAGTGATCTCTGTTGTGGTGGAAATTGTTGGTGTTGGGATGGAGGACAATAACTTCTACAAGGTGAGGCAGCAGTGTGAGACACTGATTCACTGTGCATTATCCATCACACACACATAAATGTTGTGTTATTAACCTAGTCTGGTCTAGTCGAGAGACTGAAGTACAGTTAACTCCATCATCCCTCTCCTTTTCCTTTGATCCCTGCATTTTATTTATTGATCACATGGGCACTACTCTTCTGAAATAGTACTGCATTGCATCATTCTTATTTAATAATCATTATTTAGTGTTTTGGAATTCAAAGATGTATCTCATAGGAACAATAGAATTTACTTGTGTGTAATTTGAGGATTTTCAGTGTGATAGGATGTTGTAGAGCTGAGAAATTGTTTACTATTTGAATATCAACTAAGCAAAAGCAAAATATGAGGTGTGGGTTCTGTATAGACATGGTAAGTTTGAAATGATTTTTATGCTCTAGGAGTACATATCTCATAATTACTGTGATTAGTCTCTTTTTTAGTTTCATCTTGCTGAGGTATCATGTCTGTAATGTAGCTCTCTTCAGTATGTAGTCTCATGTACTCTTGGTAGAAAGATTCAAGATTTTTCTGCTAACTGATGCCTCAGTTTTCAGCTGACACTCTACTATAGCAGACAGTATAGGACAAATGAGATAAGACAATTCTAACTTTGAAGCACAATAAAGATTTAAAGTTTGAATTGTGCAGTTAAGTCTTTCATTATTCTTGATAGCTAGTTGAATATCGCAAAAAGTTGAGAGAACATTCTTTTTCAGAATCAGAATCAAGAGGGATTCTCTTCAGCTCTTCACCTCTGCAAATTATTCCAACAGATATTAGAGCAAGGCAATGAAATAACGGCTCATGATTTTTTCAGTCGTTCACCTCAAGGTAAGATAGTTTTAGTTGACTTGATGTTTTTTTGTAGTATAGAAGTGAGTATTTTATATACAGCTCTTGTGGTAATGATTTAATATTGAATCAAGATAGCTAAATTTTTTTATGAAACATGTACACAAGAATATGAATTGTATTCATATTGACTATTAATATTTTTAAAGTGTTAATACAGGTAGACCTTCATTAATCTGACACTGTTGGGCCATATATAAGTTTTTAATATTTGACTCCCTCCAATGTTTAAACCCACTTATCCCTCCCCCAAAAATAATTGTTTTGATAGCGTAGCCTCTGTTCGTCCTCAAAGGAGTTACTCTTGTCGTCCCCCAGTGCTTTACAAGACTGACCAACCAATATCAAAGAATTCTCGCGTTGGTCTTGGCCAGAATAGTGCCTTGGATATGAAATGGTGATAGATTATAAAAGGACTCAAGGCAAGAGGGCTCTTATCGTAGCCTACAGCATGAATCCAGTCTTTTCTTTCACCCATCTCACACAATATGTAGCAACAGCACACAGGTCTTTTAAGATCCCCATTACTCTTTGGGCTGTTCAAACTCTCACAACCCCCTAATTGTGCTACATGTTTTGTCTCATTAAAGAAATGTTGTAGTTATCTGCTGAGGAAAGCTAAATGCATATCCTTAAGCCCCAGTAAAAAGTTTGAGTTCCTTCAAATTTTTCTGGAGTTAGGCATAATTGTTAAATTCTGCTAGCTATGTCATGCACTCCCACATATTTCAACTGTGACAGTTTTTAAATCTCCTGAATTAGGAATTTGGTTACTGAAAATCATTTGTCAATGGCTTTTTCATTGTACAGTATTTAGAGTAAAAAGGAAAATTTAATTTTAGCCTTCTTGTTTATGAACTCGGGAAGCTTCCAGCAATGGTTCTCTGGATCCAAGGAAGCTGCATATAAATGCCAAGGAGTTATCTGCCATTCACCTTGGCTTGAAGCATTTTGTGAAAGCAGTAGCAAACAGAACTGTGGTGTTACATTCCGACAACACCACAGCTCCCTCAGACAGCGAAGGAGCTACTAATTTGGGCAGACCAGAATTAAGTCAGACTTATCACCAGATTCATCCACAGAAAGATGAACGTCTTGGCAGATGGATTAAGTCGACAGGGTCAGGTCCTGTCAATGTGGGATTCAGCTATGTAATTAATTACTTGGTAAGTTACATATAAGAAAATGGTATTTTCATAATAAAATTAAGTTTCATATATACTTAACCAAGTAATTCCAAGATCAGAACCCTCCCTCCCTCCCTTCTGGTGGACATTAAGCACGAAAGTAGTGATGATTGCTATTGTTCCCCCATAGAGGGTAGGGTAGTTACCTACACTATAGATAAACGAATCGCTACCGTGAACTTCAAAATTTTTAACGGCTATGCGAGTGGAAAGTACTGTATAGCTATGTAATTACTTGGAAAGTATATATGAAACTTAATTTTATTATGAAAATACGATTTTTTAATAAATTTATGGGAGATGGTGAGGACTAACCACAAAACGACATAAACCAAGAACTTACTGTAGTAAATCATTTTTTTTTTTTATCATAAATGTATATGTACTGTAGGTAAACATGAAAATACTAACATGACATAACAAACCTAGCATTCTATTTGGAAGAACGTGTCCTGTTGTTGTAAAATACCCATTTATTTTAGATATGCTCTATACAGTAGTACTATCCAAAAATACATACTGTACAGTAAATATAATTTCAAAATCATCTTACAACACAGAATAATATAATAAAATTTACATACATTATGTGCAGTACAGCAGATGATGCACAAAGTTACGTTAGGAAAAAGAAAATGTGCGTGTCTGAATTATAAGGCATACTTAAGAGTAACAGTTGTAGGCAGATACATAATGTTGTAGGATTACTCTGAAATGATATTGGAGTGTTCTGGGATGATAGTTTGAGGAATATTTTTGTTTGAACTGTTAAAATAGGCAGTTATAAACATTTTTGGGGTGTATATACTAAAGAGTAACAGGAGTAGAAGAGTAATGTGAACTGACTTTTGGTGGTTTGGGGTGATGGTTTGGGTTGTATTTTTGTTTGAAATGATATGAAATTGTTTTAGTATGATAATTTAACAGATATTTTTGTTTAAAAAATTAAATTAGGCAGTGAACTTTGAGAATAGGCTGTTATAAGCATTTTAGTTTAATGGGTACAGGGTATTTGGCAGTTGTAAGCCAATTATAAGCATTTTTGGAGGGGATTTTGTATTTCTGCATTGTTTGCATTTCCACAATGGGTTCTGGAACCTATCCCCACGTAAAAGTCGGGGATCGCTGTAGAAGCATTGAAACCTTTATATAATAAAATATCAGCCAAATATAGAAACGAAGTCAAAAGGTAAAATAATATCTTGGAGGTCATATGCATTTGAAATAACAAGTGAAACATCAATTAAAAAAGTATTGGAAATATTCCAAAACGTAAATGGAACAAACATTAGACCACCCAGAGAAGCTGTATTAGATAATGGGAAAAAATTTTAGATTCGTTCGAAATAAGTAACATACTTGGGGCAAGTTTTGCCAAAATCAGTAGTGACCAAAATCTAGACAAACACTTCAAAAAATCATACTTATTAAAATTTTACAGTCATTTATGGCTCTAAAACTTATTTCCAGATAAATGGCAAAGTATGGTAATAATTCCTATACACAAACTTAGAAAAGATCCTAGTAATGTGAATAATTATAGACCAGTTTCTTTAACAAGTTGTTTATGCAAGTTGTTGGGGAAAATGTTAAATGTATGACTTACGTGGCAAATTTGTGAAAATAAAATTTTAAGTCCTACCCAGTTTGGTTCACAACATGCTAGATCTACACTGGATTCTCTATCTAATTTGGAAGACCATATATTTAGAGGATTTGAAAGAAAGCAAATTACAGTAGCTGTCTTTTTTGACATTCAAAAGGCATAAGACACTACATGGAGGTATGCAATTTTTAAAACATTACATAATAATAACATATGCAGCCATCTTCCTAAATATATTAAAAACTTTATGACTAATCACACTTTTCAGATGAGAATAGATGTTGTTTTTTCAAAAACATTTCCGCTTGAAAATGGAGATCCACAAGGAAGCGTCCTTAGCAACAGTGTTAAAAATCATTGATTACGGAAGTGAAATTTATGGTTCAGGGTCAGAAGCATCACTGAAAATATTAGCTCCAATTCACAGTGAAGAACTAAGAATATGCAGAGGAGCATTTGGATCCAATCTCCTCAGTACAAGTTGAATGTAGCAAACTGCCTTTGGTCCTCCATAGAGAATTCATAACAATGAAAAGTGCAAGACAAGTTATTCACCAACAAAAACCTATTTGATCTAAGGGATATATTTATAAAAACAGTCATTCACCACCTTTCCCAATTAGAGCTTCTAGATTGTTTGAGTCACTGGCTATAGGTATACAAGTACCTTCAACAGTGAAGTTATCACCCTGTTGGACTATGAATAAAGTAAACTTGCACACAGTTGAAATATTTATCAAAAAGTCACTCATATACCCCAGAACACCATAGACAAAAAACCTTAGATCATATAAGACGAAAAACTTCACATTGCACAATATATGCAGATGGGTCTAAATGACAGCAGGGAGTAGAATATGCAGCTATATCTCAGAACAAGACATATCAATTCTCTTTACCTAGTAATGCCTCAGTCTTCACAGCAGAGCTGTGTGCAATCGCATTAGCCCTCAAAATTATAAAGCAAGTATCTTTCAATAATTTTGTGATTTTCAGTGGCTCAAGAAGCGCATAGAAGCCGTTCAAAATTACAACCCAAAAAATAACTTTGTACGGCAGATTAAGTTTGAACTCCACAAACTGTATAATAACGAAAAAAATATTGAAATATGTTGGATCCCTGCACATGTAGGGATTAAATGAAACGAAGAGGCTGATAAAGCAGCTAAAGAAGCAGTCCACATGACAAGATCAAATGAAACATCTCTATTAGTGATTATATAAGATATATAAAAACAGTCATTGTAAATAATGGCAAAATACTATATATATATGGAATAAGGAACCTATACAGTAAATAATAAATTTAAACATAAAATCCTGTTTTGAAAATGGAGTTCATCATAGCAGAGACACACACACACACACACACATGTAGTTCTCACACATCTTCGAATAGGCCATACTCGCATGACACATGGACACTTAATGAACAGTCCACATTGCCCTCCTCCCGAATGCTCAGAGTGCAAAGTGTTGATAATAGTCAAACATGTACAGTATTGTGTGAATGTTTAAAATATAACCAACAGTGATTAGCAAGTTTTGGAAATAAATCGATTAGGGAAATTTTGTCAGAATCTTCTGCATTTTCAATCATTCCAATTTTAACATTCATGACGAACTGTAATGTAATAGGTTAAATATAGAAATTAAGTAAATAATGAAAATACTGAAGCCCATAGGGCTTTTAATAAATTTTAAAAAACGAAATTTAAAAATATTACTGAATTTTTTCTGAATTTGATTTTATTTTTTTTTCTTTGTATGTGTGGAATCGAGCAACTGTATTGAGTGTGTGCATGTATTCTAATGTAAAAGCATATGCCTTGTACAGTTTATTTCTTTTAAATTTAATTTTCATTCATTCATCACCATGCAAATGACCTATTTGGTCCCAGTTCTTGGCCTGCAGCCTAGACCTGCTATTCCATACTATCAGCAGACCTAAAGTAAATGTCTACCAGGCAAAGTGGCCCATTGTCTTTGTTAGGTGTCATCATAAGGTCAGAAGGGAACCTCTGGTTGGAACTACCTCTGCTTATCACGGAATTTCTGGTCTAAGTCCACTGAGAGGCTCTTCTCTGCTTCTACAGGTCTTCCACATAGGGCTTTGACCGCTCTGCCTCAGTTGAGGCTTCCATGCTCTTGGGGTGCTTTTAAGTCTTCCTCACCCCACAAACTCAGGGCTCTGGTGTGTGATGTGATTCTCATCCTGTGTATTTTCACCCAGACACAATTTGACCCGTACAGGTATTATGGACAGAAATGTCATATTCAAGACTTTTATTGCTAGTCTTAGCATCAGCAAATTATTAGACAAGTTGCATGTTCTCTCTTACTTAGTGTGGCACTCAGAGGGGTGGGGATCCTTCTTATTCTGCAACTTTTGGAAAAAACTCAGAACCCTTCAGTCCCTAGCAGGAGATACAAGTCTTCTTCAATCCCATCCCTTTTAGACTGTATATGATGATCATGATAAGATGCTGTTGTGCCAAGTGAGAGTTTTGCGGCACTAGCTGTTCGGACTTCTTGTTAGTACTGGCAGGCATAAGATGAAAGTATCCAAGAGCACCATCTTATTCTGGTTTGAGTATTTTAAGAAGCAGACATATTAACTGTCTGGTAAAAGGAACAGCTCCATACCCCAAGATAAGTCTCACTAAGTCAGGAGCATTGCTCCTTCCCTAGCATTCAGGAGAAACTTCCCAGTGTCACAGGTATTGAGGGCAGGTGTTTAGCAGCACCAAACCACCCTATCCTCCTGCTACCCAAGGGACATTGCTGACAAATCCTTTGGATGTTTTCTCCCTAGAACCATTAGCGAGTGCTCAACAAGTTGTTTAGCTGCCTGGATTCCACTTGGACAGAACAGTATCTCACCTAAGACTTGGTGAAATTATAGATGGAAAAAATGGTTACTGATATTCTTTCTCTCTTCCTGTCCCCATCTGACCAGCAGCAAATGGCTCTATTCTCTCTGGTTGGCCCAGTTGCAGGTTAGTTACATGATGTAGCATCCAATCTCAAACTTTAATCGTAATCTGCAGATGTTACTCCCTCCATCCCTATTTTAACATTGTTGAGGAAGAGGGAGCTGTAATGCTTACATATCTGGGATTGCATTTTGCAATAATATTTTACTTTCTAAGCTGGTCATCCCATCCCATGTGGTTAACGAAGAGTAATAATTTCGTAGAGTGATGTTACAAACAAGCCAAACCCTTGCACAGGGCTGTCATCCATGACATCACTCATACCAGGATGCACAGGTGGTTACAAGAACCATCCTTTCCTGCTCACATTAGTGACCTAGGTGTTGACACATCCATATGTGTGATTTTCACCAGTCATGATCTCCGGACAACACCTCAGACCTAAGGGGTGAGTTTTTCCATATAAAAGATGAAGGTTTGTAATCTCACTGGAGCAAGTTGCAGTTTTAAGATAATTTGCATTTTTCCTAGATATATAAACCTGAAGTCTTTTATCGAAATGCCACCTCTTAATCAGTCCTCCATTTGTCCCTGTTTACCAAGTGAGTGGGGTGGTTCCCCCACCCCATTGCTCACCTGCCACTAGTTAACTATCTTGTTATCAAACTTCATTGACCAAACCAGCTTTCACTGAAGGTATACCCATGTAAGAGACTTCAGATTTGTGTATCTAGGAACAATGTGGATCACCTTAAATTTGCAATACTTTTGTACTTTATTGTTTATCGGAAAAATCAGTTTTCAATACCCTGTCTATCAAACCTTTGTAGAGTACTGATTTCTATGCTAGAAAACATAATACAATAGTTTCCAAAAAAGTTATAATGCTGTAACTTTGGATATAACTTTGAAGGGCCTTATGGTTTGTTATATATATATAACTTCTCGACACTGAGAAGATAAATAAATTCCTGTGTGTTAGGAATTTGTTTGAAATATTGTATAGTGTTGCTCTTTAGACATTGTATTACTATGCTCCTCAGATAGAAAACATGTTGCACAACAGTGAAGGTAAAATTCTAATGTACTCTTAATCTGATTATACTTATTGTTATTCATATTTTGAAACAGCACAAGTAGCCTTGCTGAACCAGAAGAAAATGCCAAAGAATAAAGCAAGCTCTGAGCCAAGGAAACAGAAACCCAAAGTTCAAGTTGTTTGTGAAACACCAAAGAAATTGTTATTTGATGATCCAGATTATGAGGTAAACATTTCCAATGTTTTTAATGTACTGTACTTGTTTATCCTTCAAGGTTTTATACAAAAATGAATTCCTTAATATAAATGTAATTTCTGTTAGATTTCCCAGTCTTATTCAACCTGCTCATTGTTTGATTGACTTTTCAACCTTTCACTAAAATTCTACTCAGGAGAGGCTGTATGTATAATAAATATAATTTCACTTGCTGGTTAGATAATCCATTTTTGGTTTAATGGCTTGCTTGAAATGTCTTTAGATAATGAATCCTTAGAAAGAGTGGGTTACAGTATATTCCATTTTGTATATGGCAAGGTTGAAGTGTATAGTGCCAGAGAAAAAAAATATTAAAACCTAACTGTCTTCTTGCAGTCTTATGGGTTTTTCTTAAACGGTTAATTTTGCAATTTTATTTTCTCTTCACAGTCAGAGATGTCAGCCAGAGAAAAGACCAAATTACAGAGTGCTTTGAAGGCGCGTAAAGCTGATAATCAGAAGCTAGTTAAGTTCATGAAATCTCATCAGTGTATTGAACATTTGTGGAAAATATATAAGGAAGAAATATCTAATGAAAGACACAACAAGTTTAAAGATGAAGAGTCAAGAAAGAGTCTTCTCTTGATGGGAATTGGGCCGTTCCAGTTAGATGATGAAGATGACCAGGTACAGATATATAATACCTTTATTAGGGTACTTACTAATGATTTGTTAATTTATGAAACATTTCTCAAATAATTATTAATAACTTTGTTAATTTAACTCTTTCCTGATACTGTACTGTACTGGCCTTTGTTGGGTTTGGTGTGTGGCAGTTTCATTGCCCTTACGGGCCATGCAAATTTGCATAGTGGTAATTTTTTTTTTATCTCTCTGTGCAACATTATCTTTTATGCTACATTAATAAATTTGATGTCATTGTAAAGCTAAAAAGTTGTACTGTATCATGATATGTTAACCCTTAAACGCCTACTGGACGTATCATACGTCGACTAAAATTGTCTGTTGGGTGCCAAGTGGACGTACCGTACGTCGACTACAAAAAATTTCAACCTTCGGTTAAATTTGACTCGACCGAAATGGTCGAAAAACGCAATTGTAAACTAAAACTCTTACATTCTAGTAATATTCAATCATGTACCTTCATTTTGCAACAAATTGGAAGTCTCTAGCACAATATTTCGATTTATGGTGAATTTTTGAAAAAACTTTTTCTTACTCCCGCGCGTAACTCAGACCGAAAATTTCAGAAATTCTTTCGTCATTTTGTTGTAATTTTTGCACTGTTCTATATTAGCCATTACATAAAGTTTTATATATGAAAATGTGCACAATTTCATATACAATACAACAGAAAATAACTCATGGTTGTAGCTTTTATCAGTTTTGAAATATTTTCATATAAATCACGATACATAGAAAAAATTTCAACCTTCGGTCAACTTTAACCCGACTGAAATGGTAAAAAACTGCAATTGGACTAAAACTCTTATAGTCTAGTAATATTCAATCAATTACCTTCATTTTTCAACAAATTGGAAGTCTCTAGCACAATATTTCGATTTATGGTGAATTTTTGAAAAAACTTTTCCTTACGTCCACGCCAGAAATTCCTTCGTCACGTTGTCGTAATGTTTGCACTGTTTTATATTAGTCGTTACATAAAGTTTTATGTATGGAAATGTGCGCAATTTCATGTAGAATACAACAGAAAATAACTCATGGTTGTAGCTTTTATCAGTTTTGAAATATTTTCATATAAATCACGATAACTGCCAAAATTTCAAGCTTCGGTCAAATTTAACTCAACTGAAATGGTCAAAAAACGGAATTATAAGCTAAAACTCTTACATTCATGTCCTTCATTTTGCAACAAACTGGAAGTCTCTAGCACAATATTTCAATTTATGGTGAATTTCTGAAAAAAAACTTTTTCCTTATGTCTGCGCGTGGTAACTCGGCCGAACATCTCAGAAATTCTTTCGTCATGTTGTCGTAATGTTTGCATCGTTTTACATTAGTCGTTACATAAACTTTTATATATGAAAATGTGCACAATTTCATGTACAATACAACAAAAGATAGCTCATGGTTTTAGCTTTTATCAGTTTTGAAATATTTTCACATAAATCACGATAACTGCCAAAATTTCAACCTTCGGTCAACTTTAACTCGACCGAAATGGTAAAAAAACGCAATTGTAAGCTAAAACTCTTACATTCTAGTAATATTCAATCGTTTACCTTCATTTTGCAATAAATTGGAAGTCTCTAGCACAATATTTCGATTTATGGTGAATTTTTGAAAAAGACATTTTCCTTACGTCTGCACGGTAACTCGGCCGAACATCTCAGAAATTGTTTCGTCTCGTTGTCGTAATATTTGCACCGTTTTATATTAGTCGTTACATAAAGTTTTATATATGAAAATGTGCGCAATTTCATGTACAATACAATTGAAAATAACTGATGGTTGTAGCTTTTATCAGTTTTGAAATATTTTCATATAAATCACGATAAATAGAAAAAATTCGACTTTCGGTCAACTTTAACTCGACCGAAATGGTCGAAAACTGCAATTGTAAGCTAAAACACTTACAGTCTAGTAATATTCAATCAATTAGCTTCATTTTTCAATAAACGGGAAGTCTCTAGCACAATATTTCGATTTATGGTGAATTTTTAAAAAAACATTTTTTATGTCCAGCAATGTTTAATTCATGCATCATTTTGTGATAATATTTTCTCTGTGTTGCTTTGATCGTTTTACAATTTGTTATATACCAAAATCATCGCAATTTAGTGTACAATTCAACTAAAAAAATTAACTCATTAGCTTTAACCGTTGTGCTTACAGCGATTTGTATACAATTATATAAGAGTTTTTTTTCGCTGTCATATATTCCAATATTTATATATGATAATGATATTTTTTTCAGTTGCATACTAAACTTCAGGCAATGAAAAAAAAGGAGCCAAAAATGAACTCTTAATCTTAAAAACTAAGCGTGCTGTGATTTTTTGAAAAAAACTTTTTTTCCTCTTCGACGCTAACTCACCGAACGCCGCCGGCATACGGGAGACGTTTTTGTAAATAGAGGCTCGGCGTTTAAGGGTTAAAAAAAACCATAAAACATAAAACAAATTATCCATATCACGAGTTAAAGTTAGCCATGATAAACAACTTTTTATGGTACTTTTTTAAATTTACTAAAAATTGCTAAATAAAGATACTGTACCTCATTTTTCTATAAGCACAAAATTACAGTACAATAAATTGCCTTGCTTTTGATACCAGTCAATCATGTGAAGACGTTAGTGTAGAATTTTTGGCTGACTGAGAAATGAGAGTTAATGGCAGAAATAAAACCATTTGTCTCTGCCATCTCAGTATCTGATAATTCTACTAAGGAATAGGCAACACTTGTCCTCCCTTAGAGGAAGAAGCTCCCATTAGACATGGTTACCCAACAATTTAGGACCCCTAAGAGAAATATCTCAGGACAGCCTTGTTTGAGTTTAATGTTAGGCTCAACCTCCTCAGTATTATAACTTCTACTACTGTGCTGGAAGTAGCTATTAAAGAGTTTCTAGAGTATTCCAGAACATTGTTTGCTGCCACAGCCAAAGCACTTGCACAGACCCTATGGGGAGCACCCTATGACTTTCAGGCAATTGGTATTAAGGCTTGAAAGGAAGCATTGGTGGGCTCCAACATTTCACAGTGCCCCAATGTAACCTCCCTATTACATTCTTCCTCCTTCTGCCAGAACCTGTTTGAAGAGTCTGTTGGCATACAACTCACTAAACGAGCCCAACAACAGAATTGCAGAATATATGCTGATCTTTATAAAGGAGAATCTGGGAAACAATACTCTTGAGAGTTTCCTCTTCCTAATAGAAACCTCGGTTAGAATCAGATCCATGCAAGCCTCTGGTAACTACTAAAGGATCTCTCCAACAACAGAAAGACAACAAAAGCAGCAGCACCCCTATCAAAGTGGATGTGATGCTCCTATCAGGGAAAAGCAAATCAACCGCTGGACTGACTGTTAAAGGCAAGGGAAGAGGTGGAGCCCAAAAGGACTTACATGGTCAGGGTTGTCTTCCACAGCATCACATACAGTGGAAGTCCTCCCCTTGGGGACACAGTATATTTTCAGTGGGCTGAGGCAGAGATGGTCTCACCCTCACCCTTCCCTAAAACCATACCCCTCTAAAAGGGGACCACAGAGAAAGACGGGTTTATTTGCCACCACTATCCAGTGTCACCAAGATGGATTCCTCCAAATGAAGGGTGATCCTTGACCTGTCAAGTTTGAAAAAAACACATTATTCGCATAAAATTTTCTTTATAATGTACTTATTTATTTTATGGGAGCTCAGGAAAGCAGACTAACTTGTGGCCTACCTAGGTGATTGGCTAATCTGGGGAGCCACCAGAGAAGAGTGTTGACGCAACCTGAGAGTGTTCGTTTACACCCCAGTCAAAAGGTTTCATTATAAATAGGAACATGGCTTCGCTTACATCCAGCAGATGTTTTCTGAGGCAAGGACTTTGTTGGGATGCTCTTCATGGCTGGCTGTTTCTTTCCAACAGCACTCAAACCACAATAAGGAAGGACTTGGGAAGATTCGTCACACAGCCCAGTTTTTCTAGATGACAACTGTAATGAAGTCTGGCCCTGTTACGGTTTTTGTGTCTGTGATAGACCTAATCCTGAGGCTGCAACTGTAGACCTAATCCTGAGGCTGCAACTGTAGAATGTAAAAAGAGTCTGGCTCTCACATGCCAGGAAAAGGCTTTGTGATCCCCTTCATCTGAGATTGGGAAGATACTCCATCCCTGGGCCTGGAAGGGGTCTCTGGCGAACAGATAGACCTGAGTCCACTGTCTGTATGAGTGAAAATGCATCTGGATGCCTCCTTGAAAGTTTGGGGAAGCCATTGGGAGGATTGTCAGGTAGCAGGAAGACTGACACATGTTCTGAATGAGTGTCATATCAGCTTCCTGGAGCTGTTGGCTGTCTTTCCATCTCAGAAAATTGAAACCTCCAAAAAGAACCTACATTTGGTTGGTCCTAGACACCATGCAGTGTTTTCTGTCAAGAGGTTGGGGTCATGCTCAGCTGCTCTCAAGTCAGTAATTGGAAGTGGACCTGTTTGCCACATGTGAGAACCATCAACTTCAAATGTGAGTGTTTCCCTGAACCTGGACATTCAGGCAATAGCAAGTAGTGGCTAATCAGTAGCCCAATACTGTACACCACACAATAATAAAAGTGTTGAATACAGTGTAATGTACCACTCGTGTCCATGAATCAGACTGGCCACTGGCAGCCCACTTTGTGATCATTGCACGAATGGTTGTCTTATTTTTGTAATATACTGCCTGTTTAACATATATATTAGTCACATTAGTTAGCTTCATCACCTATATTCCCAGCTGGTCAACTGAAGCACAGTGCAATGGAGACCCTGCCTAATGTCCAGTGAAACTCTCCTCCTGAATGAATGAGTTGAATTTTCTCCTCACATTAATGCCTGTTTAATTTTATCTACTCATGACAAGGGAAAGACATTTGGAGGCAGACCTCTTTGTCCTCTTATCCTTGCTTCATTTATATAAGTCCAGAACTATGTGAAATATTGGCATTTATGTTATGTGAGGAGTAATTTCTTAAGTACTAACTTTCTTAGTCATTAAAACAAGTCAGGATCTTTCCCACAAGGCTTCTTCCTTTTCTTGACTTCTTTTTACTACAAGATATACCAACTTCTGTACATACTCTTTTGCCTTGGGAAGGCCTCATACATCAATTCCTGATTGTGATGTAATCTTTAGTGTGATAGGGTTCACTGTCACTTGTCTCATTTGTACTCTATCCCTGCTAGATTTGTGCTTATTTGGATAGGTTCCTCAGTTATAGGAGAGAAAATTATTATATATTACACCAGTGTAGCCATTAGATACATGACTCATAACCACACTAACAAGGGTCCATTTCAATGTTGACCCCTTGTTAGTCCAGTGATCTTCAGTCTTTTGTGCTTTGGTGTTCAGCAGGTGACAAATCTCTGCACTTTAGTTCAATATATCTATTTCATCAAGAAGGCCTTTCAAGTTCAATAACAACTCAGCCATATGGAGATTGATAGGATTGTATTAAAAAAAGATTTTTTTAATATATAAACTCATTAATCTACAGTTAGAGCCTGCCTCACGACCCTGTATCTCTTAATCTTGGTCCAAACAATACAGGAATAAGGGAAACCACCCTGGTGGCACTTGCTGACCTAGGTACTAGCCAGGCCAGGTAGGAGCATTGTTCTTCATGGAGTGTCTGAAAAACCTGCTGGCTGTAGGAGTAGGCTTATGTAAACTGATGAGTGTATAAAAGATAAATTTCATTTTTTAAAATTTAAAATGTACAGTTTATACAATGTAATTGTGACATTGGAGATGTTGCTTTGATTGCTTTGAAAACTCATTGCCACTTACAGAAAGGCCAGCCAATAATATTTGAGAGAATGTAGTATTTGCATTGTGACTGTGGTTTATTATTGTGTGCATGAAAAGTTGTAAGTTGGCAAATAGTGGAAAAACTAGTGCAAGAGGAACTGATTTGCAATTCAACTTCTTTTCTTTTATTCCAACCACCTTGTTGACTGATGAGGATATAAAAGTTTGAAAAAAACAATTTTCTGTTGCTCTCAGATATTATGTCGGACATCTTGAGGTTGTTTTTGTACCTCGTTAACATCTGTATACATTTTATATTACAGTATTTTGGAGTAATTTCTGGATAAGAATTAAATATAAAAGAAATAATGTTAATTGCAGAGTTAAAGTGCCATGATTAATCATGTGTATTGTATTGTTTGGAGTTTGACTTTTAGTTTATTAGGAAGCACTGCTTTATTCATGATGTAGTTGTGTAGATAGCTTTTCATATATTTGAGGAAAACTTTTCTTGAAACATCATTTATATTTGGACCTAATATTCTTATAATTTCTGGAACTTATAAAGATTCATACATGCAGAGTCATTTAGTTTCATTTACAGCCTGATCATTGTTCATGGCTACTGTTAGCCTTAAATATTTATTTTTCATGTGATTCCTTAAATAATATGGATATTTGATATGAACATATTAATATTTAGGCTACATGGTGATTCCTTTTTATTTCAGATTATTTCTGTCATAAATGTCTTCAAACAAGAGATTCCTTAAATATTTATTTTTCATGTGATTCCTTTAATAATATGGATATTTGATATGAACATACTAATATTTAGGCTACATGGTGATTCCTTTTTTGTTTCAGATTATTTCTGTCATAAATGTCTTCAAACAAGAGATTCTTTCCAAAGATCCGCAAGTTTCCAATGCTAGGGATTATGTCATTCAAGTCTGGATTCCAGAGGTATGTGTAAAGCATTGTATTTATTATGAATGTGCAGTTTATATAGGAATTTTTGTCTTGGATCTTGAGGAGACTCTCAAGCCACTTCAAAACCTAAGATTTCTAAGATATGTTTCTGAGTGCCACAACAAAAGCTTGAGACACTTAAATTTGTAGGGA
Organism: Macrobrachium rosenbergii; assembly: GCF_040412425.1. Lineage (NCBI taxonomy): Eukaryota > Metazoa > Arthropoda > Malacostraca > Decapoda > Palaemonidae > Macrobrachium > Macrobrachium rosenbergii. The sequence continues at coordinate 16,134,507 of NC_089776.1, forward strand.
GTCAAGAACTTATAGAAAGCAATAGAAGTCATGTAGGAGATATATATATTATATATATATATATATACTATACTATGTATATATATACATATATCATGTACATACAGTCAACCCCCCGCTTTTGCGGACTGACCGATTAGCAGAATTTTTCTGTGGAACCTTACGAATTATTCACGGGAGACTTGCCCATTCACGGATTGTTCTGTGGAACGTACCTATAAATTATTCGCGGGAAACTCGCTATTCACAGATTTGTTTGTTTTTTCATAGAGCAATATTCTGTATTTTCATATTACTGTAATAACATTAAATAATAATGTACAGTAAGAATAATATTACAGTACATAATAGTAATAAGATTAAATAATAATGGCACAGTAATATTAAGTAATTAGATTAAATAATAGTATTACGTAATATATACTGGGTACCTGTAATAATAATACATAATAATAATAAAATTAAATCATACGGGTACTCACCGGTGATGAATGTTGATTGTAGATGATGATGATGAATTAACTGTGTGGTCCGATGAATGGCGATGAAGATATGACCACACAGCAAAGTAGAGGACTTGCATCTCCTCTGAGGGTGCCTCTTCCCTTTCTTCAGGAGGTGCTTCATCAGGGATTTTCAGGATGCACCACCATGTTGAGGTAATTGAACATGTCCACAAAGGTGTTACAATAGGGCTGCATCAGTTCATTAAGGCCATTGGAAAAATTTGTGGCTCCTTCCTCAAAATTATCCCATGCCTCTACCATTGTCTACAGCTGCCTAACTTTCTTAAGAATTTTGTACAGACCAAGGAATTCTTCAAAATCCTGGTCCATCGGTGGGAAAGAGAGGGCAGTGAGTTCTTCTCCAGCAAGGGCCTTCCCAAGCGTTCTACCCTTTTCATATTCCTTCTCGATGCGGCTGGCTTCATGCTAAAACCAGGCCTCATTTACAAGGCTGCAAACCCCAGGGCCCTCAAGAATAGGAACAAGGTGTTGCTGCCTGTGTTTTGGGTGCACAACCCCAAGGCCTGGATCATCAAAGTCCTTACATCTAACTGGTTCATTCAGAGCTTCATCCCTCAAGTTAGGCATTTCCTCAACGACTTAGGCATGGAGCTCAAGGTGTTACTGTTTGTGGATAATGCTGGTGGCCACCCTCTCAATCTTTATTACCAGGGAGTCCAGCTCGAGTTCCTCCCTGCCAAAACCACTTCTCTCTTCCAGCCTATGGACCAGGGAGTGATCCATACCTTCAAGGCACTCTACACCCGGAACTCCCTTGAGCACCTTGTGAATGCAGTGGACACTAACTGTGAATTTACTGCCTGTACGTTTAAAAGTAATGTAAAATAATCTGGATTAGACAATGCTTTATACTAGGCTAAGAGAGGACATTTTAAGAAATACCCTAATTTTGGTCTAAGCGGTAGTTTAGACCAAATAGCCCAGGATTAAATATAAACATTATCCAAGGCTTGATAAAATGGTAACCTAGTTTTATGACTCAGTAGCTTATCTATAAGGCTACATATTAGAGGAGTTTTTATGTAGCCTGTATCCTTAAAGATAATATAAACCTAGACAAGGCAGTTGCCTAAAACAGTAGTTCAAATTAAATAAAGCAATGGCTGAATATCAGATAAAAGAGTAGCCTTGGCCAGAAAAAACAGCAATCTAGATTATAAGAGGGGTTTTTCCTGTATAGTTTATGTGCTTAGTGTGATTTAAATAAACCTAGACTAGGCAGTGGCTTAGAATAGGTAAAGCAAGAACATAGATTATGCTAGAAGTAGTAGCATAAGTCATATAAAACAGTAGCTTGGGTTAGTTAAACAAATGTTTATACCAGTTAGCCGTAATGGCATGATTTTCAAAATTAAATTTAACATGGCGCTTACAAAAGGACTAATAGTTTATAGTAATACAGCTATATACTGGTGTCAAAACTAACCTAAATCTTAGAGTGTTTAAGTTAACATAAATATTAAACACATATAACAATATGATAAATAAAGTGTATTACAGCTACACACTTGTGATCAAATTAGCCTGTAACATTGAATATACTATCTGTATAAGGGCTACAGACAATTAGTACTAACTAGTTTCTAATAACAACTTGTTTTACATCACTACAGGGCTGCCATTAGGCAGGACCCTCAGCTCAAGAGTTCCGTAGCAAATTGCTCGGTTCACTTTTTGCCAGTGCGTACGGCCCATACCACCTGCCATGAGCATAGTCCTTGTAAAAAATAAGAAAAATTTGGTTGGTCACCAAATATATGTTAGATTTGTGGTATGCTCTTAGCAGCAAGTTTTAAGGACGAAACAGCTCTTTGTAAGCTGTCTCAATGGGTCCTAGGGTTCAGTAGGGGTGAGGAAGGGGTAGATTATATCTTTCTGGTAGAACTCCGGCAACAGGTATTTAACTCTTTCTCAGAACAAGATCTATGTTTGGGCCAAAATCCAGTAACATCAGTCCCCAGTACCTCTCAGGTTAACCTTGCAGAGGAAGTAGAGACATTCTTTCTAAAGAAGTGGACATTGCTACTGAAATGGCCCTGGTGAACCCAGAAGGATCAGGGACACAAATTTTAGCTAGTCATGGGAGAAACCTTCCAGAAGGAATTCTATTCCCCATGCAGCTATTGATGTTGAATAGATCTTTCCCCCAAAAGGGATACTAGGATCCACCTAACTATGACCAAAATAACTACATTTTTGGAGGGGTATAGTAACTTACCCAGGACTTCTGCCCCTTGATTAATAGGCAGTTACAGTTCAAATGTTGAAGCTCAGTGAGATTGCGCAAGCTCCCCCGAAAGGGATACACAGTGTGCAGCATTTAATCAATTCCATAAGGAAATTGAGCAATATCAAAGATGTCCTTGCCACAGAACGGCAATATATAAGGGACATGAAGCACCCCAAAGTGCAAAAGTACGGCATCCTGTATCCTGTGGACACAAGTGCTGCCCAAACAAAGTCTATTAGAATTCCGACTGGAAAAAACAAAATGGTCAGTTCGGAATACAGAACTTCAGATCAAAACATAATAGGGGCTCCAATACTCGCCCCTGATGATACTGCTAATCCTTGGCGAGACACCACAATGTACATTTTCATGGCAAGTATGTAATTATTGAGAGAAAAACTATGATCAAAGTTGTTGTAGAATTTAGAAACAGGGCAGCATTCCCTAATACAGAATGGCACCTGGTACCATCTTCACCAGACATGGAGAAACCACTAACAGAAACGGTTTTCTTACCTGTGCCCATAGCATTAAAAAATATAGAAAACATCCTTGACCAGGTCAACAAAAAATGGATCTCTACTTCCATTTTGAATAAGACCCAAGTTGCTCACCAAGTAGCCCCAGCCTTCTGTCCCTTCACTTTCAAAATTATTAATCATGTGAAGACAGATTTTCAGAATTTGTAGTGGCTAAAAACGAGACAATGGCAGAATTAAATCCATTTGCCACAGTCACCCCAGTTTCGGGAAATTTCACCAAAGAATGGGCAATCCTACAACTCCCTTCTAAAAGGAAAAAGCTCCCTTTAGATATGGCTATGTGGCAGTTTGGACCCCTGTAAGAAGTCTCTCAGAGGAGACAGCCTCATCAGATTTTACGCTATGCTCTGACTCCATAGTATTATAACCTCTACCACCTCGCTGGAAGTTGCCACCAAAAGGCTTCCAGAAGACTCCAGGACAATTTTTGCTGTTGAGGCCAAAAGTCTTATGAGAACCCTATGGGAAGCATTCTGTGACTTTCTAGAATGGTGCATAAAAGTGAAAATGGAAGCATTGGAGGGCTCCAACAAATCACTCTCCAATGTCACTGCATTATTACATTCTAACCCCTTCTGTAAGGACCTGTTTGAGGAGTCTGTTGTGGCTCAACTCACGAGCTAGCCTGCCAACAAAATTGTACAGTGTATGCTCTCCTGGGGAAAGGGGAATTCAGGAAACAAAGAACCCAAAATTTCCCTTTACCCAATCCTAAGAAAGGCTCCCCATCATACTCAAAACAGAATAAGGCAAGTCCTCGAAAGGTTCCTTGTACAGCCCAAAGTTTCCGAATGGCAATTAGAACGTATGATGGGCCTGCTGCAGTTCACATCAGTAATAGATCCAGTACTTAGATTGCAACTCCCCACAGGTTGGTAAGTGCCGTCAGTGCACCTCACAAGGTGCATGGTAGGCATTACCAAAGGTTCTTTGCAGCACCCCTTCAGCCCTTAGCTACAATCCCTTTCGTTCTTTTTACTGTACCTCCATTAATATCTTTCTTCCATCTTGCTATCCACCCTCTCATAACAATTATTTCACAGTGCAGCTGTGAGATTTTCCTCCTGTTACACCTTTCAAACCCACCTATCATCAATTTCCTTTCCAGTGTTGAATGACCTCATGGATCCCAGTGCTTGGCCTTTGGTCTAAATTCCATATTCCATTCCATTCCATTCCTTAGATTGCAACTAAAAATGTGAACAAATTCTAGCTATCGCATGCAAGAAAAAAGATGCGAGACCGACCTCATCAGAAGTTTAAAAAAGTTCGGGAGATACTTTGGCCTTGGACCCGGAAGCAATCTCTGGCGAAACAGGTCACCCTGACTCCTCCATCTGTATGAATAACAATATACACAGGTGTCTCGTTGACAGGTTGGGAGGATCGTCAGGTGGCAGGGAGGTGGTCAGCTACTCTGAGGAATTCTTATATCAATTTCCTGGAGTTGATAGCTATCTTTTTGTCTCTCAAAAAACTCAAGCCTCCAGAAGAGAGAGACAACATGACTACAATGTCCTGCTCAGGAGGTCGGGATCACATGCACCTCCTCTCAATATGATAGTGCTAGCCATCCTTCGGGTCGCACAAGCGAGGAAGTGGCACCTGTCTGCAATTCATCTCACAGGGGGTCTCATTGTAATAGCAGACTCCCTATCAAGGAAAATGACAGCCTCAACAGAGCGGATGTTGGACACCCAGTCTTTTCAGACAATAGCCAACATGCTTCCACAACCGGAAGTGGACCTGTTCACCACATACGAGAATCACAAACACCTAATATATGTGTCTCCGAACCTGGACAGTCAAGCAACAGCAAGAGATGCCTTCCTAAAGATGGAACAAAGGGAGGATGATATCTTTTTCCTCCATTGTCCCAGATTTCAGTGGTTTTAAGCAAACTTCTAAGCTTCAAAGGAGTAGCTTTTTTAATAACCCCAAATTGGCCCAACAGTCATTGGTTCCTATTACTGTACTTCAACAATGGGCAAAAAGATCAATTCCACTACTGTTCTGTCCCAGACAGTAGGAGGGGAAAGTCATTTACTCATCCTCCCTTCTGACCGGAGACCTTCATGTATGGATTTTTTAAATATCTATCGTGAAAATTAATCACCCAACATTGCTAGGTACCTCCTGCAAAAATTACGGACATCATCTATCCGGCAATACCAGTCCATATAGAAGAAGACAAACACCTTGCAGTTACAACAATCATGGCATACAAAGCAGCATTAATGGAACCCTTACTTTATGGATTCGAGATTGACTCCAGTATAGAAGTTGCCACTTCCCTTCTGCAGTCTTTTGCTCTACAAAGACCCGCTCCTGAAAGGCTTCCAATTACTTGGTCCCTGAACAAGGTGCTTAGAGTTCTATCAACCCCTCAATTCGATGGACCCAATACAACCACTACACACATGCTACAGAAGGCAATCCTCTTGATTGGATTAGCATCAGGAGCTCTTGTTAGTGAACTCGGCTCTCTTAGACGGGGACGATACATCACGCAAACAGCTGACCATCAATTATTATTTTCCCATGGCCCATCATTCCTGGCCAAGAATGAGGATCCTTTAAGAAGGAAATCTATTCTTTTAAGAAAACTCAATTTAGCAGACAAGACATTATGCCTGGTTCAGGCACTTGAGGTTTACCTAGAAGTCACGGCAAACATCCCAGAGGGTCCTATTTTCCTACACCCTTGCACAAACTAACCACTCTCCCTACAAGGGCTGAGGATGATTTTAGTGTCTCTTATTAAAAAGGCAAATCCACGCTCCTTTCCTAGGTCGTTGGCCATTTCCAGAAATGTGTCTTTTGAAGAATCTCCGAATATACAGGGTGGTCATAAAAAAAAATTGCCATGCGCTAGAGCAAATTTGGCTACACTGTGTATCAGTAGGTGGCATGGTTAATCCTAACCCCTAGGTGCTACAGCAGAAAACCAGGGGTCTTATTGATGGTGAGTATGCTAACTATCGCTGGGAGAAGGGTGACAGTGCTGCAACCAAACCCAGCATGCTTAGACAAGCCACTGTAGAACCACATCCTAAAACATAAGTTCATGTATAGTATCTTGCTCCTTGGTACCAAAACCTGAAGAGTATTTGGAATAAAGAATGGGACTTGAAATTTGTGGCATGACCTCGGACCAGAAATTTTTTTCCTTTGGGGTGTTGGGATTAAAAATTGAGAGCTTAAGCCTTTTTCATCACTTGTCAGTTTCTTTATAAAGCTCTTTGAGGATGAAAGAAGTGACTACGCTATCAAAAAACAGGTTTTGACGTAGGAAAAACCTATTTTTGGTAGTTGCTGTTGAGTCCTCAAAACCCTCCCACTTCCCTGATGAAAAGGCATGGGATTTGGGCAAGGGATCATCCTGCATTGACCAACAGAGAATAATGGCTCCCTGGTCTTTATTAGCCTGGTTGTAAACAAGACGGCAGACGTGCATGCGCAATAGTCACTTCTCTTTCTTGCAGGTTCTTTGATGTTGGAAAAACTGGGTTCAGCTTCACTGAAGATAAGGAAAAGTGCCCTCTTATCTTTTGAGTCTATTATATACACCATCACGTATTGTACTGTTAATCGTTATGACACAGTACCTGGCCAAAGAGACCAACTAGAAGAGAATTCTTTGATATTAGTTTGGTCACCATGGAGCTCTGGTAGACCATGGGAGGTAACTTCTTGAGGACTCAACAGTGACTACCAAAAACAGGTTTTTCCTGAGTCAAAACCTGTTTTATCAGTGTGCTATATGAACTGTTAGGAGCATTACCTTCATGTTCTTCTGCCCGTATACCATTGCAAACCAAATGGAAGGTTTTTTAATTCATTGTTCATACCCCCAAATACAGGCAGTCCCCGGTTTATGACGGGTGCAGCTTACGATGTTCCAAGGTTACAGCGCTTTTCAAATCTATTCATCAGAAATTATTTCCCGGTTTATGATGCATGTTCCAGGGTTATGACACGTCGTACGCCAATCCAACGGAAGAAATATGGCTCCAAAACGGCAGAATAATCAAAATTTGGAGGTTTTTTTTATTATGAAAAGCTCAATAAAAATGCAGTTTACATGATTTCAATGCACCCAAAGCATTAAGGGGATCGGCCGCCTAAAAAAAACCAATAATCTTTTAAAAATTCGATTTGCTGAAAAAAATTCTATGGCTTCTTATAGGGTTCAAGAATGTGTCCACGAAATATTATGCCAAAATTTGCCGTATTTCTCTAGTTATGGCCTAAAATGTAACAATAACTATATACCCATAAAACACCAGTAGCGCAAATGATTTAGTCTGGTATAGTTTTTGTGATATATATTATGAAAACTTCCTTTGAAATGAAATGTATAATGTCAATAATATCCTACTCGGCACCTTTTTAGTTATTCCTAGCCATGACAACGCACACGTCATACCATGACGCCGACTGTGGCCGAGAGTTGCCTATAAACTTCCAAGCTAGAAGGACACGTTTTTCATGCTCGCTAGCCTTGACTGAACTCTGTATTTTCTGCGTTGTTTTTGTTTTTCCACCGTGCCTAAAAGGTCCAAGAGTTCACTTCATGCTTCTAGAATGCAGAAAAGCCAAGTGGAAAAGTCCAGGCGAGAAGTAGAAGAAAGAGTTCAAGAAATTAGTGCCATAGAGGGGAATGGAGCGACGGAGAGAGAGAGAGCTGTTGCCCATCAAACGGCGCAGGCAGCGATCTCTGCTGACCAGAGACCAACCACATCCACCCCTAAATGCCTCTTTATTTGTTCGTCACTACCAAAGGGCAAAGATATTTTAGAAAAAGAAAGCAGTAGCTCGGAGGCTGATATTATAGACGATCCTGAAAATAAAATGATCATAATAAGTGAAGCAAGACTTGATGAATTACTTGAATCACGAATCCCTAATTGTGAATGAAAAATAATTCCCAGGATCCATTTGGCAAGGGATGGATTCGAGACACTAATAAAAAGTGTAGGCAACTATGATACCTAGAGTAATACCTTGCAGCAAGATCAGACAGGGGGACCAGGAACTTAAAATTTATAAGAATGTGTCTTAGGCACATAAATAATCAATTGATATTCTTATTTATAATCATTTTGCATTAATTAATACCCAAAAATAAAAATTAAAACCATAGAATTAATTGTAACACAGTCTTTGAAGTCCCTTTTACTTTTTTTATGTAACTAAAACTTTGAAGGCCCGTTTCTCAAAACATAAGTTTTTCACCTTCAAAATGTATCTCCTCCCTTGTATTGGACCAATCTAAATGAAATTTCATATATAATATGAGGAAACATGGTAGATTAAAAAAAGCCGGGGATTTTTAATATTTTGAGTTTCTGATTTTTGGCAATTTTTTTTCTGTAATTTTTCCGGGAAAATTTCATAAAAAAAAATAAAAATTCATATCTCGAAAAATAATTGAAAAATCAAAAATCCCCGGCTTTATATCGAAGGTCCATATGTGTTTTATACGTGGTTCAAATTTCATCCCTTAAAACCAAAAAGCAAAGGAGGAGATGCATTTTGAAAATGGCCAATTTTGGCCGAAAAATGCTCTGGCGTCACAAAACCTAAGGTCACTGAACAAAAATTTTTTCCCCAGAAGTTCCACACAATATCCTTTAACAAACCCCCTATATATCAACAACCTGTCGTTAAAAAAGTCAGAAACCAGCCGATCCCCTTAAAAGTAAGGTTTTCTTAGGATTTATGATGATTTTCGATGATTTTTCGGTTTACGACGCGGCGTAGGAACGGAACCCCCATCGTAAACCAGGGACTGCCTATTTATTGTGGTAGGTTGCAGTTGCATGTGGATATTGCAATTGCAGATAATTAAGGTAATACTTGTTAAGTGGACATGAATCATGGTATGACAATGAAACTTTAAAAAAATTAGGGAGTTTAAGAATAAAGCTATAAGAAGAATATTAGGAGTCAGATGGCAGAATAGTGTTTGAAATGTTATCCTAAGGGAAATTATGGAGGTTTTTATATAGAGGAGGTAATGATGATAAGGTGATAGAGATGGCTTGGACTTGTCCTTCTTGCACCCCCTTGGAGAATAGTGTGGGGTAGTGTCAGCTGGGCTGTTATGGGCACCAAAGGAGTTTAAGACCCAGACCTACTTGGATGAGAACTGTGAAAGGGAAGCTAGAGATGAATGGAGGTTCATGGACAATAAAACAGTGGAAAGGCACAAGTGCACATTGCATCATATAGTGTTGGAGAATATGATGGCAACGACTATTCGTGCAATTTGGATGTCTGCACATATTTATGGCAAGAAAGATTGTATCTTAAGTGGCCAGCTCTGTAATTTCTTCTTCATCTCAGGCATCCTCTTATTTTTCATGATGATATTCTCTGTAACATAGACTCTACCAGCTAACAGCTATTGAAATATGAACTGTACAAATGAACTGAAGTGTTTGGAGTGATTTTGAGATTTCAAAATTGACATATTTATTAATACAGTACAGTAATGGGTTTGTATGAACAGGTTAATCTTTTCAGCCAAAGGCTGTATGCCAGTAAAAGCTGATGATGGTTTTGGTGATTCATAAGCAGCAGCAGCATGTAAAAATCATCACATTAAAATTCTCTCAGATCATATATACAGTATATATATAGCCAAGTATGTTAACACTTATTTCTGAAGGATTCTTCTGTGTGTTGAAATTGTCTAACTTTTTTTAATTGCAGGCAATTAAAGAAGCTTTGCGTGTGGTGAAGAAAGTCCCTGAAAATGAGCTTGATGAGGCCTTATACAAAGGTTACAGGGAAACTGCTATTGAGAAAAGAGCCCGACAGTTAAGCTTTTGATGTTGTTATTGATGGCATGTAATTGGTAATCATCTCATTTCTAGATTACATCATTTATTTTTTTATTCAAATGAGATTATGATATACTATATGCAATATTATAGTACAGTACAGGATAACAATGGCTTGCTTCAACTGTAGAATACAGTAGTTGTTTTAGACTAATGTTACTTAGAATAACTGAAATAACTGAAGTAATATTTGATGTTACATTGATAATGTTTACAATTCAATCCAGTACATATATGTACTATACTCTAATGATAGACGAGTGTTGTAATGATATAATATTTTAAGTGCTTCTACATGGGGGCGTTTTGTAATTTACAAAGGGCAGGCAGCATGGGCTGCTTAGTTGTTCAGTTTAGCTCAGAGCTTTATGCATAAAAAAATCAAAGAAATTTTTTATTCGTAATCTTTTCCTTGTCACTTTTCTCTTCTTTCCAAATTGTTTCAATTGTTTTTGCACAAATGTGCTTATCCTACTTTTTCCTCTCATTGTGAACCACTAATACATCATGCTCAATCTGCAGCTGTAGGAAATCTTGTATAAGGAAATTAGAATAGTGGTGTCAGTTTTTCATATACTGTAATACCTAATTTATCCAAATTACAACTCTGAAAAATTTTAAGAATTATTGTTTTTAGAAAGATTTCTCTTGAATGGTTTTTTTAGAAAGATTTCTCTTGAATGGTTTTTAAATTGATTTCTGTAAAGTAAAAGAAAAGTTGTTGCAGTTAGTATTCTGAAATATTATTATTTGGAATGAATCTTACCCACTGTTAAAGTTAGCTTTATAGTCGACCCCTGCTTATTAACGGTTCAACATTCACAGCTCCAGTGGTTTGTGGATTTCTGCAGAACATATATCCACATTATTTACAGAAAATTCGCCTATTCACGGATTTTTTCGTAGAGCAGTTGCTGTATTTTCATATTATTTTCACGACTAAATGTTTAAGGATGATAGTTTAAGGTGTACAGTGGACCCCCACCTATTTGCGATTCTGAGTTCGCGGCTTCACCCATTCATGGATTTTTCTGTGGAATGTATCTCCACATTATTTGCTGAAAATTTGCCAATTCGTGGAATTTTTTATAGAGAAGCATTCAATAATTACTGTATTTTCATATTTTCATGACTAAATACATTTTTCATGATAAAATTACTAAAATAGTCTGGTACAAGCATTTTTAGAAGGTTTTTTTGTTATCTGAACTATCAAAATAGGCAGTTATAAGCATTTTTAGAGAGGTGTCAAGTATTCACAGATTTTAGCTATTCGCCGGGGGATGTGGTCCCTATCCCCCACGAATCCCAGATGTCAACTGTATTTGGTGTTTGAACTATTTAAAGAGGCAGTTATAAGCATTTTAGAGGGGCTCTTTGGTGTTTGAACTATTAAAATAGGCAGTTATAAGCATTTTTAGAGGGTGTTTTGTTATTTGCGGGTGTGCGTGGTAAAAAATCCCCCGCAAATATCCGGGGTGCGATTGGCAATTTAAAAAATCAAAATGCGCTCGGTTAACCTGCTCGGACTGTCTGTAGTTATCTGTTTCCCATCAAACAGTGCTGGAATGTTTATGTTGTCATATGTCTTCGTGCCGTCCTGTTATACAGGTGGTCTGATTGGCGTTAGTAATATTTTAATGATTTCTTTTAATTTTCTCCTGTATGGTATTGTGCTTGTTTCTGTTTTTGCTCTATGTCATCTACAACAAGCAGAGATGAAAGCATTAGGCTGTATAGGAAAGAATTTTTGGAAACTGAATGTTTAGGTTATGCAAGATGACCACATAGCGTATGGTAGACTAGCTGCTCAGGCATGCATGTGGTTTTCTTGATATGTAGATTTTGAGTGATCTGATGAGAGGATGTAAATTTTTTGTAGTATCGGAAGATGTTAGTTGGGTACACCAGAAGCCTACTCAGTCTTTTCCTTTGTTGCTTCTCCTCCATTAACCTACCTGATAGGTTAATTCCTCCCTTTCTTATTCTACTCCACCTTCTTTTGCTCCCTGTGTGGTTCAGGAGAAAAATAATAATAATTGGCATATATTCTTTTTTCTAATTAGGATTTTGATCGAATTATTAGGGCCAATATTCCCCCCGTTTTCATCCTTTTTAAGTTTCCCCAGCGAGAGAGAAGGTGTCGGAGCCCTGGCATATGTCTGTAGCCCACCCTCAGCTGCCCTGCGTCAGTTGGTTATCTCCTCTGACAGGGAACCAGGGCATGTCTCGGGACCAAGGTTCTGTGCCCTTTGACACTTCTCTCTCAACTGTTGATCCGGTTCAGGTTCTGCTCCAAGCTGCCAAACAATTCCGGCCTAATTCGGAGTTTGTCTCTCTTGTTTTATGGCTCCAGTGTTGCCAACTGTGACAACATGAAATCTGCTAAACTTAGCAGTTTTTCCTGTAAGTTGGCAACACTGGCTGGCTCCCGTTCCATCCCCTTTTGGAGAGTGTACAGTCATGTGATGTAGGTGGACGGTAGAGAGGACTCAGATGTGTTACGTTTGCCTCAGTAGTTCTGAGCAACGTGTCAGTTGTTCCGTTTTCTTTTTATCCCCCCTGGTATCGTCCCCAAGCGGATGATAATCCTCCCCCCACTCTTACTCAGTTTTTCTCTCTATCATCTCCTATTCATCACCTTCTGACAATTATTCCTTTTCGTAAAGCGGCTCTTCCTTTTCCGCAGCTTACTTATGTGGAGTGAGTTAGCGTGGAAATAGAACAGCTCTCACCTCTCAGTATTCCCCTGTTGGATGTATTCATGGTTACATGATGACATCATGCAAGAGACCTCCCTTTCCCCATCCGTGAAGACAACACCACTGTCGTCGAGGTTACGTGGTGATGACATGCAGGAATCCTTTGCCTTCTTCACTTGTGCAGGCGCTCTGACTGTTGAAGGGTTACGTGATGACATCATGCAAGAATCCTTTTCCTTCCCCACCTTGGGTACTTACTACCAGCTGTCTGTGACATCTTTGCTGAGGTTACATGTTCCTCCATTTAGACTTGAGGGGTTTCAACCGTGATTTGGTAGGTTCTCCTTTAATATTTAAGTGATGCATAGCTCGCATTGTTCCATTTTCTCTTCATTTTGCTGAAGCTGAATCCAGTAACTGGTGCTCTTTAGTTTACTTCTACCTCAGCTCCTGTTAAAACAAATAAGAAGTTAACATTGATTTTGGTAGGGTGCATTATCATGAAAGCAGAGCCTTTGGGAAATGGATGAGCAGTCGAAGAGAAATGGAAAATATTTAGTGTATGCTGGCTCACAGATGCCACCGCATCTCTTTCCAGTTTTTAAGCTGTTTAGAGTTGGGTTAGGTCTTACATACGTTATACATTTTTCATTTTCATCTGTGCAACTTGCAGTTTCTAGTTCTTGGACCTAGGAAGCAAAGACTCCTCTAATAGATAAGGTAATTTGGCCTTATTGTGAGACGAAAGCACCTTTGAATGCCGTATTTCATTCTTAGCACTACAGCTCGATTACTTTAAAAGTAATATTTATACATATGCAATGTATTTGCTTGTATCTGTAGATATGTACATATATGTATATATGTATGTCGATACAATATAATGATGTCTGCTGTCTACATCACCCCAATTTTGTAGGCTATGTTATAAGGCATATAGGTTAAAAGTCAACATAGGCTACAATATGTTAGGCTGAGCTATCCCAAGTTTACTATACCTTAGGCTAGGGTAACAGGCCTAAATGCCGTAGGTTAGGCTTTCATACCTAAAAATAAATACGGGCCTAATGGCTTCGTGGCAAAATTTTGGGATGTAGGGTTGGATATATCAGTCTATAACAGATAAATAATACGTTTAAGATATGATGATCATCATAGGTATATTAGTCTTGAAGATGATAGACCTATTCCAAGGCTAATGGGAGGAATGTCTTATTCCTTTTACAGCTTAGTTGTAAAGTAATAGAAACAGCTGCGTAAAGATCATATAGGTAGCCCTTCTCAACTAATAGTAACTGTTTTTGACAGTGGTCCATCATTGTCTCCTTAACCCCTAAGTGCTAAGACCATCAACTAAGATGTCTCATATCAGGTGGTTAGAAATTCTTAGCACTACTGTACCTTTGAAGTCTTCCCTCTAGGGTCTAGCCCCTACAGCCTTTTTTGCACCAAAGTTCCATGTAGAATTTCCCAGTTTACTCTTGAGCTCTGCTTCAGTGATGTTCTGGCTAACATTCTCAGTGAAAAAATTTTACACATAACTTTAACTGAAGTTTGAACTCCCAGTTCACGTAGGCTGTGTGGATCGTCAGAAGGCTGGCAAAGTGTCAAGTAGAACATTTGGTAGTGATGGTTCTCAGAGAAAGATGCTTTGTACTTTTTGTTATATTTTACCCCTATCAACTTCCTGATATCCTTCTCTCCACACTCTTCACACAGAAAAGTTCAGACTTTGGAAGGGTAGTTTGGGCAGTTGTTATGCAGCAAGGCCATCAAGCCATGGGCATGCCCTGTCTCAACAAATTTATTCAGATTACTCCCTTTCCAGTGAGTCATTCAGCTGGGCCATGGCAACTTTTCGGAAGGGCAAAGGATAAGTTCTGTTGACATGTGGGGGACATACTTCCACCTCCTGGTACTCCTTCAGTCGAAGTAAAGTATGCTCCTGTGAGTTGAAGTCTTAGCAGTATGGATTCATCTGCAAGTAATCAGAGTACTGTAGTTCTCCCAAATCTGGATGACTGGTTTATTTCTCACCAGTTTATTTTTTATGACGAGAATTATGTTTTATGTCTAACCTTAGGAGTGGACATTTTGTTCAAGGTTGATTATCTATGCTTTTCTAACCCAGTCAGTTGTTTATCTGGGGATTAGGATCAACAATCTCTTTTGAAAGTTTTTTCCAACAGATAGAGGAATAATTTTCTACCACTGTTGAGAACTACTATATGGGTTGGCCTGTAGACCTCAAGAACCTTTACACTGTCTTTAGATGTCTTGGAGGCAGATTAAAGGGCCATTCTGAGAAACATTTGATGTTAGGAAGTGACAGTGTAAACATCCTACAGCTCTTGGCAGTTCAGAGTAGACTTATACAAATCTCAATTCTTACTTCAGACTACAAGGAGACACAAATCAAGAATTTTGTTCAGACTAGCAAAGAAACTATCTTTTCCTTTGGACAGTCCAGCAACGTCATTCCATTTCCTTGTTTTGTCCTTAGAAGAAACCTTGGTACTGAAGACCAACTCAGCAGCAACTCCAGTCAGATACTGTAGTCTCCTCTGCCTCAGGTTTGCCAGAAATTGTGAAGCCTTTAGGGAGACCCAGACACCCATCTGTTCATGACTGTCCAAAACACTACACTACCAGTTTACAGCCCTCCATGCCAGGATCCTCAGGCATGGGCAATGGATGCTTTCTTTCTAGAATGTTAGACCTTTAGGTTTTTCCTCTGGTGGCTGTTTTTGACCAAATACTCAACAAGTTGTGAACTTTGCAGATCACAAGGATGATTTGACAGTGCATTCGTGGCCCAAAGGGAATGGTTCCCCTAACTGTTTTTCCTGGCGGTAGTTGTTCCTCATCCTCTTTCATCCAGGAAGGATCTTTTCATAATCTTATTCGAGAAGATTCCATCAAACCTCCACATACTTCATCTCACCGCATGGAGTTTTTCAATTGCCTGTTATAAGCTCAGGGCATTTCTAGAATGGCCAAGGAAGCAATCCTTAAATCTAGAAGGCCTTCCATTGTTAGACTTGTGTATCAATAATAGTGGTTAGTTTTTTATCTTGGTGCTTGTCCTGAGTGATATCCAGCACCCGTTCCACTAGATTTCTTGATTTAAGCTCTACCAGTATCTCAGATACGCAAAGTAGTTTTCTATCACAGCGATCAAAGGTACCACTTTACCACTTTACATTGCTTTCAGTTCTGCATCATGCTGACTGGAATATTGCTCACGATTTAAAGCTTGAAGAGGTTTTCAATCTTTTGTGCTGGGAATTTCATCTTCCAATCATGTTTTATGATAAGGCATCACTTAATAACTTTGAAGACAAGTGGCAAGTGTATTAGTGAGCTTCAAGCCCTTTCTATTATGGGACTTTGTTCCAGTGGCAACCCCTTTCTTTTCTTTCTTTGGTGGGAGAAAAGATATAGAGGAGGAAGCCCTTCCTAGTTTCGTTACAGTGCCTAATCTAACTGCTTTGGTAGACAATAAAGGAGTGGCTGTCTTTATGTCCAAATTAGACCTAGTAAGTGGTTATATTATTGAGCTGCAAGCCCTATCTTGTTCTTTAGCTTTGCTTTAGTGGTAACCTCTCTCTTTCCCTTCATTGCTAGAGAAAAGACTTAGGATTGTAAGGCCTTCTCAGATTTGTGACAGTGCCTAATTTAACTGCTTAGGTAGCAGTGGAATAATGGCTATCTTATGTCTCTTAAGGGTTTACCTGGACAGTCATAAACCTATAAGAAGAGGAGTTAATAATTTATCTGTGGTGTTAGAAGGCTAAATGCTCCTATGTCCAAGATGGCTAAAGTCTATGCACACAGTTGATTCCAGAGCTTTTACCATTTTTGGAAATAATCCTTGTGGCTTCCATACCGTAAACATGTCTCAGTTTCTTTTAATGCCTTCTTCTAGAGTAGGTTGTCCTGCAGCTCAGGGGATTTGTAACTGTTTTTGCCTCATTATTGCAAATGTTCAATTTTAGCATGAGGTGTTAAGCCCCTAGTCCTTTCGTTGCGGTGGGGACACTTTCTCCTGAACCAAATATGAAAGTAACCTTGCTTTCTATCTTATTCTTTGTTGTTAGAAATCCTGCTATTGAATTTTGGGAGCAGGAAGGTACACGTTGGTGTATAGGAGCACACCTTCTTATATGATGGTGGTAGTTGTCTTTAGTTTTGGACTTCTGGTTATGGACTTTCGACGCAGGCACAGGGGTCACTAGTACTCTATGAGATAGAGTCCTTTATCCCTGTGAGGATCCTCTGACAAGTCTCGCTACGATAACCTTACTCCACCCTGTTATGGTTCCGTCTGGTGACAGTACTTTCCAGTAAGGATCAAACATCAGGCAGGAATGTTGAGAAGTTTTTTCTCCCCTGAAAAAAAAAAAAAAAACTTTTAGTTCACTTGGCTGAATGCTGTTTCTGTGGGTGCACTAACCCACCATCCTCATTCAATGTGGTAGTCAGCTAACTTTAACAGCAGGTAAGATTCATTCCAAATAATTATAATTTTCATGGTAAAATTAATTATTTGTATACTTACCTACTGTTAAAGTGGAACACAACCAATCCTTCCCGCATCTTAGTGGGTGGTCATGAAGAAATATGACATTCCAGCACCATCTGGTGGGAAACAGATGGCTACAGAGACGGTCCAAGCGGGTTAGCCAAGCATATTTTTATTTTTTTAAATGCCAATTGCACCAAACAGCGTGATGATAAAGCTAACTTTAACAGCAGGAAAGTATCCAAATCATTAATTTTATCATGGAAATTATCATATTCATATAAGATTACAAACTAACATTGTAGAAATGTGGCTTTAGCTCATGGGAAGCCTTTTGTATCCTACTTAGCTCCAATAGAGCTGAACTTCATTTCATCTTTGACTTTTTGTCATCTTGGTTATGAGCTTTTGGACTGATTAGATTTTTTAAGCAGTGACACTTACAGTATGTGTTGGAAATTAGTTTTATAGGAAGGATGAATCTACCATACTTGTAGCACAGAAGTATATGCTGACTGTAAGAAGAGCCCCATGGGTGCTAAGAAAGCAAAATACATTTTTTAATGCAGGATTCTCTTAAATCACAAGGTACAAACCAAAAAATAGACCATAATTTGTAATTGTTCCTACACAAATACAAACCTGAAGTTCTTTACACAGGGATTTAGCTTGTGAATGCGAGTTGGAATGGCCATTAAAACTTATTGACATGGTAGTAAATTACCAACAGGCAGGATGAATCCCTGCCTGTTGATAGTAAGTTATCAACAGGCAGGGTGAATCCCTGTCCACATGTAAGTCTGCACTCCACTTTGCTTCCAGCCGCCATTGAGCTCAGACATCTTTCACAACTCTCTGCCTGACTTTTGCCATTCGAACTTTTGTTGATTAAACTTGAGTATTCCTTTTCCTCTTTTGGTTGTTGACTATGAGTTTGTATTGCAGTTTTTCACACCATCGGTCAAATAAACCTTCTTGAGAGGAATAAAGTTTGTTTTTCCATGCTATCATGAATACTGTTTTCATTGAACATGTAACAGCGTCTGGTAGTTTCCAAACAGCTGTATCATCATCTGATATATTTTTTAATATATTTACCTTTTAGGTACGGTAGATGTAGCTACTTGGAAGTTCCATGTCAGTAAGGTTTACCTTTTTAAGGTAATCTTGCTATTACAGCCTTCCCTTGTATTCATTGGAATTAGGTGATGTAGCCTTATTCCTCAGATTTCTGAGGCTTAGTCTTTGTGATTTTGACTGCTGCAGATGAGATGAGTTTCAGGAGTGATAGAAGGAGGTAAAGGCATTCTCCTTCCTTTCTTCATCATCATCTGTGTCATCCGTTAGAAACTCATCTCCATTGTGACTACAGGTGTGAGTTTAGAATAGGGGGAGTCTGCCCTGCATTAGAAGGCTTATTAAGCTTCTTTCTATTGCACCTTTGCTTTCGGGGTAGGGTGAGGATTCTCAGTCGCCATCAGTAATAGATTTCCTGGACAGGGGTGGCACTGAGTGCTATTCCCTTAGACTCTAGGTTTTCTTTGTTTTTTCTCTCTGAAAGTTTTCAAGCTTGCTTCATATCCAATTCTCTTTCTCACTTTGAGAGAAGTAGTGCATCAGTCCTGTGTGTGGCTTGTTTGCTCCTTGTTTTTCAGGTCTACGAACTGTGTTTACAGGCAGCAATGAGGTGGGAGTGTTCTTGCTTTTCAGTGGTAGGATGGCTGTAGTAACAGGTACAGGCAGTCCCCAGTTATCGGTGATCCAGTTTTACGGTGCTTGTCTTGCAACGATGATAACTTGATTTTCGGCACTGATCCCCGCTTATCAGTGCCAAATCCTGCTTATCAGCGCCAATCCCTGGTTATTGGCACAGAAAATCTCCGGTTATTGATGCCAATTACCGGGTATCAGCGCTGATAAGGGGGGGATTGATGCTATTATCGCTGATTTTCGGTTATCAGCGATTTTTGGTTATCGTCATGCTGTCGGGAATAGAACCCCCACCCATAACCGGGGATTGCCTGTAATTACTTCAACCCTACTCACTGCAATCCTTAAGGATCTCACTGAGAGGGATTTGCATGGCTTGTTCGCACGGACTGTTGGCTTTTGTTACCCAACCTACAGGTTGCTTTACTTTTGCCAATGGTCCAGGGGCATTCTCTTAATCTTTCCTTGGTTGTGTGACCTGGGTGATAGGGAAGCACTTCAACCTTCTCCAGCAATCTTTTGGGGTCACATGGGGAAGGTTTTCGCAACCTGTTTGTGCTGCTTGTTCAGCTCCCGAATATTTGGTTTTGAACTGAGTGTTTGGGAATAATGATCTGATGTTCCTTGTCCTTCCATGGTCAGATGGCCCTGGTGGCAGGGTAGCACTTTGTCCCTTCTGGCTCTGGCTCTTCAGGCCCAGTAGAGGGGGGGTTAACATGACCCAGTTGTACAGCTTGGGCACTATTATTGGGTCCCATCTGCAGATCAGTTTGCTTGGTAGTGACAGGTATTGTTCAGTATTCAATCACCAGTCCGGTCAAGGATCTCAAACCACCAGTGCAGGACCCCCTGCTACTACCCATGCTCCATGCATAGGTGCAACTGGTTCTTAGCCACGTAAAATAAGTCTAATCCTTCGGGCCAGCCCTAGGAGAGCTATTAATCAGCTCAGTGGTCTGGTAAAACTAAGGTATACTTAACTTTAACCTGGAACCCAGGGGTGCCAGTTTAGCATAGATCCTTGGCTTGCAGGGGTCCAGGGAAGTGACAGGGCCTGTGTGGCACTGTCATCCAGACTTAGTACAGGCAGTCCCTGGTTATCAGCGGCTCAGTAATCGGCGATTTGGTTTTTCGGCGCTTGTCTAACGACAAAAATTGGAGATTTTTGGTGTTGATATGCGCTGATTCCTGCTTATCAGTGCCAGTCATCGCATATTGGCACCAATACATACCTAACAGAGATGCCAATAACCGAAAATTGCCGATTTTCGGTTATCGGCGATTTTCACTTATTGTCACACCATCGGAACGGAATCCCCGCCGATAACCGGAGACTGCCTGTAATGGGTCATTTCCCCTTTCTTCCTTTCTTAAATGTAGAAGTTTCATCTTCTAGTAAGGATTTGGCATGATCATGGATACCCCTCACTTATGTTTTCATGAGTGAGGTACTTTCCATGACCTGTGGGTTTGTTGTTAATTTGGGTTTGATGTCCGTTCATGGCCTTGTTCATCTGGAGGAGGCCTTGCCTCTACAACAGTGATTCTCAAACTGGGTGCCGTGGCACCTTGGGGTGCCACAGACAGTGCCTATAGGTGCCGCAAGATTGTCATGAGTTTTGTCTTGGCTAGATCATCTCAGTGAACATTTGCAAAAATAAAAAAAAAAGGTTTGCAGAAGTCTTCATATAATTATTATCAGTGTGTCTACTCTAATACATTCACACACACACACATATGTATACAGTATATATATATATATATATATATATATATATATATATATATATATATATATATATATATATATATATATATATATATATATATATATATATATATATATATATATATATATGTAGTATGGAGAATAATTTTATTAATTAAATAAGAAGTTAATTCATGCGATATGGTGGGGTGGTGAAGAAGGAGTGCCACGGTAATGATTACATTAGTTAGGGTGCCATCCTCAAAAAAAGATTGAGAACCACTGCTCTACAAGATAGGTGCCAGGGACTGTTCCCCTTTTCTCCTCTTTTCTTTGAAGGTTTCTGAAAGACAGGAGCATAAGCATTGAGACTAGGATAGGATACTTTCTTCCGAGCTTTTTCACGAGGAAGTATACACTCATATCAGTTTTAGAATCAAATGGATTGTACAGGCAGTCCCCAGTTAATGGCGGGCTCGGGTAACAGCGGTCCGGTTTTATGGCACCTGTCTAGCAATGAAAATCAGCAATTTTCAGTGCTGAAAATCTCTGATTTCCACTTATTGGCGCCTATAATTGGGTATTGGTGCCAATACATAACTAACAGAGGCATCGGTAACCAAAGATCGGCGCTTTTTGGCGCTGATAAGCCCTGAAATTCGCTGAAAAAGTGAAAATTGCCAATTTTCAGTTAGCGGCACTTTTTGGTTATCATCACACCCTCAGAACAGAACCCCGCTGATAACTGAGGACTGCCTGTACTCCCAGGTGTGGAACAACCCTGTAGAGATTTTCATTGGGCCTCCTCCCACAGGAGGGGTGTCCGGGGTTTTTTGGTGCCTGGAATGCACCCAAGGGTCCTGTGCACTAGGATTCAGATACTGAGGTGCAGGGGCAGCATTTTTAGAGGCTCAGTTGCAAGTTGGATGACCTTGGGGAAGCACCTGTGCATTATCTGCTGTTTTTTCCCTGTCATCAAGAGAGCTTACGCCCTAACTTTGTTGCCCTGGTCATGACTTACTAGTGGTGTTTTGAGCCATATTATTTCACATGTATCCATACAGGGAACTCACTCAGGGCCAGCTCAGCATAGTGAGTGTTTTCATGCGCCCGTGACTCATCAAAAAGAGAACTCTCCATCTCTGTTAGTGCCAAACTGATACCACAAGTGAACTTTAGTCTCTCTCTCAGCCTTGTTTTACTCTGTCGCTGGACCATCTTTGAGTGAGGAGTCTCTCTCTCTCTCTCTCTCTCTCTCTCTCTCTCTCTCTCTCTCTCTCTCTCTCTCTCTCTCTCTCTCTGTCACATGCTAAGGTAATGTCTAGGTTGTCTACCAAGCATGTTTCAGGCAGTCTTTGAGCCGGATCTTTAATCCTTCGTTGTAGAAAATGTGGCACCTTCCAGGGGGGGAGATGACCTAAGAGAGGAGGATATATTCAAAATGCTTATGTCTGGGGGTAGTCTTTGTTGACTAGTCCCACAGGACAACTTCCTGTGAGCCTTTTTTTACACATGGGGGGGACGGGATACAGTGTTGTCTTGAGTTCCTTGGCCAAGTTTTGGCACTGAGTTGGCATTGGCACTGAGGATCGGTCTGGCTCGGGGGTCTACTTTGATCCTTATGGAATGACGTAGAGGCTATGGCAATGTTGGTGCAGTTGAGTAACAGCACCTGTCTTTGCCAGGCAGTGTCCTATAGGCTCCCGGGTTTATAAGGCACTGTGGTTGACTCATGCTCACTTGGCCTTCTTTTCTTTGGGACTGCAGAAGTTCAGCTCTGTTTTTCCATGGAGTTTCCCAACTTCCTCTTCAGGTGGGAGTTTTGTCTCACCTTTGATATTCACTCTTCTGTTTTTGGAAAGGTGTCAAGGGGAAGAAGAGAAGGGGGAATGCGAGGGCAGCATTCTTTCTCTGCAGCTGCCGATTGTGTGAGTGCCTGTGTTTCTTGAGTCCCTGACATCTCTTTGTAGGGGTGTGTATGATGCTGAAGATTGGCATTAGAAGTTGAGGGAGAGTGACTTGTCTTTTTCAAGGGACTAAAAGGATGAGTATTTTTCAAATATTCATATATAGGTTGTCTCAGAAATATCTCAGCTTTACTCTTTGGGAGGAAGGTCTTTTGTTTAGGACTTTCAGTCACCTACCCCCAGGGTCTAACAAAGAGTCTTGCATTTGTGTCAGTTTGCACTCTTTCATGAGAGGTACTGTTTACTGGATGTAGGTTTGTCCTGGCAAACTTGTTGTATCAATGACAACTCGCTTGATGGTGTCATCATTCTTTAGTTCCCCTGATGTCCTTGTAGAGGCAGGTTCCGAGGGCAACTTTGCCTCCTTGCCTGACTCAGTGTCAAAAAGTTGGGTCTTCAGGGGATTGAGACTGGGGCAGGATGATGGGAACTGCGCATGGGAATGCCACTAAGTTTTTTCCCTTAGGATGCTTTTTTGGTCAGCTGCATCAAATAAGGGGTAGAATGTACATGTAAGCATTGCTCAGAATGATAATTCTCACTTTAGGGCTAATATCCAGATACTTTTTGACACCAGGTCTAAAACTGGAGACAGGTAACAGGGATATATAGTCCCTAAACACCTGTATGGCGAAGAAATTGTTCGAGAGTCCCAGGTTCCGAGCTTACACCAAGCTACCGTTTGGCACATGTAGCTCTGGGTTTTGTTTCTTCTCCATGCTTGCTTCAATTTAAGCATAGAAAAAGGCTTCTTTCCTGGAAGACAAACTCAAACCTTAGGTCTATCAGCATTTTGCCTTTTAGTAGGTAATCAACAGCAGGTTGATCTCTTGTCCCTGACAAAATGAAAGATTTCCCTTGTGTTCATGCCAAGTAATATATGACCTGGTAGCTCTGTGGTTTGAGGTTCAGCTGCTCTTAGATTTGTATTTGCAGGCGTTGAGATTTGTGGCACTTCACACCAGCATGTTTTCCAGCTTTTCCCCCCTGATGAGAGGGTTCTCTCTTTGCTCTCCATAGTTCTCAGATATGTACTTCCATTCCTTGAGCAACTGTCTACAAGACTAGAATCATCTCCATTTACTGGTTTTGGAGACTAGGTATTTCTCTTGTCAGCGCTGTTTGTCAGTAGGTAGCAATGTTATTCTCTTCTACCTTTGCCGTGAAAGCTTCTTTTTGCCCCAGCTTTTGGAGGTCATGGTCAGCCTCCAACCAGGGTTTGATTCCAGGAGTAAATCGCTCCTTTTTGAGGAAGATCTTTTGTACTCTTGAGAAGCTATAACAGTCTTTCTCTCTCAGGGATTCAAACCCCAGACTGGTTTGGTCCTCACACAGCCACATGAGTCACATGGCACTCTGGAGGATGGGGATCTGTTTGTTCAGATTGTCCTGAATTTTGTAACGAAATTCAGAACTGTTGGTCATGTCAGTTTGAATCTTTCTTGTTGTCCTCACTGAAGAACTTTTCAGTAGTGACTCCTGTGAGATACTACTGAGTTCTGTTTGAGTGCTGCAGTATTTTCTTGAAGGAACTAGACACCTCAGATTTGTGTGTCAACAACTCTTTGATGATCACTGAGTTAAGGGAGGAATTTTCCAAGTATACTATATCTCTTGGCTCTGTAAGTTGATTCTCAGGTGTCATCTCTTCCAGTGTGGACGGAGAATTGCAGCCTTGATGAGAACTCATGATAGTAGGGCACCACCCTATAATTTGCACTCAGTAAGGAACCTGTCAATTTGCAGGTATTACATATGGAGAGGTGATTGAGTTGATCACCTGCTCAGTGTTTTACTTGGGGAATGTTGCCCACTGGCCTTGGAGACGCTTTCTTGGACCAGTGGTTGCTGTTCAACGGGTTGATAGCAAGTTCAGTTCCCTTTGGGATAGGCAGTGCCTCATCTAGATATCTAGACAAGATAGGAGTGACTGGTTCTCCCCCCCTCTCTCTTTTACTAATTTTCTCTCTGGTAAGCAGAGTCAGAGTGCCATTCTGTATACAAGCTGGACAGGTAGGAGTGCAGGTTACCTATCTGACTGGGCAAGAGTCTTTTCATTGGCAATGAAGGGATGCTAATTCCCCTCCTTTTTTTGACAGGGGGAGATGAGGCCAGACAATAAAGCAAGCTCATGGATCATATTTGCCTGTTTTATTTTCTCTGACACTTCAGTATGGGTTCTTACAAACTCTTTCCTTAAAGGTGTGGAAATCTAGCAACTGATACATCCCCTGTGTGCAGTATACTAGATGTGCAGGGTCCCTTCCTCTGCTCCTAAATGGACCAGGAAGGTAACACCCCAGTTTGGGCAAACCTACCAGTCAGTTCAGAGAATACCCAGATTCCTCCAACCAATGGGTAAGTCTCCTGTGTGCACAACAAAGGTTTGTATTTGTGTAGGACAAATAGCAAATTTTAAAGGAAATTTGTATTTTTCCTAACATACAAACCTGAAGTTCTATATATGCATTAACCCTTACTAGACAGGCATGACCATAGGAGGAACTGTAACAGGTTTTGAGCAAACGCCGGGCTAACACTTATGAGTATTAGTATTGCGCACCATACAGTTTGGATGAATTTAGCGGGAAAAATGTTTGTATCACTTCAGTGACTTGTGGCAGCTGTAGTAGCTCAGTATAGGAGAGAGGTAGATCAGTGTGCCTTGAGATTTCATTGGGTGACATATAGCTCCAGGATGTCTTTTTATTTATTTGCTCATAAGTACACCCAGGGATTACTGTTGGTTTAAGTTCTTATCTTTTATGATAGTAGTTCAGCTATAATTG
The DNA here is from genome assembly GCF_040412425.1 of Macrobrachium rosenbergii. Taxonomy (NCBI): domain Eukaryota; kingdom Metazoa; phylum Arthropoda; class Malacostraca; order Decapoda; family Palaemonidae; genus Macrobrachium; species Macrobrachium rosenbergii. The sequence continues at coordinate 16,160,058 of NC_089776.1, forward strand.
TAATTTTGTAAAGTAAAGTGCAAAGAAATATTAGAAAAAACATGTATACATTACCTCACAAAAAGTTACTACATCTGCCAATCCCAGTAAATCTCATTGATATTTTACAATAAATATATTCAGAATGTTTTACTGATTTTAGTTCTTATCTGTTATGATATTGTGTGAGCTGTAATTATAATTTTACAAAATAAAATAAGTTATTATAAAAAAAAACATGTATAGCTTTGTAAAATTAGCATATTTTTATAAGTGTCTTGGAAAAGAGGCCCTGCACAGGGTTGTAAATATTCACCTTCAGCTTCCCATGGAAGGTACAGAAAACTTTTAAGGGTTTTTCTCTTACATCAAGTGCATTTGCATACCTTCCTCTTTCCATTGATGTGTTTTTTTCTTAAATTGGCCAGCCTTAAGGTTTGCCCTGGTCTGGGGGTGTGCTTAATATATATTTAGCCTGTCCTGTAAGGGTTAACGACCCACTTCAGCCACCCCTTACTCTGGTACCTGGGCCAGAGGGCAAAGTGGAGTACAGACCTACAGGTGGGTGGGGCTTCCCCCTCCCTGTCGGTAGATTACTACTGTACCTTGTCAGTAAGTTTGAATGGCCATTCAGTGGATGTTTCGCTCGTGTTCAGATTTGGATATTAGGAAAAATACAAATTACTATTAAAATTTGCTATATGGATGTGTATTATGAATTTTTATATATAATTCACAAGCACTTAGAATGTTCAGACTTACAAATTTATTGAGTCAATTATAAAGATGTTTGGGGCACTTGACATGCGTGATGAGTAGTGTCAAACAAGCCTTTGCCATGTAGTTGCAGATGAATCTTCAGCTGACATGTATCACTATGACTTTTTACCAACATCTCGTTTTTGTAGGCCTTATGTATGTGAGCTTGCATTTTTTACCATTTCTTTCACTATTGGGTTTTTTAAGTTAAATGCTAAAGTTATCTGTTGGTCATTGTTTATTAATTGGTTGTTAATGCATAATTCTTTTAGCTGGGATGAGAATAATTCATCTTTTCCATTTTTGTGTGAAATGTATATTAATTTTAACAAATATCCTAGCCTAAGGTTGGTTTTGACTGATAGATATAGTAAATGCTTCTAATTGATATATCATTAAATTTCAGTCAGTGTAGAATATAAGGAATAGAGAACTGATCATTTACCTTTATACAAGAGCTTATTGTTGGATCATTTTAAATTAATGTGAATGAGCACAATTCTCTTAGTCATAGACCCCTTTGATACTTCAATTTTATGAATTTTATGCTGTAGAATATCTACCATTATGCAGTTTGTCATTCCTTCTAATGATATTACTTTTGTTTTATAGGCAGTCTTCACAACAAATTACTTTTGACAATTTATATTTATAATGTACAAATAAAGATAATATGATTCATTTTATATGGTGTTTTAAAATGAAATAGATTAATTTAGGCAGTATTTGTTATGCAATTATTCTGTTAAGCAGTTATAGTATTGAGACTGTACTAGCATATTGACACTTGATTTTTTCAATATTTATCTATGTATAAGTAACAAAGTTCAAAAATTATATGTTGACATACAATGTAGACAAAGCATAAATATAGACTGACATTATGGAATAATTAAAGTTTTTCGTGCATAAATTGCAAGGCATTACTTGTTAAGGAAAGCAACTTTTCTCACTTGACACAGCTCTTATTTTTGCCTAGTCATGTACTGCATGGAGGTTCTTAAGACTTTTTTGGCAGCAATAACATTTATGCTCATTATTCATCTTTCTCATTTGCCACCAACTTTGTTTGCTTTTGTGTATGTTGACATTTAATTTGTATGTGTAAGTTGTTTTGGAGAAGCATTTCAGTTCTCTGTGAAAATGAGCATTGGGTAATGTTTTGATTGAAATTTTGTTCTTAATTAAGTATTTTACTTAAAATCAAAATTTCATTCAAAACATTACCCAAGACTCATTTTTCATAGAGAACTGAAATGTGGTTCTAAGGTTTTTCGTTGTGTGTAGATACATTTGAATGGGAGATATTAAAGTGATTTCTTTGGCTTCTGGTTCTACCATTTCTCTTTTCCATGTAGGCAGGTGATCTGATAGCCTTACATGACAGCCAAATTAGAGCAGGACTATCCAGGGATCAATTTTGTGGAATGCAAACCAATAAACTGTTTTTAGACAAGATTTGCTGAGGGATGAAAGGGCATATGCTGAAGCAATTATAGGATTGCACTACCTGCTACTAAACTTCCAAGCAGTTGCATCAGGGTAGCATAATTTTTGAACGAGTTTAATTTTTCACTTTCTCATGCAAAGGCTATAATTATAGACAGAACCAGATGCCCTTATATAGCCAAGACCCAAAGAAAACAAGAAAAAGGAAGAGGAAGGAAAAAGGATGAGGCTTAACATTGAAGGAACTGATAGTCCAACCTCATTATAAGTCAGGAAAAAATGTACTGGAAGAAGATGTCAAAGCTTATTTTCAGAAGGAAAGAAAGTTACTGAACCAGCAATCCAAAAATTAATTATTTCCATAGAGAAAATGTTAGTAAAGTACCACAAGGGTAGGCCCTCGTAGTTGTGTCTCTTCCCCAGTAGCAACCTTGCCCTCTTGCTGATCTGACTCTGATGTTCCAGGTACTGAGATGTCTTCTCTGGAGTAGCTGCAGAAGATTTAGCACATTCAGCATTCTTTGTATTTCATCTTTCATGCATTTTTGGACAACCTGCCTGTGGAGAAGGAGGAGCATGCTTGTGCTGAGCAGTCTCACCTTAGGGAAGGGTCTTGTGGAAGCAAAGGAGCAGAAGTTAGGCACATCTTCCTCTCTTATGAGAGGGGATAAGCCCATGCCACTGGGGATTTAATGGGTCTGGAGGGTCCTAGTTCATCAGAACTCCTTCAGGCTGAGCTTGAACAACACTTTAGAGAGACTATTTTGCACATTCATGAACATAATAAACTTGAGGAGGCCACCTCAGATCCATACCAGTCAAGGTCTTCCTCAAGTGCACTATTGAAGCAAGAATGTCAGTCAGGTTGCCTTGGTCATTGTTTGATCATGGTGTTTGGGACGAGGTGAACACCTTGTTCAGTTGATCAGGAAGTTACCTTTCATTTAGCAGGTTTAGCAAGCTCCTTCCCCACTGCTTATGTGCCAGAGGAACTACTAGATGCTGGAGGATGTAGAGACTACTCATGGACTGGATTCATCAGTCTGTAGACAGACAAATGACCTCCCCTGAAAAGACTTAGCCTAGAATGTGGTTCCCTTTCAGCAGCAGAGATGGGAGCCAAGGAGTCTGTTGCTACGGCTTCTCTCAAGGATGTTGTGGCTTGACCTATGGTGTAACACACTGGCAGACTATTCTGTGACTGGTGTTTCATCTCCTGACAGGAGGGTCATGTTTAGAAGGTTGCTGGTTCTATGGGGGAGAGGGGGAGGAGCTATGGATTTTCCTAGCATGCCTAAGTTACAACCTGTGGGCAAATCTGGTTCTGAGAAGGAGAAATATGGTTGCCTCTCTTTTCTCCTATATGTTTCTCATGAGAGTAATTTTGCGCTGAGGAACAGTTCGATTTTGGGCTCGCCACTACTCTTTCCAAAGCGTAGTGTGGGGTCAGTGGTTGAGTTAAAAAATGGATTCTCACAACCCTTTGTTCAACTGTGCAGTGTTCTTTAAACACACAGTTGAAGCAAAGTCACTAGTAAATAAATGCTCAAGTGCATCTAAGCCTTTGGCATCTGGCATTTCAAGGAAACCGGCCACTACTAAACCCAGATAAAGTCTTCTTCCTGTAAGAAGGTAGGGGAGTCTTCCCAGCCATTTTATCCTCCTTCCCCAGCCATTGCTAAGAGGGAGGAAAAGGGGAAGAAGGAAGGGAGTCGATAAGGGAGTCAATCACCTTTCTTCGCTGTCATGAGAAGGGAGTTGCCTGTCTTTCCATTGGGCACTGTGGCAGATTTGGGAGAGGAGCCCTGGGTAATATCAATCCATCAGGATGGATGCAGGATTCCATTCAAGGACTGTCATCCTCCCTTATTACAAACTCCAATACTGTTCCACCCTTGCCCTCTGGATGCACCAAAGTTTTTAGCCCTGTCAGCAGAGGTGTAGGTGATGAAGGAGAAAGGTGCCACAGAGGTTGTAAAGCAAGCATGTCCCCAGGGTTTTACATTCACCTCTTCCTGGTGGAGAGAGTGACTGAAGGCTGGAGACTGATGAGCACTCTCTCTGCTAAACAAGTTTATCTGGACTCATTTCAGAATGGAAACGGTTGAGTCTGTCATAGACGGTGACTTCTTGCTTTACATAGACCTGAAGGATGCATGCTTTTAAGTACTCATTCATCAAGACTCAGAAGTTGATCTGCCTTATGTACAAATGGACTGTATGCCATTTCAAAGTTCTGTGCTTTGAACTGGCAATGGTCCAACAGGTTTTTACCTGGTTTTTCACCTTGGTTTTGGTTTGGGCTCAGTTAAGGGACACACACTAGTTGCATTACCTGGATGACTAGTTAGTCCCGACGTCTTCTGAGGCATGCATGTTTCAGGACAGAGACTGCCTCCTTTCCTTTTGCCACAAGTCAGATTTTGGTAATTTGGGAGAAATTTGATCTCATTCCCAAGCATGAGGCAAAGTACTTGTACATGCTCATAGACTTGGCAGCAATGAGAGCCTTCCCTTCAGCTAAGCAAGTTCAGGGAGTACAGCACAGTTCCTGGCACATCAAAAACAACCAATTCAGCTTTAGCAGGTGGTCTCAATGTCATCCCTGTAAAAGCTCATGCCTACACTCAGAGCCACCTACACTCACTAGTGGCAACTGTTACAACACTGGTCAGCTTGTCGAGGTCTGCCATCTCAACTTGTGCCCCTGAGTCGAGAGGTAAGGGAAGATCTAGAGTGGTGGACAGACAACAGGAACCTCTGGGGTTCTCCAATGCTTATCTTGTTTACAGGAAGCTTCCTGTGTTCTGTTCTCCAGTGCCACATTCCTAGGTGGTGGTGGAAGACAACCTACAACACCCCTAGGACAATCAGGACATAAATTCCCTCCCACATTTGAGCTTGATTTAAGGTGATCAACAGTATTCACTTTCTCCAGTCTCAGGATGACCCTGGTGGTTCAGTGTTGGCCTTAAGCCAAGAGGTATTCTTTCCTGGTCCAGGCACCAAGAGAGATTCCCTTGTTACCCACTTTCCTGTGTCAGCCACACTTTCAGAGTTATCACCAGACATTACACTACTTTACACGAGAAGGCTGTCCAGTGTATCCTGCAAGGGAGAGGCTTTTCTCACAGTGCTTTGAGGGAGATGTCTGTCTACCTCCATCATTCTTCCACAAATGTGTACCAAGGAAAGTGAGCCATCTTCTGTGACTGGTGTAATAGAAGGGGAGTCTCTCCAGTTGGAGTGTCTATACAGCAGATTGCAGACTTCATCATCCACCTTCATTGAAACAAGGTCCTGTCAGTCTGCGATAGTAAAGACTATTGCCCAGCCTTGTCCCAAGTATCTATACAAATGAGAGGTTGTGAACAGTCTTGACCACCTTGGGAGCCAGCTTCCAGATCTGGATGTATCTCTCATCCTCTGTAGTTTGACTAGAACTCCCTTTGAGCCCCTGGCACAAACTTTGGATAGAGAGCTTACTCTCAGAGGACTTTTTCTTCTAGGCTTTGGCCTCAGCAAAAGGGTGGAGGAGTTACATGGCCTGTCTCATTTAGTCTGGTGCTCAGAGAGAAGGGGATCCTTCTCGTTCTCCTCCATACATGAATTTTTGGTGAAAAATCAGAATTCGTCAACTCCTGGTGAGAGGTTTGAGAGGTTTTCAGTTCCTTCATTGGTGGTGACTTTAACAAGATGCATTTATGCCTGCTGCGTGCCTTTATGTACTAAATGAAAAGGACCCACTTTCTGAGACCAGAGTGTTGCCATCTTTATGTTAGTAGAGGCAAGTGCAAGGAGGAGGTGTCCAGGGATACCCTCTTTCTGGTTTCATGAGGTAATCAACAAACTTCTGAGGGGGGATGCTGAACTCCCTACTCAAGTGAGAGCCCAGAACATCAGGGGGTGGGACTGTTCCTAGATTTTTAGGAGAACCTTTCAGTTTGTAAGGTGATGAGAGTGGGTATTTGTCATAGAGAGACAACCTTTACCTCACTCTGCTTGAGGGATGTCTCCTACAAGTCCTTGCATACCTTCCTCTTGCAACCTGTGGTGGCTGCTCAACAAGTTGTGTAGGCACCCAGCTCCAACTGGACAGAAAAGTATGTCATCTCAGTAATTTAGCTTAGTATAAGTCTGAGGGTGTGAATGTGGAGTGGCTTGGGTCACTTGTTTCTCTTCTTTCTCCTTTGGATCAGCATTGAAGCCAAAGTATCGGAAGTCAGACCAGACACAAGTAACTACACTTCATACATACAGTTATAGTTTAATTCATAAGATGAGTTTCCCTCATCCTCCTTTTAACAAGGTAGAGCTTACTCTGCACCCGTTACATGGTATTAGCCAGAATTAGCTGTTTATCAGCATGAATTCCTCTGCATGGGATTTCATGGTTCAAATGTTTTCGTTACTTGGGTGAGTCCTCTTCCTGGGTCAGAGTCTCATTTATGCTGAGGGCCATGCTGCTCTTTCAACCCATTGGCCAGACTGAGTAGGAGAGTTCAGGAGTCATTGCATCCCCTGCTTGAATGTGCAACTGGGAGCATGACATTTCTAAGTAGGATTCAACTCCAGTCAGTCAGCAGAGACCATTTCCATCCAAGGAGTATGTCTCCTTTTATGTAAATGATGCTTTGTATTGCCATAGAAAAAATGACAAATTTTTAAAGTAATTTTGACCTTTCCTAGGTATATAAACCAGAGTCTTTTATCATAATGCCATCTCAACCATCCTGCTTTGTCCCGGTTTCCGAAGGAAAAAATGACGAGTGACATAAGGTGAGTGGTTCATCCCCCAGAACCACCTGTTAACAGTCTTTTACCAAATTCATTGACCACTCCAACTCGTGTTTAGTATATTGAATATGAAAGGTTCTGGTTTGTATTCATAGGTAATAAGAAATTACTTTAAAAAAATGTGTTATACACTATTATGATTAAAGAATTATTAAGAACAATAACCTTTAGAAACTTTAAATTAATCACGAATTTGTTACTTTTACAGCCATTTTATTCAGTCTTGTTGTCAAATAGCTTCCTTTTTCCAATTGCATTTCCTTTTAGAATTATAAGTGTGGCACCACTTGTAATTCTGGCTTCAACACTCATGCTAGAGTATCCTAAGTATAATTGTTTTAATTCAGTCCCATTAAAGAGGTAGACAGAAGATGAAGCACCCCAGTTTTGAGATCACTAGTACAACAAGGGTAAATAAATTTAACTAAAGGCTTTCATGACTTGGGGGTGGGGGGAAGAAAACTTTGATTCAGTCCTATCTAGGTGGACAGAAGATGAGGCACCCCAGATTTGTGATTACTTTTACAACAGGGGTGACTCAGTTAAACATAAAGCTTTCATGACTGGGCAAACCTCCCAGTCATGAAACAGTTTGTTGCACTTAGAAAATATAAAATAAAAAAAAAAGATTTATCAAGTAGAAATGTGGGAGTTTGTCAAAACAAGTTGGAAGTAACCTTAACACTGAAAATGTTGGTACAGTATAAGTGGAAGGGTCAGTTGCAGTTTCATAAAGTATATGAAAAATTGGGTGAGAGTAGAGAGGGAGAGAGAAAGAGTTAGAAACTGTCTTGGGGACAGTGAATGAGATTGCAGACTATGGAATCTCCTTTCACATTAGCTTATAATATTAGAGTTAATAATCAAAGAATGAGCAATTTGAGATTTGCGTGCAAGCAACAGAATAGAGCTAGGAAGTGGCATTAGAAAAAATATATAGAGCTTAATTGTAAGCAAAAGCATGAATGTAATGGTAAAAAGAGAATGCAGACTGAAAGTTATTGATGAAGGGTAGGAAATCATTATGGAAGAGAATTGAACTATGAGGATCACCACTAGAGACAGAGGAGGGAGCAGATGTTTGGCCAACAGAGCTTCATGCCAGTTTGTCAAATGTCTTACAGAAATCAGCAGTGTTAACTTCAGATCCCAACAGTCTTATAGAGATTATGACCACTTGTCAGTGAGACAGGAGAGATCATCAATAGATCTTGCATTGTGGAATCCATACTGGTGATCGAAAAGGAGAGTTGGATTCAGTGTGATAAGAAAATGAGAGTTGAGTACAGCTTGGGATTTTGTGGTAAAATAAAAGTGAAAGCAATATGACAGTAATAGGAAAGTTGGCCTTCTTTTGGGGGGTCTGAACTTCTATAAAGTATGTGCCTGACAGGAAGACTTCAGCCCAGGATTTAACAAATTAGATGGCAAAACCTAGATCATCATTAAACTACTCAAGGAAATATTCAGGAATTAAATCAGGTTTAGATGCATAGGCAGCCTCTGATTCTTAAGAAACTTTGAAGTTGGTGTTATTAAAGCAAGGCAGGAACCTGTCAATGATAATTTATCAGGAATCAAGTCAGCAGAGGACTAAACTAAACACCAGAGACCCCAGTTGCTTGAATTTGAGTGATATGCTTTAGTGATCAGTTTGATTGTCCAGAATCAAGCATGCCAATAACACCCAGGTTCTGGTTATCTCCAGAACAGTTCCAGAATTTCTAGGCACTCCATACTCAACCATGATCCATAAGGAACAAAACAATTTTTGAGTCATTTTGGTTTAATTTATTGTCATCTTGAGAGTTGGCATTAGGGCCACCAGCAGGAGTTTATTAGGGAGTTAGCTTCACAGCTATTCCGAAGTTTTATGATACTTCCCAACAAGGAAAGGATTTATGTGTACTTCTTTCTGTGAAGGTTGACACTGCACCAGTTGACATAATTCCATCAAAGATCATAGGTACTCCAATAGAAGTGATGAGATTCCATCTCATTGGTAGCGTCCAGGAGGCATGGCATATAAATACTCTGAAACTGAAAGTTGCAAGCTCATTAACACTTAATGGGACTATTTCTCTTTTTGTATTAGCCATCACTTTGCCCTTGGCTTTTTGATTTTCAGTGTTACCCATTGCTGCTGCTGCAAGACTCCTCAGGATCATCACAAGTTCCAGGAATTTCAGTAGGATCTGAAAGGCTAATGTCATTTGTCATCAATTTGTTATCATATATCCAAGTATTAAACTTCAATGCTAACAGGATTACTGCAAGCAGAGTTTCTAAAAAGATTGACTAACATGTATAGAAATGGAAAAGATGCTTTGTAGTACCTAGGAATTTGGAATGTTGACAACATACACCTCACATGTTTATATCAAGATGATTGAAGCAATCTGTGATCTTTCTTATATAAACAGTTGTGAAGTCGGTAATTGTAGTACATCAACATCTGTTAGTGTCCCTTCACTTAACATATGGGCATACTATATTGTATTTATGGGGTTAATCTAATCTTTGACCTTGAAGAAATTTCTTTCTTATAAAGATTCGAGGAGCATAAGAATCATTAATATTAATATGCCTTTTATGGGGTTCCAGTATAAGTAAAAACTTTGGAATTAAATCGAATCTGTGTTTGTCAAAATCCAAAATTTACGCTTTTAATCTTTGAGATTCTGATGATGGTTATAGTTATCTGTTTTTCAACCCATGAGATTCTGATGACAACTAGCCTTTAGTCATTCATAAGATAATTCTTCTAATAAATTTCCATTAAGTGTAAAAAAGCATCCTAACAACAAAACTTGCATGTGACATCTATAGATGCTGCTTGTTGTCATGGGGACAATATATATTCTGATTTATGACAAATTTTCTAAGAAAGTAATATAAACCATTAATCCTGGTGAACTTATGCCACTCAAGCACTGCATATTTTATATTTTTGTTAATGGGCTTTGTGGTGTCATATATGGCTCAAATAGTGATGAATTTCATATTCGTAGAAAGGCAATTTATCTTGCTTTTACAGTGTGTAAACAGAAACTGGCTATTGATTTTCTCCAATTTTAGGAAGTTTCATTTTTAAAAAGGAGCAAAACTTTTTTCATTAAGGCTAACTTTTACTCATGATATTGACTTTTTTATTATTTTTTGGCATTTTTAAACATATCATGATAAACTTTATTTTAAAATGACACCAAATTCATTAACATAGCATGAAGTATAATAATACACAGAGTGATCAAAATAAAGTTATTGCTAAGCATTTATACTCAGTCAATGAAGGGTGAGTGTTCTGGCACAGACAGATTTTGACCTCCTCCACCCAAACCCTCAAAGGATTAATATAATGATGTGTTGGAGCAGATTTGTCTGCCATAGATATTATGTGCCAAGCTTTTGCATGATTTGTCCTTCATTTTGTTGCCATATTTAGACTTTAGATAAAAATTCTAGGTAGCATTGCATACTGGATGAGGTCCAGATTCAAAGAAGGATACCAGTAAAGTTGAATGTTTGAGGTAGCTGAAGTAAATAAAGGAGTTGCAGCTATGTAAAAGTATTTCTCATGTTCTCTGTTATGGTTTTAGATGAATCCAAAGATGCTATGGATTCATCTAAACGGACCTGAAACAGAGATGTAATGTTATGGTTATTTTTATGAGAGCTGTTTGTTGAGCTAAGTGGTATTGTTAAATTATTGAATAATAATAATTATCTTAGTCTAATGCAAGATTTGTGCAGGAAGAAAGAGAGTTGCATATTTTTCTGTATGGAAGAGTGCAAGCACTGAGTGTGCTTGTGTTTATTTAGATGGATGAATATAGAAGAGTTTCTTGGTGTACAAGAAGAAGCAGTATGATAATGCTCTTAAGGATAAAGACATATTTCAGTGGAGCAAATTGCTCTTATGTTGCTCTTTTCTAGCTGGATAGTAGCATTCTATGGAGAAGGAAGTCTTAAGGACAATCTTGTCCATAATGCCTATTTTATGTTTAGTTGGAGGTGACCATCTTTGTCAGGTTGAAGCAATCCTGGGAGATTTTATTTTGTCATTGTTGGTCATGATCATCTATGCAAAAGATATTTTTATCATGAGATTTGTTCATGATGAAGAGGCCCAAGTGAGTATAGCTGTCCAAATGTAGTTTAGTTCCAGCAAGGGACTGTATTAATGGACACAATTTCTTAAACAATGACAAGCCCATCTCTAAAAATGAGGTTAGAATGATTTATGAAGCACACAAAAATGCTGGTAATTCTACATTCTATGAGTAAATGGCAAGGACTGTTGATGTGTGCATTAAAATTCTTCATTGCTCTGACAGTCATTTAAATTTGTTGCAATTGCAGTACAGAGTTTGTATTTCACAAGATTGTTGTTAAATTCATAACTAACAGACAGGGCTTTGATCATTTGAGATGTTCTGAGTGAAATGCCAATCAGATCCCAATATGAAGTAAATTTCACTCATGAACTCAAAGTTCTTTCACAAATGTATGCTACCAGCATCTTTGCCAAATGATGATGTTGCACAAACCCTTCAGACCAGTCATAGAAAAGTAAGGAATCTTAACATGTTGGTTTGGTTAAACTTTTTGAAACTTTAGTAATAATTTTAATGTAGGCATGGTTTTAATGCTCTATATAGATAATTGACAGTGCATTACATCTTTAGAAACAGCAGAATGTCTTTATGACAGATTCTTCACAAATGAAAAATCAACTTAATTTTATTAAATTTTTCTGAGTACCTGACCCATATAAAATTTAATATATGTTTATGCAAGTAGGTTAAGATTATAGATTGATTTATGTGTTTATTAGTTGTGTAATGTGAAAATTATGGGTGTTCTGGCTTTGTGCTCTCAATATTTTTTTTCATGGTTTTGTAGTTGGCAAGAGTTAGTTTTCTGTCCTTGGTCATTTTTCTAAAGTGTATATCCCTAAAGTTTGTTAATTTGTTTTTTACCTAAACATCTGTAACATTTAAACCTCCTTTGAAGCATATGGCGTTGTTGTTGGCAATAATTGTGCTTCCTAGGAAATAGTTGTTTAGCTTCTGGTAGTTTTCTTTTTACAGTATGGATAGTTACAAATTAGATGAAGCAAGTCTAGCTGTTAATCTTGCATAAATTATATTTCACCTAGTTTTATTACATTGCTTATATTTAGTTTTCCATAACATCTTTACTGGTTAAGTAATCTGTGCATAATCCTTCAATTATCCAGATCACCAATAGTATCTGGAACTCGACATTATCTGACATACCTGGACCAGGGACCAAGACCCCAAAGATATATGATATGTATAAATTTCAAAAAATTTGTAAAAACCAGTCTGGATGGTTAGCAATGCTGGGTGGCCTCGGCAAAATGTTGGTAACACTGCGTACACTCGAACAGACTGAGGAAGGGTTTTGGGGAGTTGGGGAGGCCTTGAGAAGTTTCCATGGTGGGGCCGGTAGGTCGCATGGCTGAACGCTATGGGAGAGGAGGGGTAGTAAGGCTGTATAGAGAAGGGGTTGTTTTGGAAGGTGGGTAGAGCTGGAGAGCAGTTTCTTTGCTGGGAGGTGGTGGGGATACAGTGATGGATGGATGGAGAGGGTAAGTTAGACATCTGACTTATACAGCTTGTTTTGTTCCGTGTTGTTATGCTTATGACTTTTTTTTTTTATATTTTAAGCTATTCTCATTTTTACAACCCAAAAGAAAAGCGCGATCATGTACGTAGGGTACGAGAGAGAGAGAGAGAGAGATGAAATTTCAACAGTGATAAAATATTCTCTTGTGTACTGTTATGGTATGTGTGATAATCATACATAGAGTCAACTAAACTTGCAGTGAAATTCTGTACAGTAAATCAAGCAAAGAAAAACACACAAACGCACACACTATGTAGAGAAGGTAACTTAAAGTTAATGACATGCCACACGTAGATATACACACACACATACTACACAAGCATACAAGTACAGCCTCTGTGATATGAGGTGAAATAAAAAATCATTAATTCCAATAAAACAGATAAGGATCAACTGCTTTTTAGTAGTGTTCCCAAATTGAATTTGCTATGATCAGTTGTCATCAAGAAATACCATATGTACTAAAGATGTAAACACAGGGTGTTTTAATGTAGTGCATGAACACAGTTTGTGTATTACAAACCGAATGAATTTTATTTTCAGTAGATTGTATTAGGCTAGGCTTTCAAACAAGATTACCAGTCATATAGCTTATGTAACAGTTCATAACCATCTTTTATAATTAACAACCACTTACCAAAGAATTGACATAACACTGAATATGGTATAAGCAAATGAATTGGGAAACAGCTGTTTTGCAATTTTGAGGGGTTTTACTTACTTTAACATAAAGTATATAGTTACTTTACCTTAGTATACCCATTTTACAATTATGTACAAAATAAAAATAATAATTCTCGTATGTAATACATTCGTTTCTTTTAGCAACTAAAAAGTTGATTCTTCTAATTCTTTTGCTAATAGGCTCAATCAGCTGATTTTGAGAACATAAACATTAGTCATTGCAAGTGGCGACCAGTTAATTTTTATACATACCGGTATGTAGTATGATGATGATAAAACGTGATAATAATAAAGTATAAATGGATTCAGTAAGTAAAATATCAGTTTCATTACCATTACCTGTATCCCAAATACAGCTGTAATAGCCTATTTGACTTATGCAAATGGATAATGTGAGTGTAACACCTAGCCTAGGTCATATTCGCATCCTCACAATTCGCGGAATTCTCTGTGGAATGTATCTACCCATTATTTGTGGAAAGTTCACCCATTTGCAGTATTTTTCACTGAGAAATATTCACTAATTACTGTATTTTCATATCATTTTCATGACTAAATGCACTTTTTGTGACAAAACTATTAAAATACTCAGGTTTAAGCATTTTTGGAGGGTTTTTTCTTGTGTTTAAACTATCAGAATAGGCAATTCTAAGTGTTTTTAGAGGGGTTTTAAGAATTTGCGGATTTTAGCTATTCGTGGGGGGGCGGGGGCGGTACGCATCCCCCGCGAATACGAGGGTTTACTGTAGTTCACATGCACAATCTCATGTATGGTAGTACTGTATGGTAATAACTGATAAGAAAGTTGCTGTATAAAAATACATTTATGGTCTTAAAGCTATGGTAGGCCCTGGGTAAACACAGATAGGCTACTTGCTTACTGAATTGTGTTACAGTATTTACGAGAGAAAAAAAGAAGGGCTTACATTTTTCCAAAGTGTATGTATGCAGTATATTTGCTACAAATATGGGGAAAAGGTACATAATTACTTTTTGCATAAAGTTTTCAGTTTAAAGTGTGATTGGTGCTGTTTATAAACATATTGAGTGTTGACAGTTATGTGGTGTTGACAAGGGTGGGTGAAAGGTTTGGAATTGCCCCTGAACAGCCCTACATTTTTTTACTTGCCCTTATCCGGATTTCACAATTATCCGACGGGCCCTTGGTTATATAAACTGGATATTTGAAGGATTACTGTAAATGTTATTAAATACACCATGTTTAAACATTAAGTTTCTTTTGTTGTTGATGTTTAGTCATACATCTGCAACATATAAGCATCTTTGGAAGTATATGAAGCTCTTATTGACAATAACTGGTCACCCTGGGAAGTGGTTTTTCAACTTCAGGTATTTTCATTTTTACAGTATGAATAGTAGTCATGAAGTAGAATATGATGTCCAGATTTTAATTTTGCTAAAATAGTATTTCACATGAATTTGTTTGAATGCTGGCATTTAGTTTTGCATAATATCTCTACTGCTAACATAATCTTGGCAAAATAATGAAAATTTTTGTAAGTTGTAAAATGCATATACATTAAGTTTATTTATTGATGTTTACTTACACATCTGCTATATATATAAGTCCCCTTATAAGTATATGAAGTTGTTATTGGCAGTAATTGATCTTCCTGGGAAGTGGTTGTTTAGCTTCAGGTATTTTTTCACATGAATAGTCATGAATTATGAGTGTCCAGATGTTAATTTTGCATAAAGTATGGTAAACTTCATGTAGTTTTATTTGATTGTTTACATGTAGTTTTGCATGGTATCCTCACATATTAAATAATAAGTTCATAATACTGTAAACTGTATTTGTTTCTCACTAGCTGTACTTTAATAGTGACCCAAAAAGTGCAATTTTTTTTTTTTGCTGAATAATATCAACAGTTTTAAATTCCAATGTTTAAGGTTCTTGCGACTGTGGTTCTGTTCTGTGAAGTAAAATAATCATTTGCCCATAGTTTTTAATGTAATATGTTACAATATTTCCTTTTAGTTATAAAGCAAGTGATTTTATATTGGTCACAGAATATAGCTGTTATGCTTGTTCCTTTATTCACAGTTATGTAGATTTATTTGATTAAATATAGGAATTTGCAATTTTTTTTAGTTATAATCTTTCATATTTGATGTAATTTGGCATTTTCATAGCTGTTGATTAACAAGAAGTGCCGTATTTGTTTTATCTGTTAAACTTCAGTTATGAAACGGTCCACTATTTTAGAAGAACACTATCATTCTCAGTTACAAAAGACTGGTGTTACTCTGATGCTAGATAACTTGAGAAGAAGATTTCTTGTATAGTGTCCACATGTAGGCAACTTTTTGTTAATAACATATGAATTAAAAGGTGGAGCATATTGCCATGGGCACTTATTTTACCTAACTAAATGTTTACACTGTTGTAAATATAGTTCTCATTGTAGTTCTAACATAATAATTTTCTAATATATTTTTAGTTTATTTGTAATTTTTTACTTTTTACCAATAATCCAGTAATCATCAGTTTCTCCTTTTTCATGTAGCATACAAACTACTAAATCGCTAGTCCGAATATAGAAGTATTGTATAGAAGGACAAGACTTTTCCCTCTGTTAGAAACTCATTTTGCTTCATCATAAACCTATTACCTTTACTTGGATTTTCATGCATGTGTGCAAGTCCCCAAACATTCCCTTTCTAGTATACAAGACAAACCAACCCCCTCTTAAAGATCTGCAGTTTAGTGAATATTTAGTTTTTATAATATAATAATATAATGATAATTAATAATAATAATAATAATAATAATAATAATAAATGAAGGGAGTAGACCCTCTTTTAAACAGGATCTGTTGAAAAGAGAATGTGGTCTACCAGTATATATACCTTGGTGCTTACGATAGTTTGCCCATTATGAGATTTTCCAAGAGGATCTTCCTGCATAAACAATCATGCTATGAATGCTCATATAATAAAAATAAAAATAGGTAACATAATTTTCAACATTGAGATTATTGACAGTACAACAGATCATTGCCACCTTCACCCGCTAGGGGTTCTGCAGATTGGAAAGGTAAGGCCCAGCCTTTAACACCACCCAGGAAACTTTCCTCCTCCTGATGGTAGTACGAGGAACACTTCCTGTGGCACTCTTGAGCTGGGCAAGCAGACAAATCAGGAGTCTCCATCCAACATAAGTGACCCTTCCAGTACAACCACCCTCACTCTCCAACACCTACTTGTGGAGACAGGCATAATCATCAGCATCTGGGAGAAGGCTGCACTCAGCCACACTAATCCCCTTATAACCAGTCAAAATTCAGCTCCCCTTCCAGTAACAGTCTGGAGCCCTTATAGAAACCAACTGCTAAGCCCCTGCTCTGCAGATCCAACTAACCCCATCCAGAAGATAGCCACTGAGCTGGCTAAAACATTTGACACTGTACAGAAACCTCCTACAAGGATTCTCTACTACCTGAGAGTAACTCCAAGAATATACCCACTGAATGACCCCTACTGGAAACTACTGAATCACTTCATCATATTCAACTTCCACCCAAGTGTCTATGAATAAACACCTGACAGAATCGAGAACCTGCCTTTCCTCTTAACCATATTATGAATATCAGCCAACTTTTATCAATTGTTAGCACTGAAGAGAAGAAAGCAATGAGAACAGTTGAAAAGAATCAGTATAAAATCAAATCAGCTGGTGCTGCCACCACTTCCAACAGACTGATAGTAATAATAATTATATTCCCCATAGATAAATTCATTTGTATCTGGGTCCCTCAAGCCTTATTTTATTCCATCTATTGCTGCTTTCCCTTTGGGGATTGATGAGCTTTTTATGAGAAAGCGTACTGTTGGTTGGGTCATGTTTTATGTGCCCTGTCAGTGGCAGGTTCTCTTGTTGCTACCAGTGCTACACTACCACCTGCTCATTTTATCAACCATGTGACCCTAAAACGTTGTTTCTACTTTGAAGCAATTTTTTTTATTATTCAATCCAAGGTAAAGGAAAGCTTGTGTTGACTACAATGCCAGTACAAGATAATTGCTTGCCTCCTCTTTGTGAGACCTAGCTGTTGCCAGATGGCCCTTTACTCACCATGACTCAAGTTGAAGTTCATATCAGTGCCCAGCATCCATAAGCCATTTCTACTGCTGGTATTACTCTTTACATTAATATATCTTTGGCCTCCTTTAATCCTTTTGATACCAAGACCTCAGCTGTTGGTGCCTCTTCCCCTATTATCACAGACTTCATCTTCTAGTCATGCTTCTTCACCTGGTAATTCTTTTTAACATGGCCATTCTTCCTTCTGTTTAACACCTGATGCCAGTTCTCTCATGACTGACTTCTTGCCATTGAGGGCTAAGAAGGATATCACTTCCTCAGACATTACTCTAGCCGAGAAAGACCCTCATATTCTTTGTCTATAATTTGTAGGCCCAGTACACTGCAGTGACATATTTCTAACTGCTCTCCCACACCAGATCATAAGTCTTCAGATTTTCATCCTGCTTCCATTCAGCAGTTGTCTTCTAGTAGTATTATGGATTCAGACTTGAGCTTTTGCTGTGTACCTTCTTGCACCCAGCATCATCACCATTGCCAGCTGACAAAAGTCTCCAGTGATAGTACCACAACAGCAGCTGCAATAGAGATAGTTTCAGTGATTATAGAGTAACTTTTGCAGTTTCAGCTCCTCCTAAGGGTTGTTTCAGACCTATCACTGGTCAGCGCCTGCTTCAAGCTTTGTCTGACAAAGACTTTTTTTTTAATGAAAAATCTACTTTTTGATAGCGTAGCCACTGTTTATCCTCAAAGGAATTACTCTCATGGTCCCTAGAGGGCTCCATAGAATAGACCAACCAATTTCAAAGAATTCTCTTCTAGTTGATCTCGGCCAGTATAGTGCATGTTGACACTGATAGAGTATAGGACTCAAGACAGGGGGGCGCTTTCTCTTGTCTACAGCGACTGCCTAGTTCAATTCCTATTCTTAACCTGCGGATATGGCAACAGCACATTGCACTTCAGCTATTATTGTGTCAACCATGCACTCTGCGTGAGACTACAGTATTTATTTACTGTATTACCCTCTTGGTCTGCATAACTGTAAGACATGACATTCCTTTCATCTGACTACAAGCTCCTAGATCATAATTTGGTTGTCATGGAAGTACCAAACTCAGAAGAAAGTTGAACACATAGTTTTAAGTCCAGTGAAGAGTTGAGTTTTAAAAAAATTTTTAGTTGGTAGCTTATCTCATTAAAGTCAGAAGCCGGCGCCGATAGCAGCGTCATGTCTTCCACAAGGTGACAATTAGGTTTGGTTTGATTGTTTACGGTGCATTCTTAGTTAGCTGTCAAACAGCTTAATTGTATTGAAGTAATCATTTTAAAACAGTGTTGTTCTTGAAGATCATTGGTATATGATCTTTTATTTCAAGTTATCTTCGACTACTTAGTAGATATGCTAGGCTGCTTCATTTTTTTTATTAGTGGTAGCCTAACTGTTCATATACCAAGCTCAACTTCCAAGTATGTATCATTAATATCAGGGAACTTGGATCAAATTATATGATGTTATCCTTCACTGACCTACTTTTAGCAGGTATTGCGCCACCAGTAGCGGCATCCCTAGGAAAACATTTGTGATGTCTGTTTGCTTACGTGATTATTAAACTTTTACATTTTCATATAACTGGCATTGAAATTGTACTTAATTTATATGTACCTAGCTTATTAAAAATTTTCCTTTGGCAAAATATTTTCAAAGAAGTGCTTTCTTATGTAGCCTATAGCTCTACCTGTGTAACCTTGGCCTGGTAAACAAATTAGATTTACAATATACAGTTAGGTTGAGTGGTGTAACATTCAAGAATTTACTTTTAAGGCAAAATTTATGTAGTAATTGTATAATTTGATAAATGACTACTATCTGAGAAGAAAAAAACATTAGTATCAGGACTAACAGTATACAGCAATATGGCTACATACTTGTGCCAAAGTTAACCTATTTTATGTGAGTTTTGCTTAAGTTAGTGCAAATAATTAGCACATCCAACATTTTGTGAGAATACATTTACGACAAAATTTATGATAGTACAGTACTGTACTGTAATTGTGAACATGGTAATACTATACTATAATTGTGAGCATGGTAATACTACTGCCTTATGGATAACCATTGTCATAACATTATACCACAGCTACACACTTGTGACCAAGGTAGCTTGTAGTATTCTGAGTGTACTATCTGTACAGTGATTATAGATGGTTAGTACCAAGTAGTTTCTAATAAAAACTGTTCCTTATATCACTGCAGGGCAGCTGTTATTGAAGACCCACAGATTACGTATGCTGCAGCGAATTGCTAAGTTCGCTTTTTGCCAGTGGGTACAGCCCTTACCACCTGCCATGAACATAGCCCTTGTAGGAATAAAGGGGAATATGGTTGGTCGCCAGATGTGTGAAATATGTAACATGATCCTGACAACAAGTTTTAAGAATGAAACAGGTCGCTTTAAGCTGTCTTGTTGTGTCTTAGGTTTCAGTAAGGGTAAGGAGGGAAGAGACTACATATTTCTGGCAAAACTCCAGCAAAGTATATTTCCCTCCATTTTCGAGCAGAACCCATGTTTGGGCCAAAACCCAAAAGCATTGGTTCCTAGTGCCTCCCGGGTCAACCCCTCTGATGGGGAAGAGGAGTCTTTACTTGGGGGGACACAAAGTGGATACAGGCAGTCCCCGGTTAACGGTGGGCTTGGTTAACAGCGATACGGTTTTATGGCGCTTGTTTAGCAACGAAAATCAGCAATTTTCGGCACCGAAAATCGCCAATTTCTGCTTATCGGCACCAATAATTGGGTATTGGCACCAATACATACCTAACAGAGGCACCGATAACTGAAAATCAGCGCTTTGCGGCTCCGGTAACCCCCGAAAATTGCCAGAAAAGCACCGGAAATAAATCTCCAATTTTCGGTTAGCAGTGATTTTCGGTTATCATCACACCCTCAGAAATGGAACCCCGCCGATAACCGGGGACTGCCTGTATTGCCACTGAATGTGCCCTGCTGAACCCAGAAGGACCAGGGACACAGTCTTCAGCTGTACTTGGGAGAGATACCTCAAAAGGAAATCTGTCTCCCATGTGGCTATCAGATACGGAAGGGGATCCTAATAGGATCCACCTAACCTGTCTGAAGTGTCCGTATCTTCTGGGGGGCGGGTATAGTGATTCATCCAGGACTTATCTTCTTTGGTTACCCAGCAGTCGCAGCACAGCTTCCTGGGCACAATCAGGTTGCGCAAGCTCCCCTAATAGGGAAATATCATTTGCTGCATTTGCTGACTTCCACAAGGAAATAATGAGCAGCATCAAGTATGTCCTTGAGACATTAACCATGATTCCAAAGAGGAATCATGGTTAAGGTGTTGGAATTTCTCAGCTTTTAACCAAAAGAATAAAGTGGCTGCACAGTCTGCTTGGACAGAGTTTGGTATCAGAGCTCCGACTGATAGCAGTAATATGGCCAGTTCGGGCTACAAAACTTCAAGTCAAGAGATAGTAGGGGTCCAGTAACTGCCCCTAATGATACTAATAATCCTTGGCATGACACCTCAGTGTGTACAGTAAACCACCCATATTCTCAGGTGATGCATTCCAGACTCCCCGCTAATAGTTAAAATCCACGAATACTTAGAACCCCCTCTAAAAATGCTTATAACTGCCTATCTTGAAAGTTCAAATACCAAATGTATGCCTTAAAGTATCATCCTACATCAAATATACCATAAATTGTTATCCTATTCCTGTATTAATATTATATTACTAATATATAATATATTATTAATATAATTTCAAAGTCATCTTAAACATTAGTACCCCTAAAAATATATACATACGTACTTTTAATCCTTCCAGCCAAAGGAGAGAGAGAGAGAGAGAGTTTATCTCTTTAATCTCTCTGACAACAAAAAGATTTTATATATTCGTTTTTTGTTTTCCAAAGATGTATTACCTTTACTGCACATTTTTAAAACACTATGAACACACACACAAACAAACAGTATCTTTTCCTGAGAGAGAGAGAGAGAGAGAGAGAAGGGCTGAACTAAGTATTTATTTATCTATCTATCCATTTCTTACATTCTACCCTTTGGAGAGAGAGAGAAGAATAACTCCTTACGATATCAAGAGATTGAAATCCATGAGCTTCTGAGGGCAACACTTCTTCCCCCTAGCCAATATGTCAAACTGTCAAGTAAATTGACATTTACCCTCCCCCCTCCTTTCTCAAGTCGAGGATAAAAATATTGGGAATCACTATTTGTTTGTTTAAAATGTTAAATAATTTACTACAAAAGCATGGAAAATACTATATTATTATTATTATTATTATTATTATTAATAATAATATTTAAAAATTAGTGCTTATTAGGTAAATCATTTATCATACAAAAGAAACCTACTTATATATTACATGTTGGAAAAATTCTCTCATCTAAATAAAAGAAAGAGAAAGAGACAATCATTAATTTTATTATTTAATGTTATTATTTAATCTTATTAAACTTAATATTATTATTTTAAAATTAGTACTGTAAATCATTATTTTATCTTAAAATGTACCCTCTAAAAATGCTTATACAGTACTATCATCTTGAAGCACTTATATATCATTTTAATATAATTCAATAGTACTTGAACCCTTAAACGCCGACTGGATGTATCGTACGTCAACTAAAATTGTCTGTTGGGTGCCGAGTGGACGTACCGTACGTCGACTACAAAAAATTTCAACCTTCGGTCAACTTTGACTCGACCGAAATGGTAAAAAAAATGCAATTGTAAGCAAACTCTTACATTCTAGTAATATTCAATCATTTACCTTCATTTTGCAACAAATTGGAAGTCTCTAGCACAATATTTCGATTTATGGTGAATTTTTGAAAAAAGTTTTTCCATATGCCCGCACGGTAACTCGGCCGAAAATTTAAGAAATTCTTTCGTCATTTTGTCGTAATTTTTGCACCGTTTTATATTAGCCATTACATAAAGATTTATATAGGAAAATATGCGCAATTTCATGTAAAATATAACAAACAACAACCCATAGTTGTAGCTTTTATCAGTTTTGAAATATTTTCATATAACTCACGATGTGCCAAAATTTCAACCTTCGGTCAACTTTGACTTGACCGAAATGGTCGAAAAATGCAATTGTAAGCTAAAACTCTTACATTCTAGTAATATTCAATCATTTACCTTCATTTTGCAACAAATTGGAAGTCTCTAGCACAATATTTCGATTTATGGTGAATTTTTGAAAAAAACTTTTTCCTTACGTCCCCGCGCGGTAACTCAGCCGAAAATTTCAGAAATTCTTTCGTCACTTTGTCGTAATGTTTGCACCATTTTTCTAATAGCCGTTACATAAAGTTTTATATATGAAAATGTGCGCAATGTCATGTAGAATACAACAAAAAATGACTCATTGTTGTAGCTTTTATCAGTTTTGAAATATCTTCATATAAATCACGATAAATAGAAAAAATTTGACCTTCAGTCAACTTTAACTCGACTGAAATGGTCGAAAACTGCAATTGTAAGCTAAAACACTTACAGTCTAGTAATATTCAATCAATTACCTTCATTTTGCAACAAACGGGATGTCTCTAGCACAGTATTTCGATTTATGGTGAATTTTTGAAAAAAACTTTTTTTTACGTTCGCACGTTACGAATTCATGCATCATTTTGTGATAATATTTTCTTTGTGTTGCTTTGATCGTTTTACAATTTGTTATACACTATACCAAAATCATCGCAATTTAGTGTACAATACAAAGAAAAAAAATAACTCATTAGCTTTAACCGTTTTGCTCACAGTGCGATTTGTATACAATTATATATGAAATTTTTTTTTCGCTGTCATATATTTCAATATTTATATATGATAATGATATTTTTTTTCATTTCTGATAGTTGCATACTAAACTTCAGGTAATGACAAAAAAAGGAGCCAAAAATGAACTCTTAATCTTAAAAACTAAGCGTGCTGTGATTTTTTTGAAAAAAAATTTTTTTCCGCTTTGGCGCTAACTCCCGAACGCCGCCGGCATACAGCAGACACTTTTGTAAATAGAGGCTCGGCGTTTAAGGGTTAATATAATTTTAATATTTCAATAGTATCAATTCTGAACATATATTTTCACTTTAATGAAGTCCGGGTCCGTCCTGAATGGAGGGGAGAAAACCAGTTTCTCTCTCTTTCTCTTTGAGTTATGTATTTTTTAATCTTACATTATTATTATTATTATTATTATTATTATTATTATTATTATTATTATTATTATTATTATTATTATTATTATTAATAATATTTGAAAATTAGTAAATAATTTTTTTATCATAAAAAATGTATTTAGTCATGAAAATAACATCAAAACACACTAATTAATGAATATTTCTAGACAAAAAAGTTTGCGAATTGCCAAATTTTTCATAAATAATTTATAGAAAATCCCACAAATCATGAGAACGCAAATACGGGGGGTTTACTGTATCTTTTCTCCTGATGGTAAATACCTTTTTAATGAAAGAAAAACTATGATTGAAATTAAACATGTAAAATTTCAAAACAGAGCAGCTTTTCCTAATATGGAATGGCGCCTAGTCCCTCCTTCAGTAGGCGTTGAGAAACAGCCGAAGGAGACAGTTATCCTACTTATGAATATAACATTGAAAGCCATAGAAGAAAATTTTTACTAGGTTAATAAAAAGTGGAGTTCTACATCGATTTTGGATGACCCAGTATGCTCACCGGCAGCCCCAGCCTTTTGTCCCTTCACCTTTAAAATAATTTATCATGTGAAGGCAGATTTTCAGAATTTTGTGGTAACTGGGAAACGAGAGCCAGTGGAAGAATTAAAGCCATTTGTCACTGTCATTCCGGTATCTGATAATTCTACTAAGGAATGGACAACACTTGTCCTTCCTTTTGAAAGGAAAAAGCTTGCTCTGGATGTGGCTACTCAGTAGTCTGGGATCCCTGTCAGAAAAATCTCAGAGGGTACAGCCTTGGCTGAGTTTCATGCCAGGCTCCACCTCCTCAGTATCATAACCTCTACTACTATGCTGGAAGTTGCCATTAGAAGGCTTACAGAATCTTCCAAAACAATGTTTGCTGTTGTGTCCAAATTACTTACATGGACCCTATGGAGAGCACTCTATGATTTTCTAGTGTTGCATTAAGGCACGAATGGAAATATTGGCTGGCTCCAATATATCACTTCCCAATGTAGTCTCCTTATTACATTCTACCCCCTTCTGCAAGGACCTTTTTGGGATTCTGTTGTGGCTCAACTCACTGAACAAGGCTGACAACAGAACTACAATATACGCTCTCCTTGGAAAGTCCTCCCTTTGGGGACACAGTATTATCTTCAGCAGCTAGGGTGGTAGTGGTCTCATCCTCCCCTCCTTTAAAGAGATTTTTCCAAAAACCAGACCCCTCTTTGGAAGATTACGTGCAGAAGGCCCTTTTGAAGGGAGCCATAGAGAAACATGCATATATTCGCCACTGAGCACGTCTCTTCCGTGTCCCCAAGAAGGATTCTTCCAAATGGAGGGTGATCCTTGATCTATCAAAATTGAACAGACACATTGTTTGCCACAAGTTTCGGATGACTACTGTTGCCCAAGTACATTCAATCATTCCACAAGGGACCTGGACATTTCTATAGATCTGAAAGATGTATACTGGCATGTCCCTATCACCATTCCCTTCCACCCCTTCCTAGGGTTCTGGATAAGGAAGGAAACGTACAGATTCAAAGTCATGCAGTTTGGGTTAAACATTGCCCCTAGAGTTTTTACAAAATTAGCAGCAGTAGTTGTCCGAGAACTCAGAAAAGAAGTAATGCAACTGGTAGCCTACCTAGATGATTGGCTAATTGGAGGGGCCCACCAGAGAAGAGTGATTATGAAACCTAAGAGTGGTAGTCAACAGGCTCCAGTCAAAAGGTTTTCTAATAAATTGGAACAAATCCCACCTTACACCCAGCAGATGCTTTTAGTGGCTGGGACTTTGTTGGGATACTCTTCACGGCCAGTTGTCTCTTCCAACCAATACTCAAAACAGAATAAGGAAGGACCTGAAAAGGTTCCTTGCACAGCCCAGCGTATCCAGACATCAGTTGGCATGTATGACAGGCTTGTTAGAGTTCGCATCTGTGATAGACCCAATCCTCAGCTTGCAACTAAAAAATGTAAACAAATTTTGGCTATCACATGTAAGAAAAAAGATTCTTGTTCGGCTTCATCAGAGAGTCGAAAAGGTGGGGAGATATCCGGCCGTGGACTTGGAAGGGGTCTGGCAAAATGGGTCACCCATACTCCTCCATCTGTATGAGTGATAATACACACAGATGCCCCATTGACAGGTTGGGGAGGCCATTGGGAGGATCGTCAGGTTGTCACCTGCTCTGAGGAAGTGTCATATCAACTTTCTGGAGCTGATGGCTGTCTTTCTGTCTCTCAGGAAATTGAAACCTCCAAAAGTGACACAAAATTTGTTGGTCATAGACAACAGGACTGCAATGTCTTGCATCAAGAGGTCAGGCTCACGTTCACCTCTTATCAATACAGTAATGCTATTCATCCTTTGGATGGCGCAAGCAGAGAAGTGACACTTGTCTGCAACTCACCTCACAGGGTCTCTGAATGTAATAGCAGACTCCATCAGGGGAAAAAACAGCCTCGACCGAGTGGATGTCAGACAGTTGCTCCCTTCAATTAATTGCCAACATACTTCCACATCCAGAAGTGGACCCGTTTGCCACATGCGAGAACCACCAACTTCCAATGTATGTGTCTCCGAACCTGGACAATCAAGCAATAGCAAGAAATGCATTCCTACAAGACTGGAACAAATGGAGGACAATATACATTTTTCCTCCATTGTCCCAGATTTTGAAGGTTTTGAACAGACTTCTAACCTTCAAAGGAACTGCTTACTTAATAGCTCCAAATTGGCTAAACAGGCATTGGTTCCTATTACTTCAGCATTGGGTGAAGAACTCGTTCCATTACTGTCCGCTTTTCTATCCCAGACAGCAGGAGGGAGAGTTGTCTGTGTGCCCTCCTTTCTGAGATGAGACCTTCATGCGTGAGTTTTTTAAATCTTGCCTACTGTGAAAATTACTCACCCAGCATTGCTAGATACCTATTGCAGAAACTGTGGACATCATCTATTCAGCAATACCAATCCATATGGAAAGTATCATTAGGTTATACAAGACTGGAACAAATGGAGGACGATATACCTATTTTCCTCCATTGTCCCAGATTTCAAAGGTTTCGAACAAACTTCTAACCTTCAAAGGAACCGCTTGCTTAATAGCCCCAGATTGGCCAAACAGGCATTGGTTCCTATTCAACAACCGGTGAAGAGCTCAGTTCCATTACTGTTCGCCGTTCTGTCTCAGACAGTAGGAGGGAAAGTTGCTTACACATCCTCCTTTCTGAGCTGAGACCTTCATGTTTGGATTTTTAAAATTTTGTCTACTGTGAATTACTCACCTAACAATGCTAAGTACCTAGTGCAGAAACTACAGACACCATCTAATCGACAATACCAGTCTGTCTGGAAAGTATGATTATATCCATGCTGAGAGGCCAGTTGAGATCTCTGTTGAAACACTTGTACATTTTCTTATACAGTATATCTTTTTGAAGACAAGTAGACAAGTGCTTTGCTGTTACAACAATCATGGCATACAAGGCAGCATTAGTGGAACCCTTGTTTTATGGAATTGATATTGATTCTAGTATAAAAATTGTTACTTCCCTTCTCTGACCTTTTGCATTGCAAAGACGTGCTCCTGCAAGGCTTCCAATTATGTGGTCCCTGAATAAGATGCTTAGACTTCTGTCAACCCCTCAGTTCAGTGGGTCTAATACAACTACAACTCATATGCTGCAAAAGGCAATCTTCTTGACTACTTTGGCATCAGGAGCTTGTATTAATGAATTGGGCTCTCTTAGACGCGAACAATGCTGCATTACTGAAACAGCTAACCATCATTTATTATTGTCCTCTGGCCCATCATTCCTGGCCAAGAATGAGAACCCTTTAAAGAGGAAATCTCCTATTCTGATAAGGAGGTTCAATTTATCAGATAAAACATTATGCCCTTTTCAAGCACTTAAGGTTTTACCTACAGGTCATGACAAACATTCCAGAGGGTCCAATTTTCTTAAGCCCTACCACAAACAAACCACTCTCTCTACATGGGCTGAGAATAATTTTAATGTCTCTTATTAAAAAGGCAGACCCCCACTCCTTTCCTAAGTCACATGACATCTGGAATGTAAGCACATTGTTGGCTTTCTTCGGAAATGTTTCTTTCGAGGAAGTTTCCAAGTGTACAGGGTGGTCATCAGTACCAGTTTTCTTTAAACATTATTGCCATGAGCTCAAACAAATTCGACTACACTGTGTATCACTAGGTGGTATGTTAAGTCCTGACCCCATAGGCGCTACGGCAGAAAACCAGGGGTCTTCTTGATGTGGTGGGTATGCTAAGGTATCGCTGGGAAAGGTGCAACAATGCTGCGACCAAACCCAGCACATTAGAACTACATCCTAATGTTTATAAATTCATGTTTAGTTTCTTGCTCTTTGTTTCCAAACCCTATGGGCATCTGGAATAATGAATGTGGTTGATAACTTGTGGTGACTTAACATTGGACCAAAAATTTTATCTGGGTTGTTGGGATTGAAATTTAAGAGGTTAAGCCATTTTGTCACCTATCAATTTCTTTGGTAAGCTCCTTTGAGGATGTACAGTGGCTACACTATCAAAAATCAGGTTTTGATGTAGGAAAAACCCATTTTTGGTAGCCACTGTGAGTCCTCAAACCTACCCACCTTTCCTGATGAAAAGTTATGGGATTTGGGTGAATAGTTATCCTGCATAGACCTGAAAGAGAGTAATGAGTAAATAGTCTCGCGTATAGTGCGTGGTTGACACAATAATAGCTGATGTATGATGCGCTGTTGCCACATCTGCAGGTTAAGAATAGGAGATGAACCTAGGCAGTTGCAGTAGACAAGAGAAAGATCCCTCTTGTCTTGAATCCTATACTCTATCAGTGTCAATGTGCACTACTGGCAGAGACCAACTAGAAGAGAATTTTTTGAAATTGGTAGGTTTATCAAATGGAGTCCTCTAGGGACCATGAGAGTAACTCCTTTGAGGATGCACAGTGGCTACCAAAAATAGGTTTTTCCTATGTCAAAAACTTTTTTCATCGAGTCCTCATCCTCCTGTCTCCAGTGTAGACTTTGAATTCCCAATACATGCCTTAAAAGATTATGTTGTGCACCAGCAATCAGGGAGGTCCCTACAACCCTGGGTAAGGACTTCTGATTCATTCAGCTGTCAAATTTGGTCTCATGTCTTCAGTGAAGAGGGCAATATCTAGTAGAGAGGTTTAGAAATACTGATTATTCTACTCCAAAACAGAATAGAAAACAATGAGAGCCTGTGAAGCCTCTTTCAGCAACAGAGCCTAGGGAAGAGTCTAAATCTGGAACCACCTTCTCTGGCATTCAACTTCTCTACAGCCAGTGTAACAGCCAAGATTTTAAGGTATGACTGGAAAATTTTCTCTAGATGAAGGATCCTCAAAGGGGTATGAGAAGCCAATACGATACCACAATTATTCTCCTTGATGGACTTAAGGCTTCATCACTTTTAGAGAATCAGAGGCTTAATCACTTTTAGAGAATCAGCATCTCTGTTTCCCCAGTCCCCTATTATTTTGCACCATTGAAGATCATCTCAACCAAGGAATTCTTGTAGGAAGTACTTGTCATGGCTAGCTGGCAGGGATTGACACTTATTGATGTAACCACCTCCTTCCTTAAAAACAGGTGACTAGGCTTTAAGACATCTCCATGTACAGACAGATGGTGTCCTCCCTGGGTAGTCTTGGTATTTCTTAAGAATAGTTCCTTGACATTATCCATTATTTTCTTAAAGAATAGGTGCACAGTGATAATAAACTTTTCAGAGTTGTTATCTTCATTGGATATGAAACATGTCTTAGTCCTAGACATCATGAACAACATCATGAATCTTTACCTGTTTTCATCCAACCTACCAGAGAACTGACTGACAAACTAGGTTCAGCTACCACATGAGTAGCAATGAAGATTCTAGGCAGCTCCAGTCCTTCATGCAGTCAGTACATAATAATAGGGAGATGAGGAAGATCACCTAGGTCACCGCATCCCAGAATTAGACAGGACCAGTGCACCCACACATGCCAGCAAAATGTCAGTTTCCTTCAAGTCTTCTCCAGACACACATCACAAAGAACTGATTGTTACATTTTGGTCTCGGCAAATAAGGCAGGTTACTTGCCAGATCACCAAATGAGAAGAGAAGATGAAGACAATACCATCTCTCAGAGCGATCCAGCCAAGTGGGGCCCTCATTACTAGAAATTTTGGTTAACATGGTAGGATTAAGAGCAGTCTTTGGTGGTGAGGACCCTGCATGCAGGTTATCAGTTGTGTCAGTTACTTTCTCTGGAGTAGGGACCCCCTTTTCTAACCCTTTTAGTAACATTCAAATCATATGCCCTGCATGCAGAGAGGTTCCTTACCTTTTTACAAACCCTTTTTAAAATACCCAAGAGACAAATCCTTTACAGCTTCAGTGTAACGCTCAAAATATTAAGCTTCTTAAGGTTAAATGATTAACAAAATCCCACTAATCAAACCAATAAAATCACTAAATAGGTCTTAATTCTATTTTCCTGAATAGCTTGAGGATAACCAGAAGTTTTTATTAAAATTCTATTTTCCTGAATAGCTTGAAGGTAACCAGAAGATTTTATTAAAATTCTGTTTTCCTGAATAGCTTGAAGATAACCAGAAGATTCTATTAAAATTCTATTTTCCTGATTAGCTTGAAGATAACCAGAAGGTTTTATTAAAATTCTATTTTCCTGAATAGCTTGAAGAAAACCAGGAGATTTTATTTAAGTTCTGTAGATAGCCTGACCACCATAATATTCAGATCAACCCCCGTCTCCCAGCTGAGAATAAATAAACCCCCCTCTTAAAACCTTTCGTCTGGCACCAATAGTAAATAACAAGGGTATAAAGCATATAGATCCAGAAAATACAACTACAGGATATAATCGTAAAGACTTAGATTTATAATTTTCTACCATCAAATTCAACGCATATCACACAAATCCTCCAACCAACCTAACAGCCAAAGCAAGCAATTTTATAGATAAAGTCGAACAAATTATAGTAGGAGATGGAAAAACAAGCCAAGAAACAGTAGCTCCACCCTCTACAGCACCTACTCTCAACCCCAGAGTAGGTCAAGTTATTAAAGCATCAGAATCACTCACCGAAGAGATAGAACTTAAATTGTAATCACCACTAAGCCTATAATACACTAAATGGAATCTATAACAAACCAGGCGACCAGTAGCCAAAGCTAGCAACCAAAAACAAACCTCATTTAAAGGTTTCAAGAAAGCTACCTCTAAAATAAAATCTTTAGAGTAAAATTCAGCTAAAAAAGGAAAACCACAAAGAGCGTATAAAATTAATCAAATCCCCTCTTATACGGATATCTTGATAACCCCCGACCCTGTGAATGATAGACCCGGCGCACATAAACAAAATACAGTAGCTTTAAATAAAGCACGAGTTAATGAGTGAAATAAAGCCAAAGTAACCCAACCAAGCCTCAAAATTGTAATTATAACTCCTAATTGTCTTAAAGTAGATAGAGCAATAATCTTTTTCAGATCAGTCTCAAAATTAGCCCCAATCCAGCCATAAATATAGTCAAACACCCCAACAACAGCAGTAAAGCCCTAGCAAAAGAAGCTATTAACCTAGGACTAAATCAAATTAAGAGATAAACCCCAGCACTAACTAATGTAGAAGAATGAACTAGAGCAGAGACAGGAGTAGGAGCAGCCATTGCTGCAGGCAACCAAGCAGAAAATGGAATTTGAGCCCTCTTAGCCAGCACCACTAAAAAAATAACATCTGGTAAGAGACTCTTCTCCTGCATAAAAATAAAAATTTCAACCCCCCAAACTCAATATTAAAGAAATACAGTACTGAGTAAAATGGTCACATCGCCCACTCGGTTAGATAAAGCTGTCAAGATACCAGCTCCAGCAGACTTCATTTTGATAATAAATAACCAAAGCATAAGAAACTAAACCTAAGCCATGCCAACCCAATAATATACTAACTATATTAGGACTGATACTCAATAGAAGCATAGAAAGAACAAATCCTAAAACCAGATGCATGGAAGGCCCAGTATTATAATCCCCAGACATGTAACCACCTCTATAAAATAAAACTATAGAAGAAAGAAAACAAACAAAAGACATAAATATCATAGACATTCAGTCAATAATTAAAGCCATTTCAATACTAGCCCTGTTAATACTAACCAACTCTCAATCTATAAAATAACAACAACCAGAAAAAAGTAAGCTTAAATAGGTAACCAGACTAACAATAGACACAATTAATAAAAACACTATACTTCTTAAATTGATCTCATTATTCCACAACAATGCCTAAAATAAATAATTATATCTTTGGCTCTACAAACCAATATTTTATTTAAACTGTTTAAGCTATTAACAAACCAAAATTGAACCCTTCAACACTAAAACATTCAAGGGGGCCCAATGAAGTATTAGAACTAGATAATCCTGAAATTTACTGGAACAACAGGAAAATAAAGCCCTAAAATACATTCCATGCTGACTTTAAGAAAACATATAAAGCCTATAAGCAGCTCTTAAAAAAGAAAGCAAGGCAACCAGAACTATCGCCAACAAAGCTCAAGAAACACCCTAAGCATAAGACTAATATCCCCCAGAAAATTAACAGTAGGGGGAGCAAGCCATATTCCCACCCATCAGTCAAAACCACTGCAAAGCCACAGTAGGTATAAAGTTAAGTAAATCCGTCCTAACCAACAACCTATGTCTCCCCAAGTGCTCATACACCATGTTAGCCAAACAAATTAACCCAGAAGAACACAGACATGCCCTATCACAATGGAAACAGCGCTAGACAAGCCCCATCACCTAAATACCCCAAGACCACATAAAACCAAGCCCATATGAGCCACAGAAGTATAAGCAATTAAAGCCTTGATGTCAGTTGGACGTAAACAGTAAACAAATAAAACTTACAAAAATATCACCCAACAAACCAAACGAAACCCACAACCACCTAAAAGTCACAGCTGAGTGAATGGAAAGGGGACATACCCGAACTAACCCACATCCACCTAACTAACCCACAACCACCTAAAAGTCACAGCTGAGTGAATGGAAAGGGGACATACCCGAACTAACCCACATCCACCTAACTTTAATAAAACGCCAGCTAAAATCATAGACCCGGCCTCCGGAGCCTCTACATGGGCCTTAGGAAGTCATAAATGAACCAGGCAATTTAACAATTTAACAATGAAACTCCCAGCAAACTTACTCTACACTCAGGGACCAGCGACAAACCAAATGAAACTGAACCACCCCTACTAGACAAGCTCAAAATAGAAATTAACAGGGCAAGGAACCAAATAGAGTGTAAAATAACATGTATACCCCCGCCTGCAATCGTTCGGGCTGATACCCCCAGCCCAAAATCAAAATTATAGTAGGAATTAAAGAACTCTCTAAACACATAGAATATCAAATAATCAATATGTGAAAATGTTAAAACTAAACTCAATGACAAAAAAGCGTTGACTAGCAAGAATACACTATCAAAATAATTGAAATTTTTTACCTCTTGCCTTCTCCTAACAACCAAAGCCATAATCCAAAAACTCAATAAAATAAAAATATATACAATATAATCCAATCCAAACCCTAACCCTAAACAAGAAAAAGGAAACCCATTAAGGGAATAAACTCCAAATACAGAAGGAGCCAATAACAAGGACATCTAGACAGCCAGTCAACTATCAACAGCCAAAGTTATCAACAAAATCTTAACATCTAACATTAATACTCCCAAAATTATCATTTGCATGACTACAAACGATAGAAACCAGCAAAGCCAAAGCCAAAGCCCCCTCACACACAGCAAGAGTACGAAAAAACAGCTCAAAATATAAATCCCCACCTAAGTGCCCAAAAGCCTGAGCTATAAACCAAAAAATATTTCCTATAATAAACTCAAAGCTTAACAGTACATTCAGCAAATGTTTTTGTTTCCCCACAAAGCCAACAAACCACAACACAAACAAACTAATGGGACATAAAGTCAAAAACTGAAAATTACCGTTAGTTTTAATCGTTTAAATAAAATAATGGTATTTTAAACCATAGATGAATTTATTGTTCTTGAAGCTCAGAAAGAAGAAAATACAGGTGGTCCCCGGTTTACGACGGGGTTCCGTTCTTGCGCCGTCGTAACCCGAAATCGTCGTAAGCCGGAAAATCGTCGAAAATCGTCAAAAATCATAAGAAAACCTTACTTTTAATGCTCTGGGTGCATTGAAAACGACGTAAACTGCATTATTATTGAGTTTTACATAAAAAACCTTCAAATTATGATTATTCTGCCATTTTGGGGCCATATTTCTTCCGTCAGATCGGCTACGACGCGTCAGAATCTGCGAACATGCGTCATAAAGCCAGGAAATAATTTCTGATGAATATATTTGAAAAGCGCCAGAACCTCAGAACGCCGTAAGTCGGAACTTAAACCGGGGACTCCTATTCCCATCCTCAGTCCCCAGAACTAATATTTTTGTATAAACTACTGTACTTTCTGTATCAACGCACTACTTCTGTCCTCCTTTATGGTAATATCACTTCAATTTGCTTCACACACATAAGACACCCCCTGGTCACGGGACTTACATTAATTTTACAAACCGTCATAATCTGCGTATCAGCTGGACTCTTATCAAAATTCAAATGATTCTCCTACATCTTATTCTTACTCTTTCTAGGAGCAACATTAGTTGTATTCATCTATGTGGCATCCCTAGCTTCAAATGAAACATTCAAACTTTCAATTAAAATAATATCAGCCTTTATTCTGCCTATAACTACAGTATTAATTCTCCCACTAACCGACCAAATAATAACCCCAACCAACCCGTGGGGCCCTGGTAGACCTGCCCACCCCAGCTAACATTTCTGTTCTGTGAAATTTTGGATTCCTCCTAGGCATGTTCTTAATGGTTCAGATTGCAACAGGATTATTCTTAGCAGTACATTACACAGCAAATGTAGACCTAGCTTTTTCAAGAGTAGCCACATTTGTCAGGAAGTAAACTATGGATGACTCCTCTGGATGGTTCATGCTAATGGTGCTTCATTCTTTTTCATTTGCCTATACAAACATATTGGACGAGGAATTTACCACTTATCATTCTTATATATACATACTTGATCAACAGGAGTAATTATTTTGTTTTTAAGCATAGCAACAGTTTTCTTAGGATATGTGTTACTATGAGGACAAATATCATTTTGGGTGGGCAACCGTAATTACTAACTTAATATTAGCCATCCCATTCGTAGGGACAGATCTAGTATAATAAATTTGAGGTGGATTCGCAGCAAGTAATGCAACCTTAACACAATTCTTCACCTTCCACTTTTTATATCCATTCATTATTGCAGCTGCCTCTATAGTGCACATTTTATTTTTACATTAAACAGGGTCCAGCAACCCTCTGAGAATTTCTAGCCAACTAGAAAAAGTACCATTCCACCCATACTTTTCATTTAAAGGTATTGTAGGATTTGTAGTCACACTGGCCGCCCTAATTATTCTAATTCTAACACTTCTAGACCCATACCTACTTGGAGATACTGACAACTTCATCCCAGCCAACCCTCTAGTCACCCCAGCACATATTCAACCAGAATGGTACTTCCCATTTGCTTACGCAATCCTACAATCAATTTCAAATAAACTAGGAGGCGTCATTGATCTAGTTATTTCAGTAGCCATCCTATTCATCTTACCATTCACACAAAAACAAATTCCGAAGACTGCCTTCTACCCTGTCAGACAGATTCTATTTTGATCTATAATCAGAATTGTAATCTTACTCATATGAATTGGAGCCCGACCCGTAGAAGACCCCTACATTCTCACAGGATAAATCTTAAAAGTCCTGTACTTCTCCTTCTTTATCATCAACCTGCTAGCATTAATCACATGAGATAAACTCATGGACTGACTATTTACTTTTAGGAAGACGTGTTTTGAAAGCACCCAACAAGAGTTCGAATCTCTTAATAGTCTACCCTAATTTTCTTACAAAACTATACTAGTATAACCTATAAAAAAACCTTCAACCCCATAAAAAAAGTACAATAATTTAAAGCCACTGGAAGGAAGCTCTTCCAAGCAATACAGTACATATCAACTTATCATAGTGGAAACGTGGTAAAGTACCATGCACCCAGACAAAAAAAAAGCCAATAAATATGACCTTTATATAAAAAGAAAAATAAGACACCTCCCCAAAAAAATAATAGAAAAAAAGAGCACTTAAAACAAAATCCTGGCAAACTCAGCCATAAAAATTAAAGCAAACCCACCACCTCAATGTTCAGTGTTAAAACCAGGCACTAATTCAAACTCGCCCTCCACAAAATCAAAAGGAGTGCGATTACTCTCAGCCAAACGAGAAGGAAATCAACAAAGCTCAAGGAAACCCCAAGAGAAAAAATCAACAATAATGCTGATAACTCTCAACAAACCTAAATCAAACCCTCCTACTAAAAACAACATACTAAGCAAAATTAAAGCAAGACTTACTTCATAAGAAATAGTCTGAACCACAGCACGAAGACAACCTAAAAGAGAATACTTAGAATTAGATGCCCAACCTGCCTGTATAGTAGAATACACCTGGCACTTGTACAACATAGAAAAAATAAAACCCCAAACTCAAAAGAGAACAAACCTAACTCATATTGCATCAAACATCAACAAACTTAAGCAATACAGGAGATAAATAGTAAGGAATAAAATTACTTATAGTAGGAAAAGTTTGATTCTTAGTAAACAATTTAACAGCATCTGCAAAAGGCTGTAACAAACCAGCATAGCCCACTTCATTGGGACCCTTACAGATCTGAATGTAACCCAAAGTCTTACACTCAAGTAAAGTGAAAAAAGCAACAGAAACCAGAACCAAAATCACTAAAATTGGATAAGTGGCTAACTTAATCAAAATCATCATAGAAAGAATTCACAAAGAATACTTCCCTATTACCTATAGTAATCACTATATTAACGGATCCTAAATCTGACGCACTAATCTGCCAAGGCAACCCATGAAAGTTTATCTTATAAAAAACTATCTCAAAAGCTCAATCCTTTCGTACTAGAACCATTTTTAAACTTATAAAAGATAGAAACCAACCTGGCTCACACTGGTTTGAACTCAAATCATGTTAAATTTTAAAGGTCGAACAGACCCACCAACTAAATGGCTACACCTAGCTGAAATTTTAATTCAGCATTGAGGCCGCAACTACAGGGTGTTTCGAAATTAGAGCCCCCCGCCTCTCTACAGCATAAAGTAAAATTGATACGAACAAAAACAAAAGTGATTCAGAACAGGTATTTATTTAAGTTTCTCTCTTGAGTATTTAATATTTTGTGTGGCCTCCATCTGCCTGTACCACAGCCTGCATTCTTGAGGGGTATGATTTCAGCAAATCGCAAAAAAGCTGAGACTCAAACTCCATTTCCCTGACTACTTCAGTCACCTCTCTTCGCAGGTCGTCGAGGCTTGGTATACCATCATAGTTCACTGTGCGCGCTTCAACATGATCCTTTAAGATACTACCAATGTTTTCACACACATTAAGGTCAGGGCTACCTGGAAATTCACTTGACGAGAAGAAATCGATACCACTGTTTCAAGCAGCTCCTGTGTCTGAAGAGCCTTGAAACATGGTGCCTTATCATGCAAAAATGTGACTTCTTCAACAGATAACACATTTTCAGGATCTTTGAGGAAAGGAAATATTCCACAAGAAAGCAGTTTCTCTAAAGCATTCGCCATTCCATGACTGTCCTTTTTCTTTGATGATCCACATTAAGCGTTTGGCTGTGAAACAGAGAAATATTCCCAAACATTCAGGAAGTTTCACAATTTGGCGATAGCGCACATCATCTCTGATATCATCCAACTTTGCAGCCCAAATGATGTCATTTTTATGATTTGGCTTCCTGACTGTGTAAATGAAGAATTCATCTGATGCGGCAACATGGAGAAAGTCAGCTTCATTCCAATCTTTAAGAAATGAACCACAAAACCATGCTCGGTCTTCTCTCTGTTGCTGAGTGATGTTGGGCTTGCTGATAACATGAAATGGCTTGATACAGGATTTTTTCAACTTACGATATACAGCACTATAACTTCTCTTCTTTCCCCTTTTTGTTTCTAGTTCAAGTGCCAATTTACGTAAAGACTTTTTTGGTCTACCCACTGCCTCAGCTATGATGTCTTTTGACCTGAGAAAGACTTCAGGCCTTCCAAGATTCTCACTCTTTTCGTGGTGTCAGTCATATGGATTTTTGTTCCAGTTTCTTTTAACAAAGAATTCATCTCTTTTAATGTATTTAGCTATCCAGGAACGTGAAATGAAGGATGTGCCAGCATCCCTGGCCTCTGAAGGTTATAGCCCGGATTCGATCAGTCCATCTGATATCCTCCGAGTCATTAGCCATGGCTGTATCTAACTCCATCACTCAGTCTGAAAATACAAGAAATGTAAAATGAAAAATAGTTTAATAGAAACTTAAAATAATGTACTTGGAGATAGACTTTTAGCAGAAAACTTCATAACTTTCCATTTGTTCTGTGGAGGGGGGCCTCTAATTTCGAAACACCCAGTACTCTTGTTGATAAGAACTCTCAAAGAAAATCACGCTGTTGTCCCTAAGGTAACTTATTCTCTTAATCCTCAAAAATGATCAAACACTAATTAATACTATAAAATTTAATAGACAGTTCCGTATTATATCTACATCTCCCCAACGAAATGTAAACTAGACAAAACTACTTTTCACTCACATTGCAAATCAAGCCAAACTTATATTAAGTTTTATAGGGTTTTATTGTCTCATTACATAATTTGAGCTTTTTCACTCAAAAGTTAAATTTAGACCTCATAAAGGAGACAGCTTATCCCTCGTCCAACCATTCATTCAAGCCTCCAAATAAAAGATTACTGACTGACTATGCTACCTTCACACAGTGAAAGTACCGCGGCCCTTCAAATGACTCAGTGGTCAGGCTAGACTTTATAACTAATTCACACATATAACTAATTCACACAGACATGTTTTTGATAAAAAGGCTGGGACAAAATTTGCCGAGTTCCTTCAAAGCGCCTCTCTAAGAATCTAAAAACCAATTAACACTCAAACTTAAAAATCAACTTCAATTATATTCATATAAACATTTTACCTGTCACTTAAACAGTAAATGAAATTCTTTACTAAAAACAGCAAGCACTTTATAAGTATACAGAAAACTCAATATTACTTTTAACGTTATACTAAGATGGCTGATTTTAAGCCCACCTCAAACGAAAACATATAACACTCAACAACACAGCCGGTAAGAAGCTCATTCCTCCTACCATTAACCCCAGATTAAATTAAAATGTAGTACAAAATTAAATTCACTTAGTAAAGAACCAGATAAACAAAGACCAACTAACATATCACCACTAAAAATCTGTTACAAACCACTTTACAATGTAGGAAGGTAGTAGAGCCTAGCACTCCTTGTTTCAGGACCTCAAAGGCTCAAAACTAAGGTGCCAAGATAGTTCACCCCTGATACAAAAGGTACGAACACCCGCCACTACTTTATCGAAATTTAATAATGATTCCATCACTGTACTTAATATGTTCATCCAAACAAACAGTCAACATAGTTGTGATGGATTGATAGCGATGATATAAAGAGAAAGAAAATGAAAGAGAAAGAAAATGAAAAACTAGACAACAGCCAAAATACCTGAAATATTTGAAGTAGGCACGAAGCTACATATTTAATGAACAGCTGAATAAGCAGTATATTATCATTAAGTTCTGGTTTCATTCTTCTAATGTAAGAGCTTCCAAGTACAAGTTGATGCTACTTCATCAGAGACTTTCTCACTTGGAAGTGGAGTTCTACACGGAAGTGTTCATAGTATGGTAGACTTTTCAAACAAGCAATAAATGACCAGTTGGAATAAAAAATAATATTTACATGGACTGTTTTGCCATATACTACACAAGATTGAATATAATGCATGCTAAACATATCAATAAACAGATTTTGATGTAGAAAAACCTATTTTTGGTAGAAGCTTTTCGTCCTCAAAGGAGTTACACTCTCATGGTCCACCTAGGGATCCATAAGACAGACCAACCAATCTCAAAGAATTCTCTTATAGTTGGTCTAGGGCCAGAATAGTGCTTGTCAGCACAGTGACAGAGTATAAAGAACTCAGGACAGGAGGGCTCTATCTCATGTCCACTCAACAACTGCCTCAGTTTTTCCTTTATCCTACTCCCACAGATGTGACAACAGTGTGTATGTCGGCTATCTTCCTCATTACACACCAGGTTTGTGCAAGATAAACGTTCACCCTAGTCCATGCCTTTTCGTTAGGGAAAGTGGATGAGTTTGAGGACTCGGCAGTTACCAAAAATAGGTTTTTCCTAAGAAAAAACCTGTCTTTTGATAGAGTAGCCGCTGTTCGTCCTCAAAAGAGAGCTTACAAAAGAAACTGACAGGTGATGCAATGGCTTAGTTCCAAATAAATAAATCCCAACAAC
The DNA here is from genome assembly GCF_040412425.1 of Macrobrachium rosenbergii. NCBI lineage: Eukaryota > Metazoa > Arthropoda > Malacostraca > Decapoda > Palaemonidae > Macrobrachium > Macrobrachium rosenbergii. Next base: position 16,200,293 of record NC_089776.1, read on the forward strand.
CCAGATAAATTTTGTGGTCTGAAGTATAGTCACAGGTTATTAACCATTTTCTTTATTCCGGATACCCGTTAGGGTTTGGCAATAAATAACAGGAAACAACACACGAACCTATACAGTATATGTATTATTCTTCATGATTCTATGGTTACTTAAATAATTATGTTGGGTATAGCTGTAGGATTATTGCTCCTTCCCTGGCAATATCTCATCATGACCACCACTCACTTTCATTTAAATAGTGATTCAGGAATTCTTGATCCGAGGTGAAGTCACAGGTTATCAATTGTTTTCTTTATTCCAGATACACAATAGGGTTTGGCAATAAAGAACAGGAAAACACACAAACCTAAATATGTATTATCCCTTCTGATTTTATGGTGACTCCTAATTATGTTGGGATTATTGCGCCTTCCTCAGTTCAGAAATATCGCCTCTAATAACCACCCCATATACTCTGAGACTTTTTTGGAGACATTTCCAAAGAAAGTTAATGATGTTTTCATCTTTTGGTGTTTTGCGACTTAGGAAAGGATTGAGGGTCTACACTTTTAATGAGGGACACTAAAATCATTCTCAGCCCATGTAGAGAGAGTGGTTTGTTTGTGCTAGGGTGTAGGAAAAAAGGACCCTCTGGGATGTTTGCTATGACATCTAGGTAAACCTTTAGAGCCTAAACCAGGCATAATATTTTAACAGATTTTCCCTTTAAAAGGCCCTCATTCTTGGCCAGGAACGATAAGGCAGGAGACAACAGTAAACGATAACTAGGTGTATTAGTGATGAAGCAATGTCCCTGTCTAGGAGAGCCCAGTATGATAATCCAAGCTCCTGATGCCAAAGCAGTCAACAAGACTGTCTTTTGGAACATATGAGTTGTAGTTGTACTGGGCCCACTGAACTGAACGGATGACAGGAGTCTAAGAACCTTATTCATGGACCAGGGAATGGGAAGCCTTACAGGCACAGCACAAAAGACTTGAGAAGGGAATTAACAGTTTCTATATCAGAAATAATTCCAAAAACCATAAAGCAAGGGTTCTGAAAATGCTGCTATGTACTCCATAATTGTTGTAATAGCAAGGCACTTGACTTCAAAAGATATATAATATAATGTAAAACTGTTTCAACAGATTTCAACTGGGCTGTCAGTGTGGAAGTAATCTAACCACATTTTCCATATGGACTGGTTGTTGGATAGATGTGTAAGGAACCGCTTGGCAGTCTTACGGGCACACGTGTGTGTGAGTCATCCATTGGACAAAACAAGATGACAAAGCATCCCGCTCTCTCTCTCTCTCTCTCCCGTGCGTCAGCTGCCATTGCTTGAAGGAACACAACTTCTATCATACAATGTTCCTGTCTATTTCTCTCTAACCATTGTTGTCTCGATTCATGTAAATCACCACTACCTGCATTGCCATGCAAGCATTCCGATCATGTACAATCTTTTCCTTACACTGGTGACCCCGGAGTGACCCGAAGGAGCCGATGGCAGACGTCCGACCCACAATGACGACCCATGCGCCAACGAACCCTTTGCCGCCTCACAGCTTCCCGCCGTTTCCGAGCCTTCAGTAGATGTCCGACCCTCCGAGATGACCCACCCCACCACAGGAACCCTGGACGTCTCCAGGCAGCCTGCCGCCGCCCCGGAACTCGCACCGGACGACCTGACCAACGAAGGACCAGCCGACGTCATCCTTCAACCTGCTGCCGTCCTCCTCGAGTTCCTGCTGGCCGGCGCCTCCCTTCAGCAGCTGGCAGCCCAAAGCCCAAGCCCTTCGCGCCCATTCAAATTGTCAGCAAGACGATTTCTGCATTGGGGCCTTGCTTGGGGGAGAAATATTGTAAGGGACCGCTTGGCGGTCTTACGGGTACACGTGTGTGTGTGTGAGTCATCCATTGGACAAAACAAGACGACAAAGCATCCCGCTCTCTCTCTCTCCCTCCTATGCATCAGCTGCCATCACTTGAAGGAATGCAACTTCTACTATACAATATTCCTGTCTATTTCTCTCTAACCATTGTTGTCTCGATTCATGTACAATCACCACTACTTGCATTGCCATGCAAGCATTCCTATCATGTTCTCATAATGTTCCACCGAATCTTCTGTGTCAAACTGTATGTATGTTTCTGTTAGTGAAGACACCAAATGTCTCGCCATTTCACATATATTATGCTACTGCATTGCATTCATTAATCTGTCTCGATTCTTATGCAAATGTCCATATGTGGAATTTCCTGGCCTTTCCATTGATATATGTTTTATCATTGTACGTTTATTATGTCTCTCACAATCGCCACCTGTTTGTCTGTCGACAAGCACAGATATCTGAAACATAATCTCTGTTTTGCCTTGTGTGTGTGTAGAAACTACTTTGCGGCTTGCACCAGCCAATAACAACTTCGAAGATTCTGTACTTTGATTCAGTAAGGAACCACCAATAAACTAGACTGTTGTCACTCAAATCCTTTCCTTACAGATGCACTAGGTACCTAGCAATGTTAGGAAAATAATCTTCATGGTAGACTGGATTTCAAAAATCCACACATGAAGGTCACAGATCAGAAAGGAGGATGCATAGACAACTTCCCTTCTTTCTGTCTGGGATAGAACAGCAAACAGTAATGGAATCTATTCTCTCGCCTGTTGTTGAAGGAATAAGGAACCAATAACAGTTTGGCTAATTCAGGGCCTCGTCGTGCGTTACGACAAATGCACTTTCGGCGTCCAAAAAGCTGACTTCCTGGGCCACGAGATATCCCCGGCAGGCGTCCGCCCACTAACATCCAAGGTCGCAGCCGTCACCAGGTTCCCCACCCCCACCTCCGTCAAGGCCGTCCAGGAGTTCCTTGGGATGGTGAATTTCTACAGGCGGTTCATTCCCGGGGTCGCGCACACCACGGCCCCCCTGACGGAAGTGCTCAAAGGCCAACCAAAGTCCCTGATGAAAGCCGCCCTCGCCGAGGCAACCGCCTTGGCACACCAGGATCCCAGAGCCCCCTTCCAGCTGACAACGGACGCCAGCAACGTCGCCTGTGGTGCTGTCCTGGAGCAGGTCATCAACAGTGCCCCCCAGCCCATTGCCTTCTTCAGCAAGAAGTTCAACCCCGCAGAGACCCGCTACAGCACCTTCAACAGGGAACTCTGCGCGATGTACCGTGCAGTCCGGCACTTCAAGTTCCTCCTGGAAGGGACACCCTTCACAATCTTCACGGACCACCAGCCATTGGTTCCCACCTTCACCAAGCAGGGGGACGCATGGTCTTCCAGGCAGCAGTGACACCTCTCAGCCATCGCCGAATTCACCTGCTCCATCAGGTACCTCCCCGGCAAGAAAAATCCGTAGCAGACGCCCTCTCGAGAGTCGAGCTGAACGCAGTGCAGCTCGGGATACACTACGAAGACCTCGCCAGGGAACAGGTCGCAGACCCAGAAACCCCAGCCTACCGCACCGCTGTCACGTCCCTTAAGTGGAGGGACGTGCCCCTCGCCCCTGGGGGCCCAAGCCTCCTCTGCGACATCAGTACTGGTCAGCCCCGCCCCTTGGTCCCAGCCTCCCGCCGACGCCAGGTGTTCGACATCATCCACGGCCTCTCACATCCCTCTGGCAGAACAACGGCCAAGCTGCTGTCAAAGTTCATCTAGCACGGAGTGCAGAAAGATGCCACGTCCTGGGCGAAACAGTGCCTGCAGTGCCAAACCAGCAAGGTGGGACGTCACACACAGTCCAGAATAGGCGAGTTCCCGCAGCCAGAGAGGCGTTTTGGCCACATACATATCGACGTCGTCGGGCCCCTCCCCCCATCAGGCGGGTCCAGATATCTCCTGACGGTGGTAGATCGCTCAACGAGGTGGCCCGAAGCCACACCAATGCAAGAAGCCACCGCCAGCGCGTGTGCCGAGGCCCTGCTTTCCAGTTGGGTCAGCTGCTTTGGTGTCCCGGACCACATCACAACCAACAGGGGCCCCGCTTTCCTGTCCGAATTATGGCTCAGCTGCTGGGGACCACGCATCACACCACCACGGCGTACAACCCGGCGGCCAATGGCCTGGTCGAGCGGTTCCACAGGTCCCTGAAGGCGTCCCTCATGGCCCGCTGCACTGCTGAGGATTGGAAATATCAGCTTCCGTGGGTCCTCCTCGGCTTAAGAACCACCCCCAGAGCCGACGGCACCCTGTCCGCAGCTGAAAAAACATATGGCGAGTCCCTCGTCATCCCAGGCGAACTCGTGATGAAAGATCCACAATCCGTCACTGCAGAGGCTCCGTGATGTGATCGGCAAGTTCGCCCCCTGCAAGCGCACGTACACCGACAAGTCGACCACTTTCACACCGCCAGGGCTATCATATAAGACATTGCAGTCATATTGTGGGTCCCTTTTGGAGGTTTTAATTTTCTGAGATGGAAAGAGAGCCAACAGCTCTTGGAAGTTTATATGACATTCTCTCAGAACAGGTGACCATCTTCTGATACTGACAATCCTCCCAGTGGCCTCCCCAACCTGTCAAGAAGGCATCCATATGTATTATCACTCGTATGGATGGTGAAGTCAGGTCGACCTGTTTGCCAGAGACTCCTTCCAGGTCCACGGACGTAGTATCATCCCAATCTCAGGTGAAGGTGATTCCAAAGCCTTTTCTTGGAATGTTAGGGCCAGATTATGTTTACATTCTACAGTCGCAATCTCAAGATTAGATCTACCACGGATGCATACTGTAACAGGCCCAGACTTCGTTCCAGTTGTCGTCTGAAAAAGCTTGGCTGTTCAAGGAATCTCCTCAGGTTCTTCCTTATTCTGATTTGAGCTCTGTTGGGGAGAGACGGCTGGCTGCAAAGAGTATCACAGCAAATTCCTTGCCTCAGAAAACGTATGTTGGATGTTAGGCAGGACTTGTTCCTATTTATTAGGACACTTTTTGACTGGAGTCTGTCGACCACCACTCAGGTTTTGTCAGTACTCTTCGTTCCCCAGATCAGCCAGTCAACTAGGTAGGCCACCAGTTATATTCCTTCTTTCCCGAGTTCCCTTAAAATAAACAAGTACTGTTTATAGAAAAGTTTACACAAACAGTGTTTTCAAACTTGACAGGTCGAGGATCGCCCTTTGTCAGATGAATCCTTCTTTGGGACGCTGAAGAGTTGTGGCAAATAACCCGTCTTTCTCTATGGTCCCTTTTTAAGAGGGGTCTGGTTTTAAAAAAAAAAAAACTCCTTTAGAGGAGGGGGAGGGTAAGACCATCTCTACCCTACCCCAATGAAAATTTTACTATGTCCCAAAGGGAAGGACTTCCACTTTATGTGATGCTGTAGAAGACGACCCCGACCATGGAAGTCCTATTGTGCCCCACCTCTTCCCTTGCTTTTAATATGCTGTCCAGGAGTTGATTTCCCTTTTCCCTAGTAGAAGTGTCTTGTCTGTGGGGTGATATCGTTACCAATCAAAGAAGTTGCCTGTGTTCCATCATAGAAAGTGAAAATGTGGGGATCCTAAACACAGGGGAGTCTACACATTTTCGTGATCAAACAGGCATATTGTCAGCAATTGACTTATCTGTATGCAGTGATGGCTGCCTTATTGACTTCGGTTGGAGAGTGTTAAATGATAGATTTACCGGTGACCATTTTCCAGTAGTAATGAGTGTACCCTCCATCCTCAAGGTTACCTAAATGGAACACTGGTAAAGCTGATTGGGCAACATTCCAGGAACGCATCTCAATAGATAACTCGGCTGATGACTTTCCCTCTGTAGATGATGCTCTTGATTTTTTCAGTACTGTTATATTTGCAGCTGGTCTTCAATCAATACCTAGGACTTCAGGCATGTTTATGTGCCGACCAGTTCTGTGGTGGACTCATAAATTCCAGGAAGTTCATAGAACTATGAGGTCAGCTTTCACCAGATATTGCAGACGGAAATGTATTACCATATTGAATTTCGTAAACCAAGAACTCATTTCCCAATTGAAATTAAAGAGGCACGAAAGGAATCTTGAACAATTTTCATAACATCATTGAATTAAAAAACACTTGACTTTATTTGAAAGAGGTGTATCTAGCCCCGGCTCATTTGTCTTCTGGCCTTTCACTGGACTGTATCCATGGAAAGGAAACCTCCTCGTGTAGGTGGAGGTGGCAGCTTTTGGAGTATATTATATATATATATATATATATATATATATATATATATATATATATATATATATATATACTGTATATTCATATATATATATATATATATATATATATTCATATATATATATATATATATATATATATATATATATATATATATATATATATATATATATATATATTATGCATATGTAATAATAATAATAATAATACTTTATTTTGAATATTAATTCATATACAATATTTCACAAAATGTGGTGCAAGAGCCTCTCAAAAACAAATTGGTTAAAACATTAGTTTTTTTTCACTTGAGCGTTTCGAGTTTGTGACCCTGGTTTCATTGACCTGGAAATCGAGTTTTAAGCTAGCTTTCAAGAGTTACGTTGCCCAAAGTTTTTTTATTGACAAATATTTTTCTAGAGACAAGATAGTGTTTTACAATCCAAGCGAACACCGATCAGCTACTAATTTTAAATACCTCCTTCCATATAATTATGATCCGAGAAAAGTTTCAAATAATCTTAGACAAGATAGATATGGGTATAGTCTAGATTTTCAGTGCCCTAATATTCTTAGGAAGAAAATTGTCAAGAACAGTTTTTAAAAGCCAAACATTGGTGTCGTAGTCTATGCCATAGAATGTAAAAATTGTAAAAAATCTTGTGCTGGAGAAAGTGGTTGTTCTCTGGACCGAAAGAAACGTGAACATATTTTAGCTTGCTGTTTGGGAAGTGTTTACAGTGAGCGCCATTACTAGGTATGGGAGTTGAATCATACCATTGCTGCAAAAGTCAAAATTATTGCAAAAGTTCGGACAGGACCTCTTGAAGGATTGTAGAAAGAGCTCTCATCACTTTAAATGACACCTTTGATGGGAATACTGGTTTTACAGATAATTTACTTTTAAGTGAAAAATGGGCCAGAATTAAGAACTTGAGTATGAATTGCCTTCTTCAGTCTGATAATGTGGATAGCCACCCTTCGCCTGTTCCAGAGTCTGTAGATCTGTAGATCAAATTACCATTTTGGATAACAACCCTCAAGATATGATTCAAGAAGGCCAGCGTTTTGTCCCGCCGCGCCTGGCAGATCACTTAGGAATCTGGAAAGCAATATGACTCATTAACTAGTTCGCTTGTTTTAACCTTGTTTATCAGTTTCATTTTGGTTATATTTTGTTCTCTCTCTCTCTTCACCATTGTTGTATGTCTCATCTCAGCTTAGTGATCAAGATAACAGAAGGATGGACTAACGCTATAAACTGTATATATTCTTATAAACACATTTTTCTTGATATTCATGTATATTACTGTGGATTCTCCTCTCTCTCTCTCTCTCTCTCTCTCTCTCTCTCTCTCTCTCTCTCTCTCTCTCTCTCTATATATATATATATATATATATATATATATATATATATATATATATATATATATATATATATATATGTGTGTGTGTGTGTGTGTGTGTGTGTGTGTGTGTGTGTGTGTGTGTACGTGCTTGCGACTTACGAACTCTTGCAATAATCAGCGATCTCGCAAGTGGAAGGTATGTGACCTGGGCATCTGCTAATTCGGTACCTTTAGTACAGTCACCTTTGGATACAGCAGGTGTCAGCGGCATGTGTGGCAGGCGGAACTTTCTGTCACTGTTCTGGACCGAAGCTTCTACCAGCTTGGTCTGGTTATAGTCGGATTCTAAGTGTGTCAGAGGAAGAGTGGGTCAGTTTGTGTATTGTGAAAAATGGCTAAATCCGAAGGGCTCTTGTGAAAGGTTACACATTCGGTTTAGAGGAGCCAAACCAGTGAGACTTGCTGGAACACTCTGGGATCGGGATTCCCTTTTTGCTGAAAGGGTAAGTGTTTAGCTTAGAAAATTACTAACTCCCAGTGATTATTTCTTTGTTTCCTTTCAATACGTATTTCTGAACTGATTGAGTTCTGATTTTTAATGGGAAATGGTTCCCTTCTTACATGACTAATTATGGTGCCCATAATTAGTCGTGGCATAGTAGCCACCTAAAATGAACTAGTGACAAATAGACTTGAAAAGTTATTTGGAGAGATATGGAAATAATGTGGAACTGCTAGGTGACTTGGTGGGAGACGGGAATTAATCCCCATACATTGTGTTTTCTTGCAACGGTTTAGTCTTTGCTTTTGGGGGTGTGGCTTAATGGGTTTTACTATCTATCATACATATTTTTTATTTTACATCCAGTCTTACGAATTTATTTTTTACATTCATACTAGGTTAGGATATTTCAGTAAAATGAGAGAAAGGTAGAGAGAGAGAGAGAGAGAGTCCTCAAGGCCACAAACTACCAGTGTCAACCTTCCAAAGTAAGTGTCTCCCGTCCATGTATGGGAATAACATATATATATATATATATATATATATATATATATATATATATATATATATATATATATATATATATATATATATATATATATATATGTATATATATACTGTTGTTTTTGAGAAAGTTTTTAGATGAAACTATAGACATGTTTGTCTTTAGCTAACTTTATCTCCTACTTTGGACTTTTTGTTGTTTTGGTTTTGGTTTTAGAACATACTATACAACCATACAGCTTCAAAAAAAATCTGTATCAGTATCATACGGTGAAGTAACTTTTTACTAACTGAGCGAAGAACAACACTGCCAAGCAAAAACACATTCGAGAATTGTAAAGTTTTGCATATCTGTGCGATAGCTGGCATATTTAGCCAGAACTTTCTAATATCTTTTGAAATTTGTCTTTTTTTATGGCAAACTGTGCACTTTTCGTCATGTACATAATTCAGCTCCTTAGACTTTTTTTATAGTTATTTTAATTTTTAGATCATCAAACAGTAATGACAAACTAGCTTGGAAATGGCAAATAAAATAAGTATCTTCCCATGAAAAGTACATTAATACCCACCAATCAGAGGAAAATATTGCAGTGAAACCGCGGTAGAGAATCAGAAATAATGAATATTTACCATTTGAGAGACAATTGATCAAATTTAATATGGTATAAAATTTTTAAATATCTCTATTCCTTTATTTTTACTAAATATTTTTTAACCGTAATTTTTTTATCAGTTATCTTTGGTTGATCATCGGAAATTTTTATTTTCATTTATGAAACTAACAAGGGTGGCACTGTGAAATCGGTGGAGGGGGTGGTTAATACCACAAATTTTATAGACATGTATTTTTATAGGTATACAAACCCTTGAATTTCCTGCAGGAGATCGGCGTTAGCTGGAATTTGTTTTCGAAACTAGGTAACAAGGTAGTGAACTGGTGGCAGGTGGGTGATGTGGGTAAACCCCTAACCAAACGCTTTCATCAAGCACTTTTTCTTTTAGCAGCATGGACGACGTGGCACGGCTAAGGTGGGATTATAAGCAAAAGGATCGGTTTGCATACCTGGGGAAAATGCAAAATGGCAATACAAACCAAATGACTCTTGTAACCTACTATATAATCTGGCATATGGATACATTATTGATAGAGCCCTACAGTACTCAGATGGCATAAGGCTGGAGTTGAATGGGTAAGGGACTTGCTCTGTTTTCCTTCATCCTTCTCTGCAAGTCAGCAGTGAGCTGAGCATGTGCTGGACTGGCCACACTGTAAATATCCATCAAAATCAGGCAGTCCGTCTTAGAGCTTTAGCTCGAAAGGCATGACTACCTTTGTTCTCCCTTTTGAAAAGGTGGTGGTGAACCTTTCATCTGAAGCCATTAATTTATGAGTGACCCAGAAACTGCCGCCTTCCGGCCTTGCTACCCTATCTTTTAGGGCAGCATTTGGTTCCTTGGGCGAGAGGGAATTTGGACATATCTCACTCTGGCTCAGGGCTTTATCACTATTACATCCCTGCGCCAGATTATATAGTAAGCGACAAGAGTCATTTATTTTGTATTGACATAAGAAAAAAGCACAAATTTTTGAAGTAATCTGTATTTTTCCCCTGGTATACAAACCGAGCCTTTAACTTATAATCCCACCTTAACCTTACCACATTGTCCCTCCTGCTAAAAGGAAAAGTGCTTGATGATAGCGTTTGAGTAGGGGTTTACCCACATTCACCCGCCTACCATCAGTTCACTACCTTGTTACCTAGTTTCGAAAACAGATTCCAGCTAACGCCGATACTCCTGCAGAAAAGTTAATGGTCTGTACACCTAAGAAAAATGCATATTACTCAAAGATCTGTGATTTGTTCTTATGGCAATACATACCAAACGATTCCTGTAACCTATCATATAATCTGGCACAGGACTGCAATATTGATAGGTAGGCAATGATGAACCACAGACACACACTGCTGTCCTACCTGGGGAGAGTTCAGCACGCACACCTGGGTTGGCACTGTCGGCTGGCCAGGCGGGGTCACCTACCACCATGCATGTTACCCCACACGAGCCATAGGAGAATGAACAGGTGTGGAAGAAGAGAGGGCAGTTTAGAAGAAGAAACTGGAAAGGTTCAGTGGTACTGAAGGCACAGAATCCCCTTTAGGGAAACTGGCGAAAAAAACACTTTTTGGCCTTCCTCAGCTGCAGAACCTCTCCACAGCAAAGGAGACCAGCCAGCATATTCCTTGCAGGCTACCAGTGCAGAACACTGAAATTGGTTATACTAGCACCATTGACGCAGTGTCCAAACACATCCTTCTCTCCTTCTATTGTTCACTTTTTTTTCAAAGCCGTGTTAAACAAAATATACGAAAACCATACGTGCAATAAAAAGAATGAAAGAAGGCTGTACTTGATGGTTAGACAGCAGCAAGACAACCCGACTGCGGCCGATTATGGCAGGTGAGAGGGGTCCTCCACCTACTCACCCAACTACCACCAGTTACCTGGTACCAAGTGTGATATTTGGATTATTGAATTTAATGTGAATAGCACAAAAAACAGGTTTTTTAGCATTTTTATTTTTAGCTATAAAATTTTATATAACTGTTACAAGAATTGACTACAATTTCCACTACTTAGCATTCTTTGAAGTAAACTGATACATTTATTGGACCAAACTTTCTCACCTGAAATGTTTTGAAAATTCATTTTGGCGCAGTTATTGTGATAATCATAGTTACAGTATAATAGAATAAATTATGCTTTAAGTATACAGGTATTAAAAAGCTAGGTTTTTAAATAAAGTAATAAGGTTTTCATTCACTGAATGAATTTGTAAGGACAATGTACACCATAGGTATCATTACTTATGTATTATTCTCTACTTTACACAATAATTATATTAAATATACAATATATCAATTTCATACACTACATTCACACACTCATACCAATGTATTAAACTATCCAAAGATTTACCATCACTGTGCTGTTGGCTTTTGTTCGGAGACTTGGTAATTATTAACAACAGGTTGTTTAGAACACTTGATTATTGCATAAGAAATGAGGACGACAAGGGTAAACACCGCTAGAGCCCCCATGATTCCAGTAATGATCATAAAGCCTTTCACTGGAAAAGTGTAATTGTTTTTACTCTCTTCGTGGACGTAGGGAGTCCTGATGACCATGTTCTCTTCAATTTTCTTCGGTGACACCGATGGATAAAGTCTTTGTTTATTGTCCATTCTTTGCGATGGAAAGTTATGATGTTGCCTGTGTTGCATGTGATTATTCTGTCCTGATCTGATAGGCATGACGTCTTCAAGTACAGTTTCCTCCGGAGCTTTTTGCTTAGGAATCTTCATGACAGTAAATGCTATAATTGAGACTTCAGAAGGTTTACTTGGAGGAAGTGTTAAACTTCCTGCCTTTGGACTTACAGAACTTGGAAGAGGTGTTGTCTTTGCAGCTGAACTAAGCTCTGTGGTAAGAAATGCTGGTAATATTGAAACATGTGAGCTTGTAATGTGAGAAGTAGCTGTTGGTGCAAGAACATGTTTTGTTAATTCGGACAGTGGTACAGGTGTGGTAAAAGTTTCTGTAGCTGGCTGAGATGGTAAGTTAGGTTGCTTGAGCTCTGTGTTGTGTGAAGTTAGTACAGGAAATACAATTGCTTTGTCAGAATCATAAACTTGGCTTACTTGTAAATGAGGTTCGGTGATGGGTTGTGTGGGAGGAGTAGTGTGCATGGGAAATTCTTTTGAAATTTTAGTAGAATTTGTTGGAAAGAGTGATGCTGTTGAGCTAAGTGGCTCATCAGTGATGTGTTCTCTTAGAAGACTTTCATGCATTGTTGAAGAAACTGAGAGTGTTGTCGGTGATTCGGTAAAATTATGAATGTGACTCCTCTCCTGTGCAGTATAATCAGTCATGTCTGGGTCGGGTGTGACAAGAGTAGTAGGGATTATTGGGTGTTTATCTTTTTTCTCCTTTTTGCGATTGTTTCTGTTTTTTCGTCCTCTGTTCTTATTTTTCCCTCTCCTATTCTTTTTCCGGCCCCCTCTGTTGTTTCCTCCAGAATGTCTATGCTGCCCATCTTCTATTTCTGTGGGTATATCTGTGTAATCTCTGGGCCCTTCCTGCGTATCTTTTAAGTGGTCATCAGTGCTCTCTTCTGGACGAGGTGCTATCTGGTCTGGGCTGTTCAAAAAGGCTTCCATCTCCTCTCTTGTTGCACCATCACTCAATTTTTTCAATACTTGTCCTACCCTGATTCCTCTTCTTTTGAGAAATTCAACAAATTCTTCCCAGGTGGACATGTTGTGTGTTTGCGAAATATCATAAGCTGTCAAAGGCCTGCGAATACCCCTTTCTGGAGTGGAATCTGAGTCAGGATAAGGAACCCTATGTCCACCATTTCGTGGAGAGCCGTGAGTTCGGTGATGGTGATGCTCTTCAACCTCTCCATGAGTAACTGGACCTTGGGGAGGAATGTTCGCTCTACCTGCTGGGCTACTACCAAAATGAGATCCCAGAGTTGCAGGAGGATTCCCAAACCTGTCAGAAGGATTTTTCTCCCATCCTCGAGGAAGAGGGGCAGATGACTCATCTCGGACACTGTGGGACGGAAAATGTGGATGAGGACCCGATGGGTTTTGATGTATGATGTGAATGTCTTCATCCTCTTCTGGAAGGACTCCTCTAGCATTGTTTCTTTGTAGAGGGTGCCTGGAAAAGAGACAAACCTGTTATTATGTAGTATTTCATTTTGAAGCTGAGGCTTAAAGGGTTACTTTCGTTAAGCTTAATAACTTCTGCTATATATTTTTAAGAGAATGTATAATAGTTTTGGGGAATTGAGTATTCTTAGATAAATTATAAGTAACAGTTGATAAGCGGGGTAACAGAGGATGGACTTGTGCCCATCTTACAATGTAATTAGAAGGTGAAGAGCGAGAGATTGATGTGTTAAGAACAATGTTAATGGATATAAACACAGTCCCATGAGACGGAAATAAATTTCTACCTCACATGAGGATGGAACCAAGGTAACGTGGAAGTACTTAGGTTCTACCTGCATTCATGATTTCTGTAGCTCACTTGGTAGCGCCCTCGACGTTTTTGATGTTAATTCTAAAAATCTTTGAACAGCATTTGCCTCGTTTTCATAACATTAGTGTATTCATTTAGATTTGGGGCGAATGCATTTATGAGAGATATAATGAGGGTTCATAGGATGGGCCAAATTGAGTTAGATGAGATGAAGGTATGATACTTAGGTAATATTAGTTTCGTAAATAGGCTACATGGTTTGTCCACATCAAATGCACTAACTCCCTTTGCATCTGAAAGTACACCATCATTAACTTAAAAAAAAAAAAATTAGCAGCTGTGATCACAAACGTACTGTCAGGTCTCTGCTTCTACCTGTTAGTGCAGCACGCAAAGAGTGAATTTGTTTCATGGAAAGGATAATGTCAAGTGTGTTTGTATAGTTCTGTTCAAGAGTAAGAGCCCTTTCTCTTCTTTAGACCACTGTTTTACTATCTGGGCGTATCTAGTAAGTGACTAGTCTGTCCAGACCTCAATACTGATATTCACTCACCAAGGTAAAAGTTTTTAAAGCATTGTACTTTTACTGTCCTTCAAGTTGAAGACTTGCAACTCAATATAAATCATCTGTAAGTGATGGGGATTCAGCATTTTATTTGGTGGATGCAAAGTTCAAGATCATACGTAGAGATCAAAGAACAGAAATTTAAGCTTGGTCATAACTGTGGAACTAGACAAGACAGAGGCTTCATATTTGGTTTTCATGCTCCAATAATGAAGCTGGTGTGTAGAGTGAGGTCAAGGTCATGAGTAGAGATGAAAGGTTTAGTAGACATTTAAAACTGCTCGAATGGAACCCCAGTACTTAAACATGGTGGCAGCGGTGTTTGCATCATGGCAGCAGATATGGTGTATAGAGGTATGTGGGCTGAAAAACGACGTCATTATCTTCACCAGTACATCTTTCTGTGGTTCAAATACAACTGTTAAACATTCACATATATTTAAGAATAATTAGTTAAGAGATAAGCTAGTCTTTATTTTTTACTAACTCTTTACGAAAATATGGACATTGTTTTACATACGTTTCATCCATGAAATTAATTATCGTCCACCCCAGCGTAATTTTGCCGTTACCTTCCAAATCATAAGCCTGCTGAATTACTCTCTGTGTAATTATCAAGGTTCATTTTAAAAAATTCAAGTGTATATTTTATTTTTTACAAAAATCTGACATTTTAGAAAAGCCAACAGCAATGTTAACTGATGACATGAATTCCAAGGCTCTACATCTGCTGTTTAAAGTATTGAAAGGATTGTAATTTTTTTTTTTTTGCTTCAAAATTTAGCCTGTAGTGCTTTTTACATAAGGGGATTTTGTTACTAATATTATCAAATTTCACAACAATCTTCTTTTAAATCCTTAATTATGATCACTACGTAATAACTGCAAGCAAGATTCGGAGTTCAACATATTCTTTGTTGTAGAATCTACTGGTCACTGTTACCAGATACATATGTAATTGTAATAGCCACAGTGCCCTCTTAACTTCTCGAATTCTTCGCGGTGTCACTACAAAGCCGTAAGATCCAAGCGCAAGAAGTTGAAGTAGCTGTGATGTCCGGTCGCGGGAAACGAACCCGCGTCACCATAATCACAAGGAGGTCACGTTGCCGACCTGACCACAGCCACTTCAATTTCTTGCGTTTGGATCTTACCGCTTTGTAGTGACAAGCATATCCAAAAAAAGCGCGAAGAATTCAAGAAGTTAAGAGGGCATTGTGGCTATTACAATTACATATTCTTTGTTGTTTATGCAGCCATCATTATATAAAAAAAAGAAAACATGTTTTGTGGGCCTTCCTTGCTTGGATGGTCATCAGCTTTGGAAGTTGTTTAGGAGAGCCTCTAAAACTTGTAGCGTGCATTTACATATTACTGAAGGGAGCCTATAACTCACCTAACAGTGCAAAGTAACATGAGAACCTAACACACGTTCACGTGTTGTGATTTATTCGTTCTGTTTCAAGTAACTAAGAAGTTTTATATTCGTGTTTTAACTATTTATTGGACAAGGGCTTTTCATTGTGTTGACGCGATCAGCGTCAATAAAGCATTGAGCCACTTTTAGAATTTCAAAGTGGAGATCAACATAATGAAGGCTTCTAACATGCGCTTCTACTCAAGGTAAATGTGCAATATTATTTTTTATTTGATAGTGAATAAAACAGTTAAGAGTTTCAATTTCGTTATTCCTGTTCTCTGTTTGTATGCTGCTATTGGGTTTACCTTATATTATTATTATTATTATTATTATTATTATTATTATTATTATTATTATTATTATTATTATTATTATTATTGTTGTTGCTACTGATATTTCAATATAAATTACCTCATTGTTGCAGCCACCGTTTTTTAATTTTCTCAAATCATGAACGGCATCACTCAACTAAATGTTTTTCGATACGGGAATTTTGAGTCTTTGTAGCTCAAAGCATACTTCAACATGTGTGCTGAAGTGCCATGAAATCAGTTGTCTATCAGTGTTTTGCGTTATTTATGTGACAGTGTATGTGAATTTAGGACGGCATACCTTGTCATATTTTCTTAAGTTATCCGGTCACTTGAAATACCATGAAACGTTCTGACAATTTGAATGATTTGTATGGAATATAATTTTGTTTTATGTTTATTATAACTTAAGAGCTTAATTGAATTATCGCACTGTTTTATGAGCAACAATTAAATCCTAGCTGATATTTCACATTTTTAAATTTACTTCATGAACATGTTAAGTTTAATCTTTTAAATTATAGTGGTCAAGTTTTTGTGTGCCCGTGCGTGTGTGCTTGAGAGAGAGAGAGAGAGAGAGAGAGAGAGAGAGAGAGAGAGAGAGAGAGAGAGAGAGAGAGAGAGAGAGAGATGCTTCAAGTATCTTTGTATTGGTACTGTTCATGCTATAATGTGCTGTAGAGGAATTTTAAACCACTCTCCGGCTGACCAACTGTTTCTAGACCTTAATATTGCCATCACTGTGCAATGTTTATATCGTGGTTAGCTGACAGTTCAATAACCATAGAAGAGTAGTTTGCACACAGAGGAGAGGTTATTTGAATGGATATTCAAGCTGTTTCAAAAGGACTTAAAGCTGCATCTCAGGTCATATACGGCCTTGTGAGTTCAATATGAGGCACATCAAACAAAATATTTAAGAATATCACAGTACACCGTAAAGTGAAGCCTGTCGCATGATCATATTTTTGTGGACTACCTGTATTTACCTGCCGCTTAAATGGGAGAGGTCCTCAGAGATTTGATGACCAAATGTGTCTTTTCGCAGTCTACCCTCCATAATGCTGTGATGTTCGTGAGAATAGCCTGGGTGGCGATTTGGATGCTCCCAAATTCCTGACTGTTCCTCATCTGTTTCTCCCCATACCCCACCTCCGTGGTACTGATCAGTCCCATGTTTCTGGCCGCCTGTAAAAGGTAGTTCTGGCACCATGGTGTCCTCATATAATCCAGGGTTTCTTGGGCGGCTCCTGGGCACTGGAGGATACCCGCCAGACCCATAACTGTTTCTGGGAAAATAGGGTGCAGATGGATTCCAGTGGGGCGGATGATAGACTGGTACTGTAGTTGCATTTAATAGATGTGGTGTTGGAGGTGGCACTATGGGCCTGCGCTGAGCGTCGTATGGCGACTGCCTTCCTGCAATGACTCCCGAGTGGCCATCTTGGGATCCAGAAGAAGCTGTAGCCACAGGAGCCAGAGACTGACTGAAATGGGTGTCAACATGCAAGTATCTGTTTTTGTAATTCCTGGGATAACTGCTGCTAGGGGATCGACTGGCAACCACTGGGGGTATGTAGCTTCCGCTATGTTCGCCTTGCACTGAAATGGCTCCGGTGCTGTGATCATTCCCTGTGTTTCTGCAAATCATTAAGTGCATCATTTAATAGTAATTGAATTCAAATGCTGCAATCCTGTTTTTATTTTGTACTTTACTTGAGTAATTTACTAAAATGCATATTTTTTTTACACCGTTTAATCTTACCTTGTATTTGATTGAGTGTGCATTGCATTATACCAACTATTAGATTTATATTTAAATTGCAGTCAAGTACGTATCAGAAGAATACATGGAATGACAACCACCAACTTTCTTGTACAAGAAACAGATGGCTGCGACGAGACTAAATTTTATTTGTAACAAGTTTAAATTTTGCATAAAAAAATCTGAGGTTATAACTTAAGCAAGGCAAAATATGGGAGAATGTTACTGTAAAAAGAAAAGCTAAACATGCGGCCTCAACGCAAACACAGAAAAAGTTAAAGGAATGGATAATATACTATACCTCTCTGGTGGTTTTAAAGAGGTGACTGTTGGGGGTTCTAAGGCAGCTCTTGCAGGTCGCTCTATAGATGACTGTACCTGCAATGTTGAACAAACACTGTAAATATTTTATCGCTGTAAAGCCTTATTACCATGGTTAAGTCTCCTATTACTTGCACGCCATTTATGCAATGAAATATTTAGTTTTTAAAACTGCCATGATCATGATTTAAATGGGTATAAACTTACTATATTACACCTAATTGATGGTAATTAATGTAGAGAAATATTGTTTGCATACAATTTCTGGTATATACAGGACAAGGTATGCTTCTAGGAGTAATTTTGTTAAGCAATGACTGAAGGAAAGACACCCTGATGGCCGTAGCCACTTGTTTTTACATTTTGTAGAAAATGTCACATGTTAGAAGAAGGCATCCTATTAGTAAGTAAACCTGTCATATGCTGCAATTTCTGTTGTGATCCTTCCCATCTCGAACCTGTAAGACGTTAAGTAAGTAGACTGCTCGCGTGATTCCTAGCTTTGGAACTTTGGGCATGATTGTTGCTGCATATCTACCCAAGCATATTTGTTTTACTTGAGGCATCATGATTTTGTAAGGCAAATTTGTTAACTATATCAAAGACAAGATAAAATTTTCCTTTAAACTCGAATAGATATACAGACCACAAGAGTACCTACTGAAAAGAGACATAGGCAGGGGTGTCATTTCAGATTTTTGACGGGGTGGGGGGGGGGCAAAGGCGGTTTGGCGAGCGAAGCGAGCCTAATCACCTGGGTTTTTTTTTATTTTGAGCTATTTTATGTGCTTTTTGAAGCACATAAAATGGACAGATAGATAGAAAGATATAACTTAATGAATTTCGGTAGGAATAATGGAAAACCAGCTGCTGTTACTTCTTGGGGCTTGGTGGGGTGAGGGGGACAAGTTGAGGCTGGGGGGCACCTTGAGTCTTGGGGGCAGTTGCCCCCCCAGCCCCCCCATAAATGACGCACCTGGACATAGGAATATCTCATACAATCTCTTGTAGGTCAGTGGTTGAAAACCTCGCTTCACCAGTGAGAGATCCAGGTTCGATCTCATGGATGGGGCATCTTTGGGCCTATTTACAGAAAAGTATTTCTGCCACTATTGAACTAATAACTATCAATATTATTACCAGCCAAGCTGCAAACTTAGTTGAAGAAGCGGAGTGCTACAAGCCCAAGGACCCCCAGTTCAGAAATATAAGTGCACCAGTAAGTATGAAAATATAACAACAAAGAATGTATGTAAAACAAGACAAATTAACTTTGAAATAAGAACCTTGTGAGTCTGTTCGCCTACATGATTAGGAATAAAACTTCCAGAAAACCGTGTGATAATGAACCTCATAAAAGAGCATTAACTACAAATCAAACATCCTGTGGTAATTCTGAATACAGAGGATGACTAGAATCATGGAAAATTTTATAAGGTAATTGAAAGATGGTGCAAGAGATTAATATCAAGATTTAGGACATGAAATTTAATCAGTGAATTGTGTATCAGGTGTTTAATCAATTTTGTTGGCTAACTATCTCGTCCCAAGAAATGACATGCTTCGAATCGGAAGGTTAACACCCTCTGGAAGGTCCACACACACCCACACACATGTAGATTAGAGCTCCATTGCTACATATGAGTAACCTTTCTTTCACCACAGACTTATGTCTTTCAGTGAAGGCAAGTTTTGTTGATTGAGTGCTTATACAAATTATTGGTCTAAAACAAGTTTTTATTCATCCCAAGATTCAAGACATTATCAAAGCTTACTTGTTCAGACATTTGTTTAGAATTCTTTAATTTATCTGAATTGTTCTTACAATTTTAAATTTTGAAGCCCCACTACAAAGAAGGATAATGACCCAGAACCTGTCAAAAAATGGTTATTAATCTTGTACTCCAGCTTCAGTACTAGGTCCAAGGGATCGTACTGTCCTACAAGTAGCCCATCAGATCTGAAATGGTGACAACCTGCATATTGTAAATGTAGGCTACACTACACAGGAGACTGTTTGGTTGTAGTTTATCTGGAACCAATGTAGGCAGAATAGGGGTAGAGAAATATTTGCACAAAAAAAAAAAATGGTTCTTTTTCATTGTCTGATTTATGTACAGTATTTATTATTTCCATTCATTATTAATTTAGTAATTGACCAAGCGCGATCACACCCACACACATGTATGTGTGTGTGTTTGTGTATGGCAGTCGGAATCTTAAGTATTAATGGTGATACCCGGTGTGAAAGCCAACATCAAAGCATAAACGCCCCAAGTTGGCTAAATGGCGAAGAAAACGTAACCATTGTTGACAAACACCGCTAAGGCCGGTCACCAGACAGTCAGTGTCTGCCAGTGATACAGTGTGTTTTTGACCGCCAATCGTTTATATAGTGTCCGCAGTTTCTTATTTTGTTTATCATGCGGATTGTGTTATTAGCTATATTTTCCGTTTTGGTGAAACTTGCAATTCAAATAACGGTAAAGTTATTCGGGCTAAATTGTTTATAAGTAACAAAACCTTGTGTCAATTCCGAAATACTTTGCCTTGAAGTGATTAGTGTCAATTCCGAAATACTTTGCCTTGAAGTGATTAGCCAACGGGATAAGACTGTCTTTCACTTATTGTGACGCCGGTCATCGCAGCGGCCAAGTTCATATGCTGGTAAGTACTTAATGACATTAGATTGGGCCCCTGAAATTGAAATTAAGGTACAGCTGTATTTGAGTTGCGCCGCCTGATTCCCGCCAGTCGCCGACTGGTTCAGGTTACTGCCTGCCCCCCCTCCCCGGCCAGGTCAGGGCACGTCGCCCAAAATTAGGTTAGGTAGGTGAGACCTGGTTAGGTCAGGACCTGGCATTATGGGAAAGATTATGTAGGAGGAACCTGTCCCGGTCAGCGACTGGTGGGAATCAGGCTGCGCAACTAAAGTAAAGTTTTAATGAAATGGAAATGCGCAGCGCAGAAGCCTAGCATAGGATAGGCCCAACAAAGTTTAAGTATTTGATATATCTCTGTAGTTTCATTGGTAATTCTATATATTAGCTCCGCGCCTGTTTTTACCTTTTCATCTGGTTTTTTCTACACTTTTAGGGGTTCTGATACTGGTGGTGCATCTGTTTTTTTTCGGCCAAATGGAATGTCCCTTCGCCGTGTTTAGTACTGGCCCAGGGGTGGGGGTTTGGGTACCCATACGTTAACAAGTTATTGCGCTTGCCGGACGGGATATGAACCGTTTAAAACCGTGCTCTGTCTTGTGAAGATCGCGTATGGAAACCCCCTTGTTTGATGGACTTCGGGGTTAATTACAGGTTAATGAGACTCGAGCGCCAAAAATGAAAGGTAAATTCTTAACTAGCAACCAAAAAACTGTAAAAAAAGTCAAGTTATAGTGCCGTCGGCGACGCGGTGCTACTCTATTAGTTCTACTGTTTCATTGAGCAGATGTTGTCACCATAAGGTAGGAAAGTTGATGTCTGGCTGAGGAAACAAGACAAGCCCATGACCAGGATGCAAATTGATTATATAATGTTTTATGGTAGTGAAAAAGTTTAATCTAGGCCCACTAGACCTATGAAGAAGCTTTATGTTAGCCTAGTAGGGAAACTTGTGGTATTTGCGTAGTGTTATTTTACTTGTTGTCCAACAGTAACGACTTACGTCGTTTGTGTATGACAATTTGTTTTTGTCATTGTAATATCAGTCTTCACTGTGACATTCTTCGCGAATGTATGGGCTAGCCTATAAGCTAGCTACTGATATTCTGTAATTTAAGATGCGGCAATAAAACATCTTTACAAATATCTTCATGTTGTTGCAGTCTTTGTCAAGTAGCATTTAGTCTCGTCCATTTCGTTATGGAGTCACCATTAACCAGGGAAAAATTATTTTGCATATTTTGTTATTCAGGTAATCATACAAATAATCTAGGTTAGGTTAGGAAAGATGCATCCCTGTTAATAGCTCTGCCATAGGATATATTTCAACAAAGGTTAAATGGATGTCTAAAGTAGGGGTTGGGGTTGGAGCTGGGGTGGGCATGGTCAGGTAGTATGTCCCAGTGATTGCAATTTGTATATTTCATTTACTTGCTTTTTTCCCTCCCAAAACCCCTGTAACTCCATGAGCCCCAACAGTTGTTAAGTGTAGGTTGGGTTATGAACATTGTCAACAGAATTAAATGGCAGAATTGTTGTAAACAAATAAAAAACTGTATATAAAAACAAATGTGCTGATGTCCATTTGGGTGAATTGTAAGACATGTACAACCACTGGGTACATAGATCTATATATGTAAAGTAGACACAGCCAAATCATAAGGTTGTGGCTGTACCCAAAAACTGTGCTGTAAACTTGACTATGACACTTGAACATGAAATAAAAACAAATAAGAAAAAATTAAAACCACACTTTTATTTCAAAATGCACTAAAAAGTATAAAATAAAACTCTCTGTGATCCACAGTATTAATGGTTACTTATGCCTAAACATAAAAGCGTGGGGTGCATACTTTCCTAACTTCCACGCAGTTCCGTGCAGACTTATTTAAATTGAGACATTTTCAAAAGCAAGATTTCACAGCACTGTTATGTGGGATTAAATCTCAGTATGTACTTAGTGATGATGTAAGTTAAGACCTGAAGAGATCTGTGAAAGCAATGAAGGTAGTAAAGTGGTTTTTATCAAAGACTTGCATGTAATTTGGTTCCATACCTGGTAAGCTTCCTCAAGAACCATTAAGAGTAGGTTATACATGTCATTGTTAGAAATTGCTTGACAATTTTCATTACTGACATGAAATTTTGCATCCATAAAGCTCTTTCTTTACCTATGTCTGTATATACAAATTGCATCATTAAAGTACATTTTCAATACAATACAGTACAATACATGTACATGTCTGTGCAAAATTGTATGCAAGTTAGGGTAAGTGGCCCACAATTTTACGTTTAGGCATAAGTAAGCACAAATGGCATGCATACCAGAGAAGTTTTTGAGGAAAGCAAGGAAAAGAATGCAAGATTAGGCAAATAGGTGCCCACGCTTTATTGTTTAATCGTAATTAACCATTAAAATTGTGAATTACAGTGTTTTATTTGATACTTTTTAGTGCATTTTGGAATAAAAGTGTGGTTTTAAAATTTTTTTAATTAGTTTTATTTGTGATTTTTTAGTGTTTGACAGTTGAATAAGTACTGCTTGCATCACCAAGTGACTGAACCAATTGCAGAGCCCCATTCTCTCTAGCTTGCACGGTCATTAAGAAAGTGTACGAATCTACGATCCCGATGCTGCATGTTTCACACCTATGAAAACATAATCCTCGTATTATTTAATTTAAAAAAAATTTTCATAATATTGCATTGTCACCGACTTTGAGCATGTACACCAAATCTGGGCGAAATCGGTTTAGTAGAAGTGGGTAAAAAATCAGTTGCAAGTTTTAACTCAAACAGACAGACAGACAAACAAACGGACGGACATGGAATTCAAGTTAAATAAAAGCATGTAAAAATAGTCTGACCCATTGCTCAAGCTTAAGGCCCATGAAAGACGAGGCAGGAAGCATGATATGGTACAATTTTATTTTCTGCCTTTGTACCTGTACCATTACATAACATCAGTTTTCTTTCTGTATCATACCATCTTGTACCAAGAAAATACCATATTTTTCCATACCTTTTCACCATTGTACTGTACTTGTAAATGAAAATATTTGCAAAACTCAGTGTCATAACTTGATTAGATAGATACAACATATACAATACTGAATTATTTAATGTTTGTTTTTATTACTGCTGATAATGATAACAATGATTGTTTATTATTGATAAAACTTCCACTTAGAGCTTATGTTTCAAGTTGTCAATAAATGCCGTTGATAGCATAGCACAGTGTTCACATATGGAAATGAATTCTGGTACAGAATTCATATTATATACTGGCGTGTTACCTCAACCATTTTTTCACCATTAATTTCTTCATAATTTCTTCATAATTGCCAATTTTTTTTTGTTGAGACAGCTTGCTGCTTTTTACCATTGCCACTATCTTCACTTGCCTAACACTTGCCATTAGCCATGATAGAAAAAGGGATGGGCTTGATATTTCACGATAAAATCATACAGTAAAACAGAGCACAAGAGATGAAGTCGTACCACATGCATAGGTTCAAGAGTCTGGGATGGACAATTGGCGTCAGCTACAGTGCCGTTTGGCGTGGGTAGAAGCAAAATTTGTAACCAAGCAGAGCCAGGCAATACAAAATTTTTAGCAGAGTACTCCTTCACTTCTGGCAAAAAACAGTTGGTGAACCAGTCCTCAAATGTCTGAAGTGTCACCCATGCCTTCTTGTTGGATTTCCAGATGACAGGTTGTTGATCCTTCCAAATGCCCTTCAGTGCCCTTGGATTCTCTGCAAGATACACCAACATAGGCCTCGGCTTGAAATCACCAGCAGCATTAGCCCCAAGAAGCAAAGTCAGTCTCTCCTTGCTGACTTTGTGGCCTGGTGCTGTCTTCTCCTCCTTAGCAGTGTACGTTCGGGTAGACATGCGTTTCCAGAACAAACCTTTCTCATGTGCATTAAACACCTGTTCAGCACAGTAACCTCCTTCCCTGATTACCTCAGCCAACGCACTAGGAAATCCACTTGCTGCTTTCTCATCACCACTAGCAGCTTCCCCTTGCACCTTAAGGTTATGCAAATTTGTATGGGCCTTAAACCTCATGAACCAGCTGTTGCTAGCCCAAAACTCTTGACTTTCACTCCCCCCTTTTCCCTTTTCAAGGTTTCAAACAAACTTGTAGCCTCCTGAATCAACATTAGGCTAACAGGCCTTTGATGTTAGTCTTCCAGCCAAAACAGTAATAATCACTCCTCAGTAGTGAGACCACCAGCCAAAGCAGTAATAATCTCTCCTCAATAGTGAGACCACTATGCTGCTTTGTAATCACAGTTGATTTCATAGGAGCAGATCCATTCACATGTTCAAATAACGATCATCAACACAGTCGCATGACTAAACCCGAGCGCGCAGCCAATATTAGACGGCGTTTCGCCCTTTTCAGATCATTTTATTATATCAACTTTCACTTCCATGGAGATGATTTTCTTTTCTTCGTATGCCATCAGAAAAGTCTGCCTCATGCTTGGGAGCCATAATGCAATTAAAAAAAGTTCCAAAAAAAAACCTATGCAGATGAGAGAGATCAAACATGGCACAATTCAGGATGGTGTAACATGAGTGAGTGACCAGCACCGTCTTCCCCGTATTCCGCCACAAGACACTGTTATTCATCCGTTCTGCAAGCAAGCTAGTTCCCTGCGAAGTTTGAATTTACATCCGAATGATGTAACAATTCTTTAATAAATCTATCGGAGATCATGAGACGTAACCACAGAATGATGTAGGTCGAGTAAGGTATAAACTAAGAACCTACTTTACTGGAGAAAAAGGTAGATAATTGCCTTATTCATAAAGGTTTTAGTTTGAATTGTGATGGTTGCTGTTTATAAGCATACAGTATTAAGTGTTTACAGTTATGCAGTATTGACAAGGTTAGGTGAGGAAGGTATGGAGTTGACATTGAAGACCATAGATTTTTTTACTTGCCCTTATCCAGATTTCACCATTATCTGACAGGGCCTTGGCTCCATTAATCTGGATAAATGAGGGATTACAGTATTTAATATTTTTAATTCTTTAACAATCATACAGATCATAATATTCATGTACTAACCCAAAATAACTCCAAACTGCATTTCTATATATGCTTTCTTGAAGTAGTATTATCATTTTTGCCTCCAATGCCATGTGACTTTCTGCGACTTATGTCTTTTGTTTTCTCTTCCACAAATCTCCAGTTATCTCCAAACTTCCATCTGATAGTTTTCAACCAAATAAGTTTGGGTCTTCCAACTCTTTGGTGCCTACAGGAGGCTAGCTTACATTACCATGTACTGTACAACTACGCAATTATATATTGCATCAGTTTACGAAATATATCGTTTTTTTATTTCCCATATAATAATTAGTTTGAGAAAATTTTCTTATGACAAGTAAAAAATAAAACCAAGGAAAACCCTTGTTTTATGCAGGTTTTTAACGCTGTGTACGCAGAACATGTAGCCTAGGTCTGCAATCTTGAGTGCTAAAATAAAACCCTCTTCAGACCGAAAAAAAATGGTTAGGCCAAGCCATAAGAAAAAATGAATTCCGGTACCACAGTTCTTAAAGAAGAAACATACGAAAGAACGATAATAATTTTAATTGCCTTTAAACAATGTTATTTAGCTCGGCTGCCGTAATATACATTAGCGAGTGACTCGGTTCTTTGTTTTAGACTAAGCCAACCTTGTGGAAGCAAAGGCTTTTGCTCTAGGGCAACCCAGTAACCAAGTAACAGAAACTTTAGTCTGTCACCAGAGCACATCATGCGCCTGCACGGCCAGGTGAATAGTTGCCAGATACTTCCATATGCCTATTGTCTGAAACATTAAAGGAACTGATGCAATATTTAATATCCTAATGGTATCAGTACTGTTCTCCTAAGGGTTATATGAAAGATATGTCCAAGCCATCTCCATCCCCCTTTTATCATTATCCCATCTTTATCCGAAACTTCTGTAACATCCTATATGATATTTCTAATTCTATTCTGTTATCTGACTTGTAATATTCTCCTTAAAGCCTTATTCTCAAATAAACAAAATATTTGAGAAATAGATTTATTGTCACAATGTGATTCATGTCTGTATAGTAATATAGATAATGTGGTTCGGATTCCACAATAAGCTGTACAATTTCAGTCTATTGTATTTTCAAAATTTTTGGTTTACCCTTTT
>NC_089776.1:16229576-16237076 GCF_040412425.1 Macrobrachium rosenbergii
ATTTTCCCCTTCTATTTTCACCCATGAATATTTTATTAAAATTCTGTAGGCTACCTAACACCAGTTCCATTTCCTTAATACAGTGGTTTGTTAGCATCATCAGGGTATTTGTCCAAATATTCTCTCTGATCTCTAAGTAATCTTGGCTCCCTGAAATTTTTCTGCGTACACATTTTGCTTTTGTCCATTCTTTATTGTGTTCCAGGTCTCATATGATATGCAGAGTTTCAGTTTCGTTACTCCATATCCCAGTGCTTCTTTCACAGTAGATTGACAGACATGCATGATACCAAACTAGCTCGCTGTTCTTCAGTTGCGGTTTCTAGAACTGCAAATCTTTTTCAACATGCAGTTGTAAAAGCCGTTTGAGGTTCATCTTTAGAAAGCTTTACTCGACAGCCAGTTTTTTGTTGGGTGCTTTTAATTTCAACTTTAGCGTGACAGTGACAGGTTGTAAATCACTTCCAACATAAGTACTGTAGCTCCTAACATTTCACTGTTATTTTTCGCTCTCGATTAATGGGAATGTGATCTGTTTGGCTTCTGTGACAGCCATTTGGGAATGTCCCGTTGGAGATTGGTCGGCCTTCTGTTGAAAGAGAATACCCCCAATTATCAAATTATTTGCATCACAAAAGCTGACAAATTGCACATTTTGTTTGCACTCTTTCCCAAGCTTTCCTTGTCCATTGCATCCCACGTAATTTAATTCGCGTGATGTAAGTATTTAAAAACAATTTGGTTTCGATAATTATAATTTTGTTGTTTTATGGTATATAGTAACGTGTAACTGAAAACCTAAAACTACTTTATCGGCTAAGATGTGAGATAAAAAAGGCTAAATCAGCTGAATCAGTGCCCAACAAATTGAAATGAGCAGACCAAACCAAAAGATCACCACAAAATATTGAAGTAAAGTATTTTAACTTTAGATATAGTGAGAGGTAATAGACCAAGGATGTTTCCTTCCCACCATCCGGTGAACATTTCGTTGTTAGGGTTTCCGAAAGTTTTATGAAGAATTTGGCTTATCTGTATGTAAACATTCATTGTCATCACACATCTGAAAAATTATAAATTCCCAGGGTATAATGACTGTATTGCGGTTTTTACAAACCGAAGGTACGGTACGGTATATTTATTTGTTTTCCTTACGTGGACAATATCGTACCGTATATTAACGACGGAATGGAACATAATCGCTATCAAGAATCGCCAGTCTAGTAGCGCCAGGCTTATGATCATCAGAAAACTTGCTGTAGGTAACATGACATTGTATCGAGTCCGACTGCATTGTTGTGCCAGAAGCCTGATTGTTCATTTTTACCAGACTGAAGTGATTTTCAGTTACATTAAGCTTTGTTAAACCATCGTGGCTTTTGTTGAATAAAGTTTAAACATCATCTTTGACAAAACAAGAAAGACGGTGATCATTTATACGAAAGATAACGTAGCCTTTTGGCTGCATTTTGTCAATAGACATTTCGGGAAGAGAGCAAATAACGCAAATATTTTAATAACCCATATTAACATTTCCTGATGTATTTCTGAGTAATTTGCTTTTTTTCTCCTTTTTGTTAGCATTTAAGTGGTTGGAGGACATCGCAGAGCCCTCACTCTGGTCTCCATTAAGCTTCTCTTGAAAGCGAGGATCTGTTTTTATGTCGGCGTAAAAGATCCTTACATCCTTGTATCTTCTGTTGCTCCCCAGGTCTTGGGTCGAACTTTATCCATCTCTTTTTCCTAACCCCCCCCCCTCACCACCCCACTTGGAAGATTTCTTTTAAAGAGATTTGTAACTCTCTCTCTCTCTCTCTCTCTCTCTCTCTCTCTCTCTCTCTCTCTCTCTTCTTCTGGGGCGGGGGTGAGGAATCTTTTAAAAGCCCAAACAGGGAATCGTAAAACGAGAAGCTTTCTCTTGGGTGCCTTTAAGGGTCCCGCCTACACAACAACACTTTTCTCACAAGTTTTTATTATGAACGAATGGGGTTTTATCTCCGGCCCTTTCAGGGAAAGACGAACCCAATAGGTTTTCCTCTGTGAACTATAACTGGACACCAAGATGTTTTAGCTGCCTCTTTCGGACCCCTTATGGCTCTCAGTGGCCACCTTGAAGGTCTGAGCGGGGACTCTAATTTGCATTTTGTACCACCTACCAAATTTTATTTAATTTTCATATTGTATCACCCATCAAAAGATGATTTAATTTACCTTTTGTGTCACCTGTTGGAAAAGTTGATTTCATTTTCCTTTTGTATCTCCACAGTATAGTTGACAGCCCTTTTGTTTTGGATCGCCAGCCAGGAAAGTTGACTTCATTTTCCTTTTATGTCATCACCAGAAAAAACTGGTTTCATTTTCCCTTTGTGTCACCCATCAGAAAATTTGATTTTAAATTGCTTTTCATCCCCAAAAAAGTATATTTCCTTTTCCTTTTATACTGCCCGCCAGAAAATTGATTGAATTTTTCCCTATACAAGTTGATTTACTTATCACCCTCAGAGAAGTTGATTTCATATTCCTTTATATCACCTCCAGAAATTGGATGTATTTTTCCTTTGTAGCACCTCCAGAAAAGTGGATTTCCATTTCGTTTTGTCTCACCTGCCGAAAACTTTATTTCAATTTCCTTTTCGTATCAACCTCAGAAAATTTGATTTTCTTTTCCTTTGCATCACCCCAGGAAAGTTTATTTCGTTATCCTTTTGTATCACCAACCGAAAAAGTTGATTTAATTTTCCTTTTGTATCATCATCCACCTGAAAAGTTTATTTCCTTTTCCCCCTTTCCCAGCATTTCACATCACCTCCAGGAAAGTGGATAATTTTCACTTTCCTTTGTATCACTCACTAGAAAAGCGGATTTCATTATCCTTTGTATCACTCACTAGAAAAGCGGATTTCATTATTGTTTGTATTACCTGAAGAAAATTTTGTTTCATTTTCCTTTTATATCACTGGCAGAAAAGTTGATTTTTATTTTCCTTTGTATCACACACTAGAAAAGTGGGCGTCTTTTCTTTTGTGTGAACCCCAGAAAAGTTGATATAATTTTCTTTTTATATCACCCACCGGAAGTTTATTTCATTTTCCTTTTGAAACACCCCCAGTAAAGTTGATTTAATTTTCCTTTTGTGTCATCCGCTGGAAAAGTCAATTTCGTTTTCATTTGAATCACCCCTAGAAAATTCTCGTTTCCCCCAGAAAATTTTATTTCCTTTTCCTTTTTGTCTCATCTGCTAGAAAAATGTTTTTCAGTTTCCTGTGATATCATCCCCAGAAAAGTTGATTTCGTTTTCCTTTTTTATCATCCACAGAAAGTTGATTTCCTTTATCTTTTGTAACACCCTGGAAAAGTTGATTTCCTTTTCCATTTGTATCACCCCAGATAAGTCGATTTTCTTTCCTTATGTATCATTACCAGAAAAGTTTATTTTATTTTCTTTTTGTATCATCCAAAGAAAAGTTGATTTCCTTTGCCTTTTCTTTTCCATCATCATTAGAAAATTCAGGTTCCTTTTCCGTTTGTATCATCTACAGAAAATTTGATTTCCTTCCTTTTTTGTATCATCCACACAAAAGTTGATTTCCTTTTACTTTTGTGTCGTCACCGGAAAAGTTGATTTCCTTTTCATTTGTATCATCCCTAGAAAAGTTGATTTCCTTCCAATTTTGTATCATCCCCGGAAAAGGCGATTTCCTTTTCATTTTGGATCATCCCTAGAGAAGTTGATTTTCTTTTAATATCCCCCAAAATGTTGATTTCCTTTACCTTTTGTAACATCCCAAGAAATGTTGATTTCCTTCTCATTTTGTATCATCCCGAGAAAAGGTGATTTCCTTCTCAATTTGTATCATCCCTAGAAAAGTTCATTTCCTCTTCCTTTTGTATCATCCTCAGCAAAGTTGATTCCCTTTACGTTTTTGATTCCCTTTTTCGTATGTCCCTTTCTTTTTGTATCATACCTGGAAAAGTTGATTTCTTTTTGTATCATCCCTAGAAAAGTTTATTTCCTTTACCTTTTGTATCAAACCCATAGAAGTTGATGTCCCTTTTGTATCATCCCGAGAAAAGTTTATTTCCTTCTCATTTTGTATCATCCCGAGAAAAGTTTATTTCCTTTTCCTTTTGTAATATCCCTGGAAAAGTTTGTTTCATTTTGTCACCGGCCTGAAAACATTTATTTTACTTCCCTTCGTATCACTCCCAGAAAAACTTATCTGATTATAGTTTTTTATTACCCCCAGAAAAGTGGATTTAATTTTCTTTTTGTATTCCCCAGAAAATTGGATTTCCTTTTACTCTTGCACCACCCCCCGTGAAAAGGTTATTTTATTTTCCTTTGTATTACCCCCAGAAAAATTTATTTCATCCTTTTTTGTATATTATCACCGAAAATTGGATTAATTTTCCTTTTGTATCCCTCAGAAAAGTGGATTTGATGTTCCTTATTTCCCACCAGCCAACTAATCGGAAAGCATAATTGGTTTTAAAGGCCATTATTGAAAGAAATGAATAGTGATGAAACATTGTTCAGTAGAGTTCGATTTGCATCAGGACAAACCAGATGTCCACACACTCAGCGATCGAGCAATAGTTGTTTTGTAATGAACTGTAATTCAAATAACATGCTTAATCTTACCGTAAAAAGCTTTCTTGAATTTTCTCGTTTCAAAGTGGATATGTGTGGCTGGCACTCAAGTTTGTTTGTTTGTTTTTTAACAGAGGATCGCGTCTTTAATTGGATTCGATATGCTAATGTAATGAGGGTAAACGGCATGGGCATGTTATGGTAAAGCCCATTGTGCCCATATAAAACTGAGTGTGAATGATGATCCTGGATGTACCAGACCAAGGTTCGAACCATGGCTGGCGCAGAAGCAGTTGCCAATTATTATTCCTCTTGTGTGGAAGTTATTCCCAATGTATAGTGAACTCTATAGTAAATGATATTTCAATAGTAAATGATATTTAAGAAAAAGTCACATG
Source organism: Macrobrachium rosenbergii (assembly GCF_040412425.1). Taxonomy (NCBI): domain Eukaryota; kingdom Metazoa; phylum Arthropoda; class Malacostraca; order Decapoda; family Palaemonidae; genus Macrobrachium; species Macrobrachium rosenbergii. The sequence goes on from NC_089776.1 coordinate 16,234,566, forward strand.
TATAGCCTGTAAATGACAAAATGAGTATAATATATATATATATATATATATATATATATATATATATATATATATATATATATATATATATATATATATATATATATATCTTCTTCGTTTTAACGTGCTTTTATATTTTTATATATTTGATTTGGCAGTGGGGTATAACCTCGACCGGCTGCCCTGCCTGACATCGCTTATATATATATATATCTCTTTCTCCCATATATTCGATGTGATGTCTGTTATGTTTTAGATGTTGGATATGTGTGTATTATCTGTAACATCCATTTGCTTTCAGCAAACCTATCCGTTGATTACATATAATCCTGGGATGTCTACACGGATATTTCCGCCTCTGACTGGTCGGCTGCGGGGATTGAACCCTCGCCACAGGCTATATCTGTGGTTGCCATATAACCAAGCCATGGATCTATATATATATATATATATATATATATATATATATATATATATATATATATATATATATATATATAATTATTTATCTGTCTATATGTGTGTATATTGTGTGTATGTGTATGAAATGAGTTGAGATTCTGTAAGAGTCTTTTTGAAGACGATAAACTCAAATTTCTGCTCATAGGCTGTTGTAAGAATATAGCACATCTGCCGAAAGCAGTGCGGTAGATGAAGAATGAAGCAGTGTTGAGCGTCCAGCTGTTAGTTCATGGGGATGTTCTTTTCCCGATGCGTCGAGGGATCTCGTAAATGCCATAGTTATTCGTTTATGGGGGGAAAACTGAAACGGGTTTGACCGTCCGAAACCAATGCCAGTTCTTCCGGCGCTTGGACTTCAAGACCTCAATTTCATAATCAATCAATCAATCAATAGGCTATATGGAAAGTTCATTAAATACCTTCTCTGAGGAGAAGGCTTTAAAAAATTAGGAAACAAGATTCTGGGGAAAGAGTACAAGGCCTTGAATTTCATTGTTTTGAAGAGAGTAATGGCATGCTTCTCAGTAAAGCGAAATTTGACGTTAGGTTCTAATCGAATTCGATTTGAAATGAGGACAAGCACTTTTTCATTCTGTCATAAGCTTTATTTCCTTGACACAGTGATCCTGATGATGATGGCAAGTTACAGTCTTAGTGTCAGGGTGCTTGGCTTTAATAATTGGTTAATATCTCCATGGAAGACTTTACGTTATTATTTTCATTGTTCCATACTTATGTACGTATGCTAAACAAGATGGAAACCCATTAACTTGCCAACCAAGTTTCCATAGAATGAAATTTTCCCATGTGTGTGTGTGTGTGTGAGAGAGAGAGAGAGAGAGAGAGAAATACTATAATGTCTTGTAGTCATCTTTATTAGCTTGATTCTGGGAAGATATGAAATCATAATGGAATACGGATTTAGTTTTAATATCATTGCCAAATACACATGACCACTAAAAGAGATCAGTCTCTGTCGACTGTCGAGTAAACTAACAATGAAGTTGCCAGTCTGACATAATCAATTGTTTGTTGATGTTTTGGGTGCTTTGTGAGAAACCAACGGACTTCATGTTTATGTATGTTCTCAGATAAGTTTTTAGAGCAAGACTTAAGTTTACAGCTCAAGACGAATGATTTAGATAACTTCATGGGTAAAAGATAGTATGAGTGTGTGTGTGTGTGTGTGTGTGTGTGTGTGTAGAGAGAGAGAGAGAGAGAGAGAGAGAGAGAGAGAGAGAGAGAGAGATCTAAATATCCACACCACGAGAGACCTGGAGAGTGCGATGAAAGCAGTTAGCCCAAGGAAGAATACTCGAACGTTTGTTTTTCCTTCTTGCAAAGATTATGGATCGCTCTTATCTATCTGACTTACACAAGGGATATCTAAAAGCTAATGAGGCAGGGATGAACGAAGGGTCAAGGTAGTGTTCATTAGATTTCAGATGAATCCTATTGCCGATCCTGTATTTTTTTTCTTTTATTTTATTACACTTTGTGTTTCTGATTCATAACTAGTGACAACCTAATATTATCACTAGTCGCTATAGCCTATTTAGGATTCGTAAACAGCAGCTCGAATTCAATATATTCCTTTGGCGTTGTCGGTGGTATGCGCTTCGTGAGGCTCATTGTTTTTAAATACTAATCTTGAGTTTTGATTACAGAATTATGCGTAAAACTTTAGATTATGGCTTTTCTTGGTGTTATTGTTCTGGCAAATTGCAGTTTAAACTGCTAGAACATTTAACAGAATCGTCGTAAGAATGTTATATATCCATTTCTTCGCCGTCGTGTTAGTGCCCAAGAACGAATTATGCCCTGCAGTAAATTTTTTTTTCTTAACTTCTCTCACTTTCTGATCCTGTAAATTCTACTTGTTTCTTATTTTTATATAGAAGCTTACCACTTAATGTACTGAACATACACACACTAAACGTGTTGTTCTCGTAGAGGGGTATGGCTCCAGAAGGTGTTATTTTTCCGGTTCTCTCAGATACATTTAGAATGAGGTTTCTAGATTTATGCCTCACCCCCCCTTCCGTCCCT
>NC_089776.1:16239576-16244576 GCF_040412425.1 Macrobrachium rosenbergii
GTCCTCTTCCTTTTCTCTTCCTCTCGCTGCGGGGATCCCCCTCGGTGTTATTTTAAACACTCTCCTTCAATATTTTTCCAACGAGGAGAAATTCGACTCATTTATTTTTTCAGAGCAGTGTCCACTGACTGACATTCCCTCTCGCGGCTCCTTCGGCGTCCCTTGTCTTGTCACTTCAGGCTAAGAGAGGGGAAATTAACGAAAGGGGAATTTTTTGAGTGGAAGAATGGGTACTCGCGCGTTGAGAAGAAACTGGAGTTTTAGTTTTTTACATTCAAAGAAATTTTGATTTCACTGTTAACTTTTCAGCGAGTGCTATGAAACATCCGATTTATCCTTTATCGATGAATGATAAAATTTTCACAAACTTTTCAGATATTTTACATTATACACTTCAGTTTCACTTCTTTGTTTTTCCATTAAATGAGATAAAATCACCCCCTAAATTCACCGTATTATATGGTGCATTAATTTCCCGGGAAATATCAGCTTGGGACGATAAACTGCAGGTTTTAAATGATTACGTAATCACATCAATATTGCTTTGGTATCGATTTCGAAAACATCCTTACGTCGGAAATGAAGTGAATACCTTTTCTATTTATCGTAACTTCTTGATATTCGAAAAGCAGGGGAATGTTGTGGGTTCTTTTCGGTCGTGTAATGAATCCTCAGGATTAGGTATGGACCAAGTGTGCTACATCACTCTCCGACCTTTGTTGCTCCTTAACTAAGCTTCTAGAACCTCATGAATTTGCATGAAGGCATGAACGAAGACGCATTTTCTAGAGGGGACGAGTCGTGTTACTTGACAGATTCCGTTTCGTGTTTAATTTATGTCTTGTATTTTGCCTGAAGACAGTGGCGTCGTAGCTGGGCTCCTCTGGGACCTGCAAGGAAGCCAAAAGATTTTTAGAAAATTTTGAATCTTAGTACATGAACTTAGATAATATTTTTGCCAGTCGTATAAATTCTTTGCGGAAAATTTCGCCGTTAACGATGTCGCTGAACCAAGGAATTTTACTGTAGCTGGAGTGAACTTGTAAAATAGATTACAAAAAATATAGTGAATTTTTAAACTTTATTCGTACAGATATTTAAACGTATGATCACTTATGCAGGACTCGCATTGTTAGGTTCGATTCCGGCCAGGTGCCCACTTGCCGACCCACTTGTGGATGGGTCCCGTCGTCAGCTTGGGTCAAGCAGTGGGCGTACGGCTAGCGACCTCATCCACTGAGTTTTACGGAGAACCATATGCTCTGTCTATCTAACCCTATCCCGTTTAAAGAGGGGAACAAGGAGTATGTTGGCTATCAATCTGATATTGAATATACTGGTTACTTTTTCCAGATATATGTAAATAATTTTTAATAACCGCAATTCCCTCTTAACTTCTCGATTTCTTCACACTTGGAAAACGCTTGTCATTACTATGCCTAAATCGAAGTGAAGAAAGAAATTATGTCATCCTGATGCCCGGCCGAGATTCGAACTGTTTCCTCGTTCTGATACCTGGATGCAAGTTATTAAAAATTATTAATAATATATATATATATATATATATATATACTCGTGTATATATATATATATATATATATATATATATATATATATATATATATATATATACATACATACATACATACTGTACATATATATATATATATATATATATATATATATATATATATATATATATATATATATATAAATATAAATATATATATATATATATATATATATATATATATATATATATATATATATATATATATATATATATATATATATATATATATATATATATATATGTGTAGTGTGTGTGTGTGTGTGTCTTTTGCTGCTGTTGTTTGTATCAACGAGAGGTAGAAATATCAAGTCTCAATATATGGTCGTTGTTCCAGCGTGGTTTACCCAGCGATAAGGACAAGGGAAAATGACCCGAGGTGATCTCTTGCTCTAGAGAGTCATATCTGTTGCAAGGACGACTGCAGCCAGGGGTTATCCAGTGTGCTGTTAAAATGATCCGTTTGAACATAGACGCTTGTAACTCCCAATGGAGCGTCACTCTGAGCATGTAAATGTATGCAAATGGAGTCGGTAGGAGTCTCGGACTATTTGCACAGCATCTCTTGATAAACAAGATGCATATGATGGAAAGTAAAAGGGGTTTTTGTATTTGATTCAAAGAGCACGCGAGTGAATCTCTTGCTTGTGCAGGAGATAAACAAGTTGCGTGTTTTTATCTCGATTATTTACTTCTCGACTAACGATGAGGGTTTTGTTTATGAATTTGGGTCGTGTAAGTGATCGATGTTATGACCTGCAGGTGTTTGGATATCGGTGGTCGTGAAAAGGTGCTAGTTACACTGTTCTGCAACAACTGCTAATAATAGTGAATGAGGACTTAAACCTGATATAAGGGCTACCTCACTGTCGTTACTTTCCAGCAGCTATCATGTCAGTAATGAAGTAAACTTTATGTAGGCTGTCGTACTCCTGTTACTACTAACACAAGTATGGATTGCAGTCAAGATGTTAGATTTCACACTATGATATATCCCGTGGTATATTATAATCCCGTCATTAATAAAATGTCACTGTAGTCTTGCAAATTATGCCAACAAAATTAGGCTGCCAGTTTTGTTGATGCTATTACTAGTTGCAAGTGTAATCTGCTTTTGGTAAATTATGGTGTTAAATGTGTCAAGTTGGAAAGATGCTAATTATGTGTCATGTTACAGTTGTTTTTATATAACGGTTCTTTATTAGACTTTGTTCGCTTTATATATATATATATATATATATATATATATATATATATATATATATATATGTATATTTTATATATATATATTTATATACATATATATTTATATAGATGTATATATGTATATATACATATATACTGTATTTATATATATGTATATATACATTATATATGTATGTATTAAAGTGCGTTTTTAAGATATTACATATGACTTTCTCTCTAACTCTGTAATTGTATTTGATGGGAAAAGTTGACGAATTTGATGATATTTGAATGGATAGCCTTGATTGATGGGTATCCGCAAAAAGAGACGTCTTATTGTCAGTATACATAAAGTACTACACTTAGCGATATCTTATTCTCAGAAAAAGTTTTCATTTTCGCTTCTTTTCTCGTCTTCAGACTGAAATCATCCCCAGTATGACGAATATGACATTTTTTTGTTGAGTTTTGACCATAGGATTCGTGTGGCTACCATTTTGTGTTAAAGTTTTCTGTAATTGAGTTCCAAAATGAAATAAATGTTTTGGAAATAGGTTTATCAATGCATATTGTTTGTAAATTAACTTATAAAATTTCTGTAAAAGTTATGCGCTATTCCGCATGATATTTCCATATCTTGGAGACGTGATTACAAGATTTTCGGTTGACAGTCGCGTTCAGTTCGTTCGTTTTTTAGGGAAAAAAGGCCGCATGAAAAGTGATTTTAGATTCCCTTAGACTTTTTACACTTTTACCTTTGCTTTTTTTTTATTAAATATATTGTATATATATTAAGAATAATTGGCGCACGATCACCAGATGTCTTATAAGAATTACTGCTGCTGCTGTTGTTGTTGTTGTGATGTTTATAAATTTGTAACGACCTTATGTAAATTTGCACGTTCTTATTGCTCTGTTGTTTTTAAGATGGACCCCTTCGGGAATTTTTCAGTAATGCACACATTCTTCTGCTTCTCTCTCTCTCTCTCTCTCTCTCTCTCTCTCTCTCTCTCTCTCTCTCTCTCTCTCTCTCTCTCTCTCTCTCTCATCAAAATGCCTTGTACTCAGACACCAGACAAGAGGGAACAGTATATCCCCGAGTTTGGCGATGCTCTTCATCAAGTCTTAATGCAATCATAAACAAACATGGCGCGGTGCATTAGTGGTGGTTGGGGAAGCATTGGGGCTTGTCCTGGGGACTCGGGAGGTAGGGGTCCGAAGTCTGATTTATACTTGAAAATCCACACATAAATGCTGGTAAATGCATAAGCAAAATTTCTCATTAATCAGAAACTAGATAATGTGAAAACCCTCTTGTTTTCTCGTAAATTTTGGGTTACGTAAGGGAATGTCGAAACGTTTTTTTAAACACTGTTGAAATGTTTGACTTGGTATGAACGCTTGTAAAGTTTTTTAGTTCTTGTTTAGCATATTAACACGTAAGATATATACTTTATTTCGTGTACACAGCCGTTATTGTGAATTGGTAGTTGAGTAATATTTTAAATAAAGTTTTTTTTCTCGTTATGGTTGCCCATTAGTTTTAGTAATGAATTTATTTTGTGATCGAAAATTTGCAAGTGCTAAGAAATTAAATCAGTTATTTGTAAACGTCGGAAAAATTATCTAAGTTCCAAAAAGGAAAGGGTAGATACTAAGGTACATGACGCCTTGGATGTCTGATCACAGTTGTGATAGTATCTTGTTTCTTGCTGAGTTCGTTGAGATGATATATGGTTAAAAGTGGAAGAAAAAAAATCATATAAATTGAGTAGGTATAAACGTCAGCATTAAGATTCGTAGACTAAGGGACAAATATTGTTTCCCCTTATGATGTGTATTTATGTATGTTATATCCTTAATAATGACATTTATATTTACTCAAGTTATATGTGATTTTTTTTCCACCTTTTTTTTCATTGTATTTTAATAGATATCTATTCTCTACTATCAGTTTATCTTTCTTTAAGAATGAAGAATGTTTCTTCAGTAATTTAATGGTCTTTTTACCTTTAGCTGTTATGAAAAATAAGCAATATTTCATCATTTAATGTCTAGGTCCACGCACTGAAAATGAATATTGTCTAACCTATCATTCAATAAATAAATATTATATATATATATATATATATATATATATATATATATATATATATATATATATATATATATTATATATATATATATATATATATATATATATATATATATATATTATATATATATATATATATATATATATATA
>NC_089776.1:16247076-16267076 GCF_040412425.1 Macrobrachium rosenbergii
GCCTTATACATACACACGCATTACATATAGCATATAATATATAAATTATATATATATATATTTATGTATATATATTATATATATATATAGCATATATATATATATATATATATATATATATATATATATATATATATATATAGATAGAGAGAGAGAGAGAGAGAGAGAGAGAGAGAGAGAGAGAGAGAGAGAGAGAGACGACGTTATGTGCTCTATCAAAGTTGATTTAATTATATTTAGTACCTCCTTTACTGCTGAAGCTTTGATGATATGGTGTATGCAGTATAAATGATATTTTCAGCAGAGGGTTACACCAGTGTCGTATTTCTGACAAGAAGACGAAAGCCAGACGTCGTCAAAATGGGGAAATGTTGAGCACGGTTCTACCAATACTTTTCTTGCAATAAGTAATGTGTGAGAAGCGTGCCGTTTGCAGTCAGACACTTTTCTACATCAGTATGATGGCATAGTTATTTACACAGCTGCTGGTGGAATAAAGTGGTATGATTGAGCCTATATAAGTATTTTCTTGTGTTCATAGACTTAAGAATTTGAAATTTCATTTTAAATTTATGCAATTTGTAAATATTTATTTGCTTGCATAAAGTACATCTTGTGAGGTTACATGGAGTTTCGGTTTGTTGATCTTTCAATTTTGCAGCAAGCCCTTCTGCAGTTACAGGCATTAATAGCGGGCATTATGATGAAAGAGGAAAAATTCTCACAATTTCCATGCAGTTTTTCCCTCCTATATCTGTCATAGCTTTCTCTCTCTCTCTCTCTCTCTCTCTCTCTCTCTCTCTCTCTCTCTCTCTCTCTCTCTCTCTTCTCTCTTTTATTTTTAATTTGACAAAATCATGGTTAATGCAGGTGATGGAGGAGGCTAAGTGCTCATAAAATTATTTTTAATCCAGTATCTGGTCATTAATCCTTTTCTGCATGCATTCATAATTGTTTTGATTGCTTTACTTGCATAATTTATTATGGTCTTATGTTGAGTGAAGATAATGCTATATCAATATATATATATAATATATATATATATATATATATATATATATATATATATATATATATATATATATATATATATATATATACACACACACACAACTGGCTTAATCTCAGTTTTTATGTTGACTTCAGTGTGGAAGATTAGCATTTCAATCTCTTTGTGACCTTTGTCGACTGTGATGTTATCTGGTGTGTTGCAAGATTATCCGTACCACCGCCTGTTGCTCTGATTGCAAGCTGTTGCATATTCATTTGTTGTGTTTGTTGACACTTGTAGGTTTTTCCTTGCTCAGCAGTTATAATTCAGGGAAGTTGAGACTGCAGTAAATGTTTTGAATGTTATGTCAACTACATTAGTAATAACAACAATAATAATGATGTAACAGAAAGTTTTTTTCATATAATGATAATACCATAGTAATAACACACGTTATTTCAACTCAGAGACACATACAAACACAATATACAAGTGTAATGGAGGTGACAACAGAAAAAATGACAGAGGCAGCGACAGTGTGAAATGAAATATCATTTACAGATAATAAAAAGGACAAGCCCTCGAGTCGGTTTGGTCGACATTTTCATGAAAATAATAAGACTTGGCGACTTTGCATCCCACGCGGATGAAGGGAGGACAACAGAAGTTGCTCAGGTCTGTCGTTTTTATTTTTATCTGTTTATTCATTGTTATTTACTCTCAGTTTTTTACTCTATTTTGTGTTTATTTTGATTAAGTTCTCTTATTTGCTTGACCTCTAACTAGATTCAGGGAAAGTGTACCTACAAAAGAACTCTTCGCATATTTTTGATTCACTGGTTATAAGTTTGCTTTGTGGAAGCATTTAAAGATTATCTAAGATGATTTTGATGGGCCCCTTGACGCTTTTTCCTTCGCTTGTGTTTGTGTGCGCGCGTGTTACACACACACACACACACACACACACACACACACACACACAGAGTTTGAATTTTTCAGAAAAAGCCTTGGAAATCTGTATCGTGAAACAGCCTGGAGTCAATTAATTATACTTTTATTACAGTGAAGGTTTGGTTTAAGACTGCTGAATGACCAAATAAGGCATATTGACCATGCAATTGCCAGCAGCTTTGTCGATTAATTGAGAAGGGCCGTCTCCTCATTCTGGTCCGTCAGTGTTAAATTCACTGCATGAATAAAGATGGCCCATTGGATTTTTCTTGTTCATTATTTCAATAATCCTGTTATCCTCCATAGTTTCGATTGGCCAGATTAGAGTTGAATTGATGAATCCTTGAACCATGTAAAACTGTGTGGTCGCGATTCAAGAAGTGTTTGCTGAAGCATATGTATGAAGGTGTATTAGTTTTTATTTTTTATTTGATTATAGATAAAGTGTCGTGTCTACGTTGTAAGGTAACTCGTCCATTCTTTGTTGACATTTTCCGAAGGAATTGAAAATCAGTAATTGAATGTTTGTTTCCTTTAAAAGTAGGGTCAGCCGCTATGCTGGTTTATGAGGTTTGAAAGGAAGTCAAAGATCTAATTTTAAATATAAAAAAAGAGAGAGGCTGAGAAAATAAAATGTGCACGGTATTTCAGGATTTGTAACTTAAGAATGTCTGAGAAAGATTAATGTAATACATATTTGAGAGAGAGTAAGAATAAAATGTATATTATTTTCTTATGTCTGTGCAATACTCTCTCTCTCTCTCTCTCTCTCTCTCTCTCTCTCTCTCTCTCTCTCTCTCTCTCTCTCTCTCTCTCTGTTAAAGTACTGTCCATATATTTCTCTCCAATATTTGCTTTATATATTCTCCTCTCTCAGAATGTCTTAGTTACAGATGCTAAAATAGAATTTACATTTTACTGACTGCTCTGTCTCCCTCCTTCCATCTCTCGCTTTCTCCAGGGAGCTCCAAAAATCTCGTAACCCTTCCGATGGCTACATTTAACGTCTCTCTTCAAAGACACCGTTGCACGTCCTGTGGGAGCTCTTCGAGGAAGGGCCTCGCTTTCCCACTAATAAACAAAAGGAAGTTTCGGCACTCTTTGTCTGCTTGTATGTGTAAGTGTATTTTAGTAAAGGAATCTATTTATCCGAATGTCGGAACTTGAGGCGGAACAGTGCTCAGGTTGTGTCCTGCACAGTGGCTTATCTGTTTTTCATTGAAAGGACTTTTCTGCTGAAGCACGTTCCTTGGTTTCATTCTGATTGTGTAGTGCCCATATTTCGTCTGCGTATACTGCTTTTATTCAGTAACAGTAGCATTACTATTTTTACTGCCACTTCTACTACTATTGCTGTTATGGTAATAGTAACAATATAATAATATAAACATTATTCCCAGTGGTTGTAATATAAGTAGTAGTAGTATCCTGCACCAAGATTACAAGACCGGTATTCAAGAATTATTATAATGTAAGACTTTACGACTTGATTAAGATATATGTTCACAGTACTTATTATTTTTCTCTCTTCAAAACCCTACGATCTGGACATTATTATTTTTGTTGTATTATTCCCCGGTTGTCGTTGGTAAGACGAAATGACTTAATCATTTTAATAAAATTTCATGTTCCAGAAAAATATTAGGTTTTCTTTATACGTTATTGTTGTTTGCGTAACGCGCAGGGCAGTTCGGGCTTCCTTTTGTTTAGCTATTTACATTTTACGACTTGCGCGTTCCATTCGCGCCGTTTGTTCATAAAAGGAGTGGGCCATGTAGATTGTTTATGACAGGGACTTTCAGAGAAACAGAGGTAAACAGTGTTTCTTTTATGTGGAGGGGACTTCACTCTTTATTTATGAGGACACTCACAACTTTGTTCATGTGTTTATATTTACTTGTTTTCATGCGTATGTTTTATTTCCACTTTTTCACTTTTTCTCTTCACACATGGTTATTATTTTTCTAAGGGAATTTATTGAAGGGAATACTTCCTCGGTGATCCACCATGTATGAACGTTTTGAATAATGGTAGCAGTGGTAGTAGATTAAGGAACAGGTGGCAGGATTCAAGATCCGCTGCTTGTCGGATGCGTATGGAGCGAGTTGTGCAACGCTTTCTTAATCCCTCATCCTTTTCTTATATGCACCACCTGCAGGTGCTACGGTGACTTCATTGACAGCGATACTTGTGATGCTCTTGTCCGGAATGAACACTTCTTCTCTATCGGCAGAAGACTTTCCTAAAGATTCTCGTTCTTGTCTTGCCGAGTGATTAGTTATTCATTTTTTCATAGAAATTTGATGAACCTAATAAATTGTCTGTGGTGACCAGATCTGCAGTGGACTTACACCATTTACCAGGCACTGACATGTCTGTCTGCTCTTGTACTGTGGGAGGAGGATTAAGTTGTTTTTTGCACCTTCGTTGGATAAAAGTGTAATATAAGCGCCCGTCAGGACATGTGAAGAAAGTTAACGATTTTTCAAGGTACTGACAATGATTTTAACACATATTGAACGAGTATGATATATAAATGTTTGTATGGAATGGACGTTTGTACATGCATACATACACACCTACATATATGTATATATATATATTCTAGTTATATAAATTGTAATTCGTGTTCTTATTATATTAACGCTTTCTGTCCAAAATATAATCTGTGGAAAATGAACCGCATTTAGCCTCATCGTCGTCCAGTCCGGGAAAATATACAGAACGAAGGTACCTTGGTCCTAACTTCAGGACGATATTTAACTTCCCTAAGGTCCTGTCATGTCGACGCTCTCTTAGATTGCCGTCCGGCAGTTTTGACGGTATGGGCACATGTATCAAACGCTTGACGTGGCTGACAGTGATGCCGTTGTCTCAGACCTTTTCCGTCCAGTCAGCATCTTAAGGGACGACATTCGGCGAATTTATCGTATCACGTTTCATCTCTGAATGAAATACATGCTGTTGGATGATACCGAATCTGTGCAGGTACGACAACACCTGTTAAGGAATAGGATGCGGCCGTGTAGATCAAGGTCAGTTTACAGACTGAACAGATATCTGGGTTTCACGAAAGGTTCAGTCGGGTCTGTAGCGCTGTTTCGTAACGTCATGCCTCGTTGTCTTCATTTGACTTATATACTTGACTGTTTCTTGATTAGTTTATGCGCGCTTATTTTCACCGTTCGTTGTTTTCATTAACCGATTCTTCCCGTACGTTTTCTATTTCTTCTCGAGATGTGTGTATTCTGTTAGGTCGAATTTTGCTCTGCGTCTTTGTGCTCATGATAATATTAATGATGTTGAATTTTGAACTTATTGCTTCTGTTGCATGTACTTGCTTCACCCAATTGTAATGATGAATTTGTTCTGTTAAACCCTGACAATCCTTAGATTTGTTTTTATTTGGTTCAATTTGATCCATACTAAGATCGGATGTTAAACATTCTGTTTTCTCAAAAGAAACAAGCGTGGATTGGAATATCGTATTCGTACACCAAGGAAACAAATTTGTGTTAATGTGTTCTTTATATACATACTGGTATTGTCGTCGCCCTAGTTGTTATAATTATTTTTGTTGGTCTTCCTATAATTACGTTTATTATAGCTACCTTATATTTGCCATGTCTACTAAACTTATAGTTTCCTCAGGTCTAAAAAGCCTCGCTTGGTACAGCAAATATTTGACTAATGTGTTGATAGCAATGGTCACGCAAGGAAAGTAGTTGTAGTAAGTCCCCTATAATTAGTAATAGTTATCATTATTATAAAAAAGAGTATTAGTACTTACAGTAACTTATTTTGAGTTTTTGCTGTAGATGTTAACATTATAATATGTAATAGTAGTAGTTGTTATTACCAGCATAATCAACAAGATTAATAGTAGCAGCTGATCGTATGCACGGCGGCGTCTCTTGTTAGTTTTGCCACTCCAGCTAGGGGCTGATGATAAGTTTTATGCGAAATAAAATTAGGAGAGGAGAATAATTCTCTCTCTCTCTCTCTCTCTCTCTCTCTCTCTCTCTCTCTCTCTCTCTCTCTCTCTGCCATAAACCGCAGTTAACCCAAGACTATTAAGGATATGAAGTAGTTTCGCTCATAAACTCCAAATAAGTGTGACACTTATTCTCATGCAGTGATGGATGATGATGAATATGATGACAATGGTGACTACTGCAGAGAGAGAGAGAGAGAGAGAGAGAGAGAGAGAGAGAGAGAGAGAGAGAGAGAGAGAGAGATAACACTTCCTTTAAGTAAGTAACCAGTGTCTAATGCCGTAAATGATTTGATGTAGAAGTTAACACACGCAGACGCACACAAACTGCGTATGTGTGTGAGGACGCGCATTTTTACACCAAGGAATGCCAAGCATCCGAGTTGTAGAAATTGAAGTGAAGGGAAGGAAGAAGAAGAAGAAGAAGAAGAAGAAGAAGAAGAGGAGGAAAAGGAAGAGTGAGAGAGAGAAATATTTGATGACGCCCCGCGAAATAAGCACGGGAAGAGGGAAGAACAACACGAGGTTTGGGGTGGGTTCTTTGAGAGAGAGGACACATCGGATACGTCCATCTTGACTCAATAAATCTGTCATCTAGCGACTAATGGGCGGTGGAAAACGCTCCTTGCATTTGACGCAAGTAGGCGAGCGCGCGCACGTACTGTATGCGTATGTATGCGCGTAGGAAAACGCGTTACTGAGATATTATACGTGTCACATTTTACATGTGTAGGTCGTTTAGGGTGGGTGTTTGAGGGGTCTGAGGTTTTTTCTTTTCTGAATTAACACGACTTAACTTGAGTGCTTATGGTTGGAAAATGTTTTAGAGCGTGAAGTGTTAGGGTAGGTTAGTTCAAGGTCTATAGAGATATTCTATAGACCTTGGGTTAGGTAAGGTTAGGATTTGTACATGTTTTAATGTGTAGGTGTTGGCCGCTTAAGTGTGTGTGTTTTAGTGTCTGTGGAAAATCTTTACACGTTTTCACCCTCTGAAAGAGCCGTTTTTGGATAGGTGCATGTGTTTCCTGCTGGAAGATTTCTTTATGAATATGTATTAATGGAGGTACGTTCTCGATGCTTTCTTATTCGTGTATACTATATTATATATACATATAGGTGTGTGTGTCTGTCTGTGTGTATATATATATATATATATATATATATATATATATATATATATATATATAAATATATAAACATACATACATACATATATATATATATATATATATATATATATATATATATATATATATGTGTGTGTGTGTGTGTGTGTGTGTGTTTGAATGTATGGATATATGTATATATGTACGTTTGTGTGTGCATGCGTATGCATGCCTTTTAAGGAAGATTTTTGTGTCTGAGAGTCTTTCCTGTTTTCAAACGGGTGTGGTGCGGTGGTTGGGTGGTCTAGAGATACTGGAGGCAGCGAGGTTCTGCTCGAGGGACAGACTGTATTTCCAATATCCTCAGCTAAAAAGAATATTGCCCAAGCTGCATCAGTATCTCATTTTATCAATTTATACATGAAGTTAAATCTTGAAGAGAAGAAAGGCTTGATAAAAAACAGATATGTACTTTTTTAACAAGAGTTATTTACAAGACTGAAAAAAACGAAAAAAAAAGAAACCCAGCGCAGGGTATCTTTAGCCAGCAAACAAGAGCCACATTTGTTCCTAAATGATGAGTGACGCTGATCGTGATTGTTTATCTTCAAGCTCTGCTAATGACAGAGTGTTGGTTCGTCTTCGTCTCTTGCAGGAGAAGAACAAGAAGAAGTGAGACAGAGAGAGAGAGAGAGAGAGAGAGAGAGAGAGATATTTTATTTCTCAGTCTTTTAATATCTCGAACACTGAAATGAAGAATAATATCCATAATTATTCTGTTGTTGAGATACGGTAAAATCTACAGTGAATTTTTGAGTGTCTGCAAAGCTCTATAGTTGATAATACATCAAGGCAACAGAAAAATAATGGATATTTAAAAATTTATGGACTCTTGTTGTTTGTAAAAGTAAACGCACTCACATACTAGAACACTAAAGCCCTTAATTTTTTCTTCGAAGTATCGAATATTTATATTTGGAAAATCAAAAACTCATACAGAAATAGTAAAACTAGCAAAATACCACGGAAATAATAATGAATATGAGAGAGAGAGAGAGAGAGAGAGAGAGAGAGAGAGAGATAGTCTGTTCATCAGGCATGAATGTGGGCGTCATAAGCTTCAATGAATTGATTAGCAATTGCGTGGGAATGTCTTGAGTAATATCAGTCATAACTTTCAAATCGGAAAGTGCAAGTATCCTCGCCATCATCTTATCAACATTCTCTCTCTCTCTCTCTCTCTCTCTCTCTCTCTCTCTCTCTCTCTCTCTAAGTGCAATCGGTAGCACACTGAACCCACAGTTGGGAGGAGCGTTTGGTCTGCGAACCGGACAAAGAATGGGGATATTGGCAAGGTCCCAGTAAACCTAGTATTCATCTGTTGACCGAAACAGTAAATGAGGTGCCCAGTTGTCAGTTGACTGCTGTGGATCGTTGCTTGGTAGAGGATAGAGCATCGATGTATAACATCAGCATTCGCCCTCTTTCTCTTTCCTTTGTTCTGTTTTCTACATTTCTATTCTACATTTCTATTTTGTTTTATTTGCAAGTAATTTTACGTATGATGATAATAACACCCTCTGCCCCTCGCTGTTTATCTCAGAGCAACTTATGTACTGCATATACTCATAGATTTGACATACGTACAGTAAGTGTGTACGTGCTTATATCCTCTGATTTTTTGTAGTAGTGTGTTTATTGTTGTTATATGAGAAAAGTCTTCGTCTTATTTTGAAATCTTGTTGTGGCAAGATATGCGGCGGGTGAATTCTACTCTCCACGAAGACAGGCGGTATCTTTCGCTACTGTATCGTAAATGCAACTGCCTTGCTTACTAGATAATGCCTCAGAGAGAGAGAGAGAGAGAGAGAGAGAGAGAGAGAGAGAGAGAGAGAGAGAGAGAGAGAATCTTTAGTGTAATTCCCATTATTGCTAGACGACCCAAGATAGTTTAATGAAGACTCATTGTAACAGATGTAATTACAATCTGTTCAGATATTAAGTAATTATTGTTGGCATATTCTCTCTCTCTCTCTCTCTCTCTCTCTCTCTCTCTCTCTCTCTCTCTCTCTCAACATCGTAATATTATCCGGGCAGCGCCTTCTTGGGAGACTTGTCACAAGTTGTCGTTACATGAAAAAGGAAGCTATGAAAAAATGAGCTCATGTTAGGAAAAAAAAAAAAAAGCATGAGTGAGTTGAGGAGCAAGCCTGAATTTCCTGTTGGAAACACGTGCGGTTAGTGTGCTTCAGAGAGAGAGAGAGAGAGAGAGAGAGAGAGAGACTAATTGATATTCTATGGAGTCATCACAGAAACAGTGACACTGACAGTTTGACATTCTTTGAATCCTTGGGGGAGAGAGAGAGAGAGAGAGAGAGAGAGAGAGAGAGAGAGAGAGAGAGAGAGAGAGAGAGAGAGAGAGATTCCAATGAATTTTTAACCATGCACCTTCTCGTCCTCAACACCTTACTATAAGTGAAAATACCCGTGATGTTTTCACTTTGATACCTTTTCGTAGACTAAACACGGGCTTTTCCCTTCATTCATTTGTGTGTTTATTGTTTATTGGGGTAAAATTTTTATTTATTTGTCTTTTTTTAACTTGCTTCCTGCTGTCTTGTCTTAGATTAACGTCTGCGGAATACGTCATGTATTTTTAGCCTCGGTTGATTTGAGAATCCTAAGTAATTTGAAGTGACTTTTTCTCTCCCTTTTATTTTATAAAATGTATCTAGCCTATGTATCTATCTCCACACATATATATGTGTTTGTGTGTGTGGAGATATATAGCCTATATGTGTGTGTGTGTGTGTGTGTGTATGGTGTGTTAATAGTAACCCCAATTTTTCTATAACGTGTGGGTGCAAATCCCATTAGAGAAGGAAGAGCAGTTACATTTATTTTCCCTTTTTACCTTCGGATTCAGTGCTTTCGTGAAGGTGTTTATTGTATGTGGTTATTAAAAATGCATATAGGTGTGACTGAGATACGGGCAATATATATATATATATATATATATATATATATATATATATATATATATATATATATATAAATATATATATATATATACTGTATACATATATATGTATGTATATATATACATATATGTATAATTTTTTTTTATCCATACACCTGTTTTCCACTCGGAGTAGGGTGCACACTTCTGACTTTTCAGCATACCTTCAGGGATGAGGTTGCTAGCCTCCACTCTCAACACTCTTGGTCTTATTTTCACCTGGATTGGTGGTAAGCCAGGAGCGGTTCATGGCCCTGGCAATATATTTAAAAATACACACACACATAAATGTATATATATTATATACACGTGTGTATGCATACTTATACAGTCGGCAGTGTGTATAGTCAAGCCCATTCGCCAAATTGTTGTCTCTTTCTCTCCATCAACCACTTTTTAAAACTGCTTACGGAAAGGTTACCCCCACCACTTTACGTGCAAGACTTTAAGTGTGCATGTTGACCTGCCAGCAAATCCTCCTTGGGTGTATAAACAGTGTTACATTGCATTGGAACCCTTTCTCAGAACCCACTTGATTGGGTACAGACTGAGGGTCTTATTCCCGCCGCATCCATCTTCCAGTCATTCTTTTCATTACTGAAAGAAATTTTTAATGTTAGTTTCTACGATTTTTTTAAAATATATTAGATTTCGGATGTTGAAACTTAATGGGATTCTTTCTTATTTATTTCACCCTACCCCTAATATTATGTGTTTTAGTTTCATTCTTCTATTTCTCTGTATTTCCAGGTGATTATTACTTTTACTTACAGTAGCTGCAGCAACTTACACAAAAGTTTTAGTGGTTATGGTAACAGAAATATTAATGTAGTTGTGGTAGATGAAGCAGTGGCAGTAGGTAGTCGTATGCAGGTATCTAATAGAAGCAGAAACACTATTGCTCTAAAATGCTATTCTCTTTGCGTTTTAGTACATTTTGATCTTTATTAATTTATTTTTTCTTTGTTATTAATGGGATCTCGTCTTTATGTATTTCCCTTTACCTCCTCCTACTTCTTCCTAATGAACACCATAATATTCTTTGGAAGCTTGAATTTCAAGTCAGTGCCCCCTTTGGTGGTCTTGTTCCATATGAATAGGTTTCATCTTGTGAATAATAATAATAATAATAATAATAATAATAATAATAATAATAATAATAATAATAGTAGTAGCAGTAACAGTAGCAGTAGCAGTAGCAGCAGTAGTAGTAGTAGTAGTTGTTGTTATAATAATCATAATCATGTTCTCAACCTTTCTCCTGTCTCGGTCTCATCTCTCTCCCTATTTCCCTCATGCCTCTTCTCTCGTATCGTCAAGTGGGTCATTTGCGTCGTTCACATATTCATATCCACATCCAAGATGGATGTCCATGGATCTCGTTTCGCGATACCATTCCTGTAATGTAAGACCTACAGGGGCCATGGGGAGGTTATTTTAGGAGAGAGAGAGAGAGAGAGAGAGAGAGAGAGAGAGAGAGAGAGAGAGAGACTTAATATATATATATATATATATATATATATATATATATATATATATATATATATATATATATATTATATATATATATATATATATATGTGTGTGTGTGTGTGTGTGTGTGTGTGTGTGTGTGTGTGTCTTTTTCCCCTTAGTAGGAGTGGGGCCAAACGTTGTTGGCATTCAGGTTCTCAGCAAGTCTGACTCTATGTCCGATTTTTTAAACCTTTGCTCTAACCATCACATTTGTCTGATTATCCAGTTCACTGCTTAGGTCAACGCTACGTAGCCACTTCGTGTTTTTGACGGATCGTACATATTGCAGCCCGTGCTCGCCCAGGAGGCCAGTTTCCTACCTGTTGCCTGATAGGCAAGAACGCTACCGGTCGCATAGGAGGCCCATACAAACACACACACACACACACACACACACACACACACACACACACACACACATATATATATATATATATATATATATATATATATATATATATATATATATACATACATATACATATATACATACATATATTCTTTACCCTCCAGTTTTCACTGTTTTCACATATGGGTCTGCTCTTCTGCGTAACCTTGCTGTGGAAGTTAATGGCTTTTAAGATTGTTCTGTTTGAGAGTTTGCTGATTTTAAATATTCTATACTGTATGAAGATAGTACCATTGTGTCTGAATGTCTTGAATTTCTCATGAATTATAAGTCCGAAATACAAAACATTTTTGTAATCATTGCGAGGTGAGAAGCAAAATGATGTAGCCTACTTTTCCAACTTGCTTGTGAGTCAAAAATGCGTTATTGAGGCGCGGTTCTTCTGTCGTTTTATTCTCCTCGTGACCTCATTTTGTAAAGATAGGTCCTTTTCCTTGACAACAACGAATCTACTTTAAGTTTTCTATCTTTTGAACTTTTTCTACTTTATTTCATTTGTCTCAGTGATCGATAGATAACTGTAAAGGAGTGGAAGGTAAATGGTTGTTTTTAATGTATTTCTTCCGAATTACTTTCTTACTTTTTCCATAGCTTGCTTAACATGTAACGACTTTGCCGAATAATGATTTTTTCCATTTGTACATTTAAATTTGACGCACAGCACTCACACGCATACATACAGAGAGAGAGAGAGAGAGAGAGAGAGAGAGAGAGAGAGAGAGAGAGAGAGAGAGAGAGACTAAAGATCATATTGTATTTATATTAACAAAGCCCTATCCATGTTTTCATGATCAAGTTCCTAATCAAGAAGAGTTCAAGAATATTTTTAAGTTAATGTATCAGTGTTTTGCTGAATCTAGTAGCAAGTTCTATTGGATTGGTAATCCAAAGAGTTTGAATAAACTCGGTTTTAATGCATCTGTTTCTTGACAGTATTGGATTTAGAACTTTTTGTTGAAAATGACAACAGATCGTTGATATTCAGCATTTGACAGCACACGTGGCTGAACTTTTACGGAAATATCTCAGTTGCTTTTGTTCTAGACAAAATCGTGTATGGCAAACCATTGTCCTACCAAGAAGATGTGGTATTGTCAGTAACTCTAAAGTCAAGAGAATTACGACCTAATTGAGACTATAAAAAACAAGAACACTTCCAGAAGATCATCATAAAATTAATATTAATTGGTTTGTTTTATGTTGTTCATTTGACTACAGCGCAACCACCTCTCCATGTAGCCTAGATATGAAGAAATGAAGAATAGGGTGGGTGCAATAAAAGAGTGAGGCCTAATTGAAAATAACTGTAAAATTATTATTGGATATTCATAATCCTAACTAGTTAATCTCTGTTAAATACAAACATTTTCTTCGTAAAATCTCTGATCTAGGCGGAGAAACAGCTTCGCTTGCATTATTCTTGTTGTTACTGCAGCAGCTGTTGTTTTGTTTTAAAGACGATGAGGCCATACTAAACTTCTAAGATTTCACTCGCAAGTTGCAGAGCGGTTGGTGCTATTGCAAACTATGCCTTTTATTATAGATAGCTAATGGACATGCCTAGTTATGAGTCAGCAGACTTGTTAACATGTGATCTTTATTTCTTAAAGTATAAGGTTCTCTCTCTCTCTCTCTCTCTCTCTCTCTCTCTCTCTCTCTCT
Source organism: Macrobrachium rosenbergii (assembly GCF_040412425.1). Taxonomy (NCBI): domain Eukaryota; kingdom Metazoa; phylum Arthropoda; class Malacostraca; order Decapoda; family Palaemonidae; genus Macrobrachium; species Macrobrachium rosenbergii. The sequence goes on from NC_089776.1 coordinate 16,260,723, forward strand.
CTCTCTCTCTACATTAGCATGTCTCATACTCAGCCTTTCTCTTCGAGTGCATAACTGGACAAATGGGTGAATGTACGACCATCGCCCCCTCTCGTTCTCTATCTGCGAAGTAGAAGGGACGACATTTCCTGGCATCCGTCACTAGTCGTGAGATGAAGCGACAAATCTTAATAGTTTACGAGACAAAGTAAAGACGACACGATGTATCTTCTCCTTCCCCGTTCCTAAGGAGAAATGATCTCATATTTTTTCTCTCTGACCCGAGAGGGATGAATTGCTTGGAAAGGACTAGAATAACATCCTCTGAAGATACCGCTCGGCTCTTCTTGAGTGTCTAAACACACTCACGTACATATGGAGTGGTTCTCTGCATACATTTCACGCATGTCTATTATAATAGATTCTCCGTAAACAACGAAGGATGTAGGATTCATTAGCAAGATAATGCATAGACGCTCATCATGTTACGTGCATGGCATAGCTATTTACTGTTTGTCCGTGACGCTCGAGAGAGAGAGAGAGAGAGAGAGAGAGAAATACTATAATGTCATAGTCTCATAATCTGTACTCATGAAGAAGAAGAAGAAGAGAGAGAGGCCATCGCCTACACTCACATTCACGCAGAAACACTGTACACACAAAGAGAGAGAGAGAGAGAGAGAGAGCCTGTTCTCACATTATCAGAGACAAAAGGGAATCATCTCTTGAACGCACTCAGAAAACTCTTTGTTCCTTAACGAAATGAAAGAAAGAGGCTGGTAATTATTTGAAAGAAAAGGAAACCCTGCAAGATCGTAACGGTTGATCTGGAGTAATTATTCTTACCACAGAAACCAACAACAACAGTCACGAATGTAAACAATACATATCGATGAATTTACAAAAGAGAAACCGTTTATCTCTTAATGCGCTAATGAACATGTTTGAGAATCATCCCGGAGATTTGTATATTGCAATTTGTTTTATTTTTATTTAGATTTTCTCAGGCGGAAATTTGTTTAGAAGTTGTCACCACTTTCACTTATCGGATAATAATAACAAGATTTGGATTTCCCGACAAGTAATAAATTAGTCATAGGAAGTTGAATACTGCCCAGAAAGGCCGTTGAGTAATTAGTTAGTTTTGGATCTTGGTATTTTGATTTTTAATCATTCATGACTCCTCTTACATAAGAACGATCGGATTACTTAATACATTTAATGTTGTCTTCGGTGTAGGTTTAAAAAAGGTATATACACATGCACATCTGTCTATCTATCCATCTATCTATCTATCTGTTTATATATATATATATATATATATATATTATATATATATATATATATGTATATATATATATATATATATATATATATATATATATATATATATATATATATATATATATGTATAGTAGCTTTGTCACTAATCCAAACAGGACTTTTTATTCTATCAGATACTGAAACACAAATAACCCCTAATGTAGTATTTACCTTGAGAATAACTTATCCAAAAGTAATTATATTTATATATATATTATATATATAAAGTATATATTATATATATACGTATACATATATGTATGTATATTTATATATACATTTTGTTTATGATAAGTAGATCTCCCCGTCCAGGATTCAAACTGGTGTGTTTTGGTTTTAATGGAGAGATAAACAGTTGCCTTAATGTCACTATATATATATATATATATATATATATATATATATATATATATATATATATATATATATATATATATATATATATGTATATATATTTGAGTATGTGTGTGTGTGTACGCGGCCGTTTGTTTATTTGTATGTATGTAAACTGTCTTTATTTGTTATAGTCAACAGATGAAAATCTTTTCGTTTTTACTTCATTACAGTTAAACGACGTTAAGCATACAACTAATTATGAGAGACCTTTGTTTATATGTGTGTAATATATATATATATATATATATATATATATATATATATATATATATATAAATATGTTATGTATATATAAACATACACACACATATATATATCATACATGCATACGTATGTACATACATGCATACATACACACACACACACACACACATATATATATATATATATATATATATATATATATATATATATAGTGTGTGTGTGTGTATGAGAGAGTTGTGGTCATCTCTTCTACATACACGGGGAGAATGAGAAAGAAGTTGGGCGAGGGAGGGGACGCATATTATCCCTCACATGAGACCATGAATCTGTGGAACTGCTTGAGGGTGAAGCGAGTAGAATAGTAGAAACCGGTGTTTACCCATGTGCCGCCCACAGGTCGCCGAGGGTCCGCCCTTCGATGACAGATCTACGAATGGGGTAGAAGCAACGGCGCCCACAGCGTGCTAGGAAAACGTGCGTAGATTTGGAGGGGGAGGCAGAACCGGGAAATCGTTTCGCTTGCGTGTGGTGAGAGTTTGTGTGTTTGTGTTTCTGTGGGTGTTTATTTGTTTGGTGAGAGCACATGTGAGCATTTGCGTTTGTCAGTGTACTGTGAGTGCACATAAGGGTTTGCAGTGCGAGATTGTGCTTGTTTGTTGGCGGGAAGTGTGCGTGAGTACGTTTGTGGAAGAGAGCTCGGTGAGAATGTATTTTTGTAAGTAGGTCGTTTAGCTTGTGGGTGGCGTTAAGTATTGGTTCAAAACGCCGCGCTAGAAATGGATGAAGAAAACATGCCCGAAAGAGAGACGATTGACAAGCTGAGTAGAAATAGGGAAGAGAGTGCATGGGGTCGCATGCCACGTTTGCTTCTTTGAGAGGAGACAGACAAAGTCTCACTAAATGAGGAACAGTCAGAGAGAGTCTAATTGTTTCCAGTTATCTAAGTTTTCTTGTCAGAATGGCCTTGAACTCACAAAAGACTCCTCCACAGTATGAAGTGCATTTTATAAAAAAAAAAAAAAAATTGCCGAGGTAAGTGTGATAAAGTAGAGATGCAATGAAAAATAGCAGATAGATTCGTAAGTTCAAGAAAAAATAGCACTTGGCAATGAAGTAAATCTGAAAAGCTAAGGTTATGGAGCATGGCACAATGAAGCAGCATTTTTTGTAATTGTTTGAAATGGGTGACGATGTTATCGTTGAAATATGATCATGAATGCTTCAGATTATTAGAAAATCCTTGTAGGAATACTTGACTGAAGAGTTTGTTGTTGTGAAAGGGAATAGCCGAGCTAGGAATGTAACTTACGGTACAAAAGAAGATGAGTATCAGTTGCTTAAAATCACAGGGAAGAAAAGCTCAAATTATAGACTTATTAAAAGTGTACAACATGAGCTCAAAGTTATAGAACGTGATACAGCCAACCTAGATATCAATTTTTAAATCCAGATGATGCAGAGGTAAACAGGCCAAACAATTAATAGAGAATAGTGAAAGAAGTTGCCTTGTAGGAGAAAATATCTAAGTCTTTCAAGGTTTGAAAGAATTTCTTGATGCTCAGTAAGATTCACCTTCGTTAAGAAGTAAAAAGCTTACCTCTTTTACGAAAGAAAATCTTACTCCTTACTTGGACAATTGGTACCTAGGTACAGGAGCAGAAGCGTTGGGAAAAATGGAATCATTGCTACTTTGCAATCAGAGAGGAATTGTTTTCAGGGCAGATTTTCCAGTGCTCAATAATAATTTTTTTCTGGAAGTTAACTCCTGATATGTTTTGAGTGACATATGAGTAAATAAGTAACCCTCGATTGACTAAAATGGATACAACTCATTGGATGTTAACGAAGGGACATGTATACGTATATTAAGATTTTGGGACACGAGGTGATACAGTTTATCAGGAAATGTATTCTACAAGAATTTTAGCGCATACACGATGAACCAGGTGTACCTGGTACCGTACTTCTCAGCAGTTATATTCAAGAGTCGTATTATATCGGATGTGATATGAGCCATTCTTATTACTTATGCGTAACGCGAAAATATAATTTTCTGGAAATAAAAAAAATAACTGCAATAACAATAATGAATACAGACGTATACAAGGATGATAAATTATTTCAGGAATATAGAAGTACACCAGTAATTATCTATTATAAGAACAACAATATCACACAGGGAAGAGTTGTAAAATATACAAAAGGACAGAATTGATTTCTAAGGGAAGGCATTATTATTATTATTATTATTATTATTATTATTATTATTATTATTATTATTATTAGTTGACTGGATTATCTGTGTATCCCAGGAATCCATGCCACCCGGATATTCTCTTGTCTACATTTTTTATACCTCTATATCGCCCATGTAAAAGGCTAGCAATGGGATCTTGAATCAAGTTTCTGTATCTGCAGACTATTCTTATATTGCCATGGACTGAAGTATATTATTATTACTTTTATTATTATTGTTACTGTTTTATTGTTATTTTTTCATTACTGTTATTGTTCGATAAAGTCCAGCTGCACATGGAAATTCAAGTAGACAGACGTCCTCCCCTTTTCAGAGAGAAGAAAAATAATGTGAAGGCTCACCCAGCCAGGTAGGAATCTTCCTTACTCGGACAACCAACCCAACAATGGAATTAAAAAGCTTTCCCTGCCTTGGAATCCGAGCCCGCCCTTTTAGGTGACTTTTTTCTCGTCTCCCCCTCGATTGCCTATGTAATTCGAGGACCAGAGAGAGAGAATTCTCGATTAGATTCGGGTTTTGAGTGACGCTGGCGTTGATTATGCCAAGAAAAGCGAAACAAAAATGTGCCGTACCTTCGTTTCGATCAGGCCTGTAAAACCATTGTGGTATTAAAGCTGCATCAGTGCTGATCTTTTTTGATTAGTTTCGGGTTTTGAGTTACGTAGGGGTTGATTAGATTCCCCCGTTGCCCACGCTGCATCCCCTAGCCAAAATATAATCCTGTATGTTAAGTCAGTGTCTCAGTACTATAAACTGGTTGTCCTTTACAATTGCAGTCATCAGCGTAGGGAAACAAATGTACATTACTATTTAAGTAATGAGCTACAGTTAATTATTATAGAAAATTCCTGAAGTTATCTCTGAAACGGCAAAAGTGGCTGTAATTTCTAAACTATCTCGCCATAAATAAGGAGTTAAAACCAAAATGATTTCCATGAAAGTTTTAGAGCCTATAAATGATCTCTCCGCTAAAATAATACAGCATATATGCTTATAAAACTGCTTTTCTAGAATGATTTTCAGCTTATCTGTCAAAATTAGTAATATTTGAAGTTATGAAATTAAAATTGTGACACGCTAAAGACCAACTTCTATAACCATAAAAACGCGATAAAAAAAAAGGTAAACAAAGCCACTGAAGCAAGAAAGAAGATAAACTTTTTATCCTTGAATTTCATGTCTGGCAAATGGCTTCAGGCAGGTTTTTGCTTTCCTACAACCCTATATTGATGCCTCCTTTCTTTCGTCACGCCTCAGCGCAACTGCATACGACAGGCAAACCATTTGCTCTGACGTCACCCCTATATCTGTATTCGTTCACAGAAAGAAGTCGGCTGATTATGCTACCTAAAAATCAAGTTACTTTATGGAGACTCCTCTAGTTAGTCAGTATTTTTCATAGCTTTTTGTCTTCGCACATCAATTCTTTCATTCTTAAGAAACTTATAAAGTATAGAAGTGTTTTATACGGTTGGGGGATGCCATAATTCATGTCCATATTTTGTAAATGGAAAAGTTTCATCCCAGAAGACATTTCGGTAACTTGCCTCCTTGATACGTCACGTAAATACATTTATCCGTCCTTCAGTACGATATCTACAGTAAGTTCTGCAAAGTTCTTCTTAACAGTTTTTCACCAAGTGTGACAGATACTACGGTAGACTCAATAACTTAGTTATGTATTTGTTAATATGCCGTTTAACATCAGGAAAACAGTTTGCAGGTCACATCGTTAGCTTTTGCAATCATGACTTCGGACGACCTGAGAACCAGTGTGTATGGGTGGGTATGGTGGTGAGATGATGTGTGATTGTGCTGTGCTCAAAGTGTTGCCATCATTGTCGACTAACTATTATTAGAAGAGTAGAGGCATAATATATATATATATATATATATATATATATATATATATATATATATATATATATATATATATATAGATATATGTGTGTATATATATAATTATATATATAATATATATTTATATATTTAGTTTTTAACGCATTTCACCCAATTAAACCAGATTTATCACTATTCATTATCCCCTCCTTTAAGTTATGTCTTGCAAAATTGATGGGGATGTTTGTGCCGGTATTTATAGCATATTGAACATGTAATGGCTACTCTTCTCAAACCTTCATCAGTGCTGTAGCCTTTGTCACTTGACTGAAAGACATTTCAGTTTTTTTCCAATC